>NW_027441361.1:1099500-1466000 GCF_949628215.1 Phalacrocorax aristotelis
AAGACTCACCGCACGTGCATGGCATAACCTGAAGACAGCATGTTGATCCAAGTCTTGTGGCACATACCAAAGTATTTAGGTTTTTAAATAATCAGGAAATACAAGTGCAAATTATGAGAAGCAGATGGTTTTGTTTCCTTTTGAGGAATAATGGCACGGGCGTTGTCCTCTGGAATAAAGAGAACTACTTCACGGGATAAGAAATGTGTTTGTGCAGATGTGAACAAAAATCAATCAACAACCCACTGCTGGGGGTGTGTGTGTGTGTATTTCCCCCCAACAGAGACATGGAAGGCTAGCAATTTAGTACAGTGTGACAATGAAGTATTTTAAGCTGTAATAAAGAAAACCCATTAACCTCAAAAATTTAATTTTTTTTTAGAGCCAGTAGCCAAGGAGCAGCCAAACGTAATTACTTGGTGAAATACTTTGTGCAAAATGGATGTTTGGAATATTGACACGGCAAGAAAATGTGAAAATATGCTTTAGTAAAAAGTAGGATATTAAAGCACAGGGGAAAGGGTGTTGAGTGAACAAAGTACATTTCTGTCACAGTCAGTAAACACCATTAAAATTAAACGGCAGGGGAAAGCAAATGGACTATTTTTATCAAATATGAAATTAACCAATAAACTTAATATATGGTATATACACACAAATACAATAATGTTAAAAATCGGAAATGCGGCAGAGTTAAAGGACGGTGAACGTTTCTGTGCACTCGCCTACGTTTGTTCATGCCCTTCACGTAGATGCTACTTAGCGAACAAGAAAAAGGAGGAGGAGTTGTGATTTCCAGATACGTAAAGCTAAAATACAACTTCCAGCCCCGGTTCCAGAGGACTTGCCGCTGACGTCCTTACACCTAAACCAAGTAAACTTACGTCCTTGCATGAGCTAAGCAGTGCCAGACTAAGAGAAATGATTTGGTTTGTAAGAATTTGTGCCTGCAAGCATCTCAAGCAGATTTATTCCACCTGAGTGTGATCCATTCGTGGAACCACAGCCAGAGGAAATGCAATAGCTGACTGACTTTGGCTTTTGACTGACTTGAAGGTCAGAAATATTTCCCTTCAAAAGTTCTCTCACCAATAGGGCCGAAGCAGGAGTTTTACAATACTCAGCTTTTTACTGTCTCTCTAGTATGACTGACGCTTGCTGGACAGGTCCAGTGTTGCCTGACATTGGGAGAGACCCTGTTCTTACTTGGCTTGAATAGAAATGATCAGATATTGAAAGAAACAAGTGGATGATGAATGTACTTGGAACAAACCTAGTAGAGTGTTTCTTATTCAAAGCTGTGATTTGAAATAGCTTTTGCAGCAAGAGCGAAGAGCCTCACGTCAGGTTTGGACCCTAACAGTGAGGGTTTGGGACCACTAAATGAGGCTTTGTGCGTTAAAAGATGGCTTTGGGCTCTAAAACTCAGTGTGGAAAGAGAAAATGACGGTTTGAGCATTAAAAGACCGCATTCGATGCCAACAGTAAAGGTTTGGGATATAAAAAGGAGGCTTGGATAATAAAAATGAGGTTTTAGTACCTAAATGTGAGGGCTTGGGGCTTTAAAGGAGGCACTGAGCATTAAAAAAGGGGTTTGGGCCCCTCTTGGCTGTTAAAAATGAGACTTTGAGGATTAATCAAGGGGTTTGGACTGAAACGCACGGTTTGAGCATTAATAGAGCAGATTTGATGCTAAATGGGAGGCTTTGGGACCTAAAAAGGAGGCCACTGAGTATTAAGAGGGGTTTGGACCCTGCAAGTGAGGCTTTGGGACCTAAAACTGAGGCTTTGCAGGTGAAAACAGGGCTTTGGACAGTAAAAATGAGGTTTTGGCACTTCAAAGTGAGCTTTTGGATGCTACAAGTGAGGCTTTGGGCCTTTAAAGGAGGCACTGAGCGTTAAAAGAGGGGTTTGGATGCTTGGAGTGTGGCTTTGGGTGGTAAAAATGAGGCTGTGAGCTTTAAAACTGGGGTTTGGACCCTAAAAGTGAGGGCTTGGGACCTAAAAATGAGGCTTTATTCCTTACTAGAGGGGTTTGGACCCTGAAAGTGAGGGTTTGGGATATGAAAAGGAGGCTTTTAGACTTAAAACAGGGATTTGGAACACCAAAAATGAGGGTTTGGGACTTAAAATAAGGCTTTGAGCCTTAAAAGACAGGTTTGGACCCTGAAAGTGAGGGTTTGGGACCTAGAACTGAGGCTTTGAACCTAAAAGACAGGTTTGGACCGTGATAGTGAGGCTTTGGGATACAAAAATAAGGCTTTGAGGGTGAAAATAGAGCTTTGGATCTAAAAAATGAGGTTTTGGCACCTAGAAGCGAGGCTTTGGATGCTACAAGTGAGGCTTTGGGACTTTAAAAGTAGGCATTGGGCATTAAAAGAGGGGTTTGGACCATGAAAGTGAGGCTTCGAGTGATAAAAATGAGGCTTTGAACCCAAAAGACAGGTTTGGACCGTCAATGTGAGGGTTTGGGAGTTAAAAATGAAGCTTTGAGCCTTAAAACACGGGTTTGGAACCAAAAAAATGAGGCTTTGGGACCTAAAATAAGGCTTTGGGCCTTAAAACAGGTGTTTCGATCCTGAAAGTGAGGGTTTGGGATCTACAAATGAGGGTTTGCAGTTGAAAATAGGGCTTTGGACATTACAAATGAGGTTTTGATACCTAAAAGTGAGGTTTTAATGCTTAATAGAGCAGTTTGGACCCTGAAAGTGGCGGTTTAGAGAAGAAAACTGAGGCTTTGAGCCTTAAAAGACGGGTTTGGCAGCTAAACGTGAGGCTTTGCAAGATATAAAAGAGGCTTTGAGAGTAAAAATGACATGTTTGCACCCTGAGAGTGAGGGTCTGGGACCTTAAGAGGAGGCTTTGAGCCTTAAAAGAGGGGTTTGGAACTCAAAAAATGAGGGGCGGCAGGACCCCAGAAGCAGAGGCTGTGGGACCCCATAAGCAGAGGCTGCAAGGTTTAAAACGGGTTTAGACACTGAAAGTGAGGCTTTGGGTGGTGAAAATGAGGCTTTGAGCATAAAAAGAGGGGTTTGGACCCTGAACATGAGGGTTTGGGATCTAAAAATGAGGCTTTGCCGGTGGAAATAGGGCTTTGGACATAAAAAATGAGGTCTTGGCTCCTAAAAGTGAGCTCAGGTTTGGGTGCTAAAAGTGAAACTTTGGCACCTAGAAATGAGGCTTTGAGTGTTAAAAGGGGGGGTTTGAAACCTGAATGTGAGGGTCTGGCACATAAAAATGAGGCTTTGAGCCTTAAACAAGGGGGTTTGACTCTAAAACGTACCGTTTGGAAGGAAAAAATCATGATTTGAGCATTAATAGACAGGATTCGATGCTAGAAGTGAGGGTTTTATGTGCCAAGCCCGTCTTTCAACACTCAAAGCCTCATTTTTTCAGTCCCAAACCCTCACTTTCAAGGTCGAAACCCCTCATTTAAGGCACAAAGCCTCCTTTTTTAACAGCCAAACCCTGTCTTGTGGGTCCAAACCCCACTTTTAAGGCACAAAGCCTCATTTAGGAGTCCCAAACCCTCACTTTTAGGACCCAAAGCCCTCTTAACACAGCTAAAGCCTCCATTTCAGCATCAAAACCCCTCTTTTAGCGCTCAGTGCTTCATTTTTAGGTGCCAAACCAACCCTCACTTTTAGCATCAAATCGACTATATTATTGCTCAAACTATAGATTTTTTGTTGCAAATCATGAGTTTTAGAGTGCAAACCCCTCTTTTAAATCTAAAAGACTCATTTAGATGTCCCAAACCCTCACTGTTAGGGTCCAGACCTGTCTTTTTTACTGTCAAAACCTCATTTATATCTTGCAAAGCCTCACGTTTAGGGTCTAAATCATTGTTTAGGGCTCAAAGCATCATTTTTTGGTCCCAAACCCTCACTTTTAGGACCCAAACCCCTCCTTTTTAGGGACAACCCCTCATTTTTAAGTTCAAAAGCCTCCATTTTATTGTCCAGACCCCTCTTTTAAAGCTCAAAGGCTCATTTTTAACAGCCAAACCCTCACTTTCAGGGTTCAAAGCCTTCTTTAAACGCTCAAAGCCTCAGTTTTTAGGTCCAAACCTTCACTTCACGCATCCAAACCCCACTTTTCAGGCACAAAGCCTCATTCAGAGGTCCAAAACCCATCCTTCTCATGGACTGACCCTCATTTTAAAATTCCAAACCCTCCCTTTCGTTGTCCAAACCTTTATTTTAACGCTCAAAGCCTCATTTCCAGGTCCCAAAGACTCACTTTAAAGCACCCAAACTCCTCTTTTAACATCAAAGCCTTATAGTTAGGACTGCAAACCTCACTTTTAGGGTCCAAACCCCTCTTTTAACGCTCAAAGCCTCATTTGTAACAGCCAAACCCTCCCTTTCAGGGTTCAAATTCCTCTTTTAAAAGTCAAAGCCTCAGTTTTAACACCCGAAGCCGCACTTCCAGCATCCAAACCCCACCTGTAACGCTCAGTGCCTCCTCTTTAGCTCCCAAACCCTCACTTTTAGCATCGACTCCGGTCCTTTCATGCTCTAACCAGCATTTTTTCTTTGAAAACCGTGCCTTTTAGAATCCAAACCCCTCGTATAAGGCTAAAAGCCTCATCTATAGGCCCCAACCCTCACTTTCAGGGTCCAAACCCCACTTTTAAAGCTAAAAGCCTCCGCGTTAAATTCCAAAACTTCACTTCTAGGGCCTGTGGTGGTTTGGCCGGCAGCTCAGCCCCACACAGTCGCTCGCCCCCTCCCCACCGGTAGATGGGGGAGGGAATCAGAAGGGTAACGCTCGTGGGTTGGGATAAAAACAGTTTCATAAATGAAAGTAAAAGAAACAACAACAGAAATGCAATGTAAAGGAGAACAACGAGAGGCGCAAAGCCCCGCGGGGTGCGGGGAAAGGGGTGGGAAGGGGGGGGGGGGGGCGGGAGAGGGGGAACGAACCGCCGGAACAAACCCCACGCGCCGCAGCCGCTCCCCCACCGCCGACCCGCCGCCGCGCCGCTCCCGAGCCGCAACTGCCCCCCCCACCCCCCTTAATATCCTGGTCGTGGTGTCATGTGGTATGGAGTGAACCTGCCACTGGCCAGTCGGGGTCAGCCGCCCCCACCGCGGCCCCGCCCCTCCCAGCCCCCCCCCCCCCCCCCCCCCGCGGCAGAGCGCGGGAAGCCGGAAAGGCAGCCGCCCCCCACGGTGAGGAGAATTAACCCCTTCTCAGCCAAAACCAGCACAGCCGCCTCCCCCTATTCCACACCGCTCACGCCATGCCCAGGTCCCATACCTGGGCTGCTGCACGCCGAGTCAGGCACCGTTCCGTCACTGCTGCACTCTGCTTGTGTCGCAGTTTATCGTCCATGGCTTGGGAGGCTCGTACTCTGATATCACAGATGCAACACAGAGGTGACACACAGTATTATATAGCAGTTCGCATTGCCCCATTCAGTTCATTGCCTGTTTTCGCCCAAAATCAAATCCCCTTGAGGCACACATCGGACTTCTCCGTCCTCCCGCATCACCCCCAAGTGCACCCAGGTCCTCGAGCAAAAGCAATCCCACGAATGGCTTTGCCTTTGCCTGAGGCAGGGAGGACCCAGACTGTGTTGCCCAGCGTACTTTTTGCGTGCGCTACAGGGACTCCATCCCCTCCCACAGCATGTAGGATTTCTGACTGGGCAGGGCCAGCTCGCCTGGCAGATCCCCTCGTGTTGACTAACCACGTGGCTTTTGCCAAATGTGCATCCCAGGGCCTGAATGTCCCACCCCCCCTTGCTCTCAGCGTAGTTTTTAACAGTCCATTGCACCGCTCCATTTTCCCAGAGGCTGGTGCGTGACAGGGGGTGTGATACACCCACTCAGTGCCGCGCTCTTTGGCCCAGGTGTCTATGAGGTTGTTTCGGAAATGAGTCCGCTGTCTGACCACTCTCTGGGGTGCCACGTCACCTCAGGACTTGTTTTTCCAGACCCAGGATGGTGTCTGGGCAGGGGTGGGGGGGATGGGATATGTTTCCAGCCAGCCGGTCCTTGCATCCACCATTGTAAGCACATGGCGCTTACAATGAACAGGGCGTGTTGCTTTTCATCTTCCAACAGTTTGTTATACAGTGGGGCCTCTTCAGCACGTGACACCCCCTCCTCTGGGGATATTCCCAAGTCTTTGCCTTCTGGCCAGCCCATGGTCACTTCCCAGACTCCTGGGCCGCTGGGGTTTCCTATTCAAGCCCGCTGGGTGATCAGTGCGACCCATTTACTCCATGTAGCATCACTTTGTGCTAATCCCACCTGGCACTGCTTGTGGTTCTCCCGAGTGCGGGGGGCTTTGAAGAGCTCTTGGCGCACAACGGGCACCCAGCCTCTGTTCGCACCATACCCGATCGTCGCTCATGGGCTCTTCCCTGAGCCCCTCTGACCGTACGCCGGCAGCGTGGCGTTATAACCTTGCGAGGCGCTCTCCAGCACTCCCTGACCATGATCACCAGAGACCTCTCTCTAACAAACCATCAAGTGCCTCCTCTTCATAAGCGAGCCACCAAATGCACACACAAGCACTGCTCTCTGCCAGGAGAGCCCTCACTAGCAGTTTAAATTAGCAATCAAGACTGGCAAGCACACTTGACAGCAACACTCAGTTCCAGGGTGACAAGACACGTAGATAAAATCTAGCCACTGCTTCACACCAGGAAAGTGATAAATGCCGGTCTTTTGCATTACGCTGACATGAATGTTAATAACGGGAGATAAAGGAACTGACCGGCCTCCAGCTGCGTATTAGTGACAGCTGCTTCCAGCTGGTTCTTTGACTCAAGGCTTACCTGGACCACGGAACTGCTGGATCCTGCGGAGATGAGCATGTTGTTCTCGTCCTTTAGGAAGCTCCTCTGAGACCAATAGGCTGGATCAGAAGCAAAGGCTTTCCTGTGCCCTGGATTCCTAGGGTCACACACGCCTGTGCTGCCGCTGTTCACAGAAGTCACACACCTGCTTCCCGCATCCTTCTCTCTCTGTCCATTAACATTACAATTGTAGTATCAAACTACCAGCAATCAGGCTTTCACTAATAACTCATGGTCTAGTCTGGGTTTAAACCAAGTTCAACAGCAAGGCACACCACACCGATGGCTGCTGTGGGATAAGCCTGCTCTTGAACCACGCCGGGTGATGCACGGCCCAGGAGTGAGTGACCTGAACCAACAGGCACATCAGGAACCGCCACTTGCATTTTTCCCTCTGCCTCACGTATGGGTCACCCACACAGCTCAGTGCATTGGAAAACGCTTTTTATTTCAGGAACAGCTGTAATTCAGAAGGAACCGCAGAACATTTCTCTCCGAGCATCTCAAAGGCACTCATTATCGTGACTGCTTTGGTGAGAACAGCATTCCTGCGATGGAAACCTGCAAGTTTTGCACAGAAGACAAAAGTACCAACAACATAAGAAACAAATGCTATCTTACTACGAGAAATTCTATTCTTTCATTGCATTTTCCGACTGGCCTAGGCTAAGAGGTTACAAGCATTGCCTAACAACTCACAAGAGACTATGGGTTGGCTCCTGCCTGGAGCTTGCTTCTTCCTCACCAGAAGCTATTTATGGTTGGTTACATGGGAAGGGATGAATTGCAGCAAATAAATGGAGTGCGCTGACAACCCTGAGAGTCATCTTCCATGAGAAGAAGTTCTGATGGGGGATTAAACTACTTTTAGTTATCTGCGGCCTTATTTGCACGCCGGGCATGTCCTTATAGTACGATCTGCCCAAGGTCTTGGTCTTTTCTCATGGCAAAAGGACAGTAGAGAAGGACAGTAACTGACCTTCATTGCCCTCAAGTCCAAATATACCAGAACTGAGGTTGATTTGGCCACACCACCTGTAGGAAAATCATCTGACAGCTACTGGCCTCTTTCCTGCTCTTTATCGTTCTGCCTATTTTTAAGTAAAAGAGGCAGAAACAAAGCAGAAAGGTGTCAGCAAGTGGGAAGAGATCACTATTTGATCACACAATCAAGTCTAGCAAGATGTGTACACCAATAGCTTGATGCTAATCATTGTTTTAGTTTCAGCTCTCTTAAATTCTCTAAACATATTTACCATAATTTAAAATATATGTATTTTGCATAACAAACATCATCATAACAGAAAAACTCTCTCTCAACTGGGTTTCTGCTCATTTCCTACCCATAACTCTCTAACTTTGGCCAACACACGACTGCTGAAAGGTGCCCGTGGATGCACATTTCCTGTATTAGCTGGTTTTGTTACTGTTGAGAATGGCTTTGGTCTTGCAGCTGTAAAGCACGAGGGAAAAATGATCAGCCTGGTGCAATCAAAGTGATGGTTAGTTGTGCGTTATATTCCCCCCCTAAAAATTACCTTCTCTTGGTCCGGACGAAGGCAGATGGTAAGGCTTGGCTCTCTCTACAGCCAGCTGCCTCTGACCTCTAGGAAGGGTCTTGCCGTGCTGGGCTGAGAGAGAATTTCTGGCAACTGCTCTCTGTCTCCAGCGAGGAGCACGATCATTCTGGTGAACAAAAAGCGTAAAGCAAGAAGTTTCACCCTGTATCTTTAGCCAAGTGGAAGGAAGACTAGAATAATAGCAGAACCTACAACTTTAAGGTAAAACCATGCCGGCACCCTGCAGAACCTCATTCTGACACACTTGTCAGCACCCACAAGTTTCACGTGGCTGACAAAACAGCAGCCTTTCCCTTGTTTTTCCTGAAACGCCACTGCCCCAGGTGACTGAATCTCCAGGGCAGCGGCGGGTTACGTTGGACAAGAGGAAGTGAGGATTAAAATGAGGAAGAGAAAGCTGCCTACACACCCCTTCCCCCTGGATGGAAGCTTTCAAATGCAGGACCTCAACCTTCCAGAACCACCCCATAAGTTTGCTTCCCTGGAGAACTATGGTTCCGGAAAGCAGCACATGGATCACAGAACCACAACAGAAGTTCACATAACACAGAATTTGATATGGCTACTTTGAGATACAGAAGTTAGGTAAGAATTTCTGTCCAAAAAGTGGTAAAATGAAAGCTGTGGAATTGCAGACCTCACGCTATAACTTGAGGAAATAATAAAAACATCAACCCATGATGCAAATGTTGCCTGTGGGTTGGCACCCAGAGCTGCGTGTGAGATACAGGAGATGACATACAACACACTCTTCATTCCACAGTGACCCAAACAACTTCCAATCATCCGAACCCTACATAACGTACGTCCCTGAATAACTGAATGGTAAGAGTGGCTGACAGGAGATACTTATTTAATCCTCAGACACAAACAAACTGTTCAAAGTGGAGTCAACAACAGCCTGGAACACAGAATTTCCAACTGCATGGGGTAGCTCTGGAGTAGTGACACATTCTGTTCAACTTTTAGGTTCAGCTGTAACGTAAGGTGCAGAGGCTTATTGCAAGTATTTCAAAGAAGGGTGTGATAAAGAAAGCAGGATTCTTACTGAGCGCTGTTAAACCGGTCAGTAACCCCTGAGAGAAACTGGCACACTTGGCAGGACTTTTACGCTTACCATGAGATGAACGTTCATCGCCTGGTTCAGCCGTGCTGCTGCCATACAGTTGGCACGCTGCAGATGCCGGGCTAAAAGAATTTCATGAATCCGTAAAAATTTCTCCAAACACTTCTATGAGAAATAACACATTTTAAAACATATATGATGACCCTGCCTCTTCTCTTGGCAAAGAAGGGATTCAGATTTTCCTCTTGCCCACACTTACTTGTTCAGAGTCTGTGAAAGGCAGCCTCAGGAAGTCTCCCACTAGTCCCATCTCCCGACAGATGTCATACATGTCTTTTAATAGCTCTTTCTCCTTTAACTGAGCGGCGTCTTCCTGCAGCAGAGCCCAAGCCTCCGCCATGCACCTGTAGTTAATTTTTTGAGATGTAAAGGTGTATTAATAGTATAACTAAAAAGATGCCCCACAGTTATTGTGCTCAAAGTTTAAAGGAAATTTAGGGGATTGTGATTTCTAGTGTTTGTTCTCCACCTTTCACAGTATTTCAATGCCAAAATGGTGGCAGATATTTCTTTACCTATTGGACAACAGCACAGTGAGGAAAAGTCGCTCTTCACAACTGCTTGCGAATGGTGGCTTCATCACCTGCATGTATCTGAGGGCTCGCCCATGCTCTCCTTGGCACATGAGGGACCGAAGAATTCTCACGTGTTGCCACGACACAGGTTTGGTTGTAGCTGGGTGAAAGAGCAGGGCCAGGGAATTCTGCAGAAGGTGGAGATCAGGTTTACTAAGATCACAGAATCCCAGGTTGGAAGGGACCTCAGCAATCATCTAGTCCAACCTATCTGGGAAGAGCCCAGTCTAGACAAGATGGCCCAGCACCCTGTCCAGACGACTCTTGACGGTGTCCAACGTGTCCAAGTCAACCACGTCCCTGGGGAGATTATTCCAACGGTGACTGTCCTCAGTGTGAAAAATTTCCCTCTGGTGGCCAGTCGGAATCTCCCCAAGAGCAACCTGTGTCCATCCCCCTTGTCCTCTCTATGGGACTCCGTGTAAAAAGGGAGTCTCCACCTTCTTTGTAGCTACCCCCTAAGTCCTGGTACATGGGGATGAGATCCCCTCTGAGCCTCCTTTTCTCAAGGCTGAACAAACGCAGCTCTCCCAGCCCATCCTCGTATGGCAGCTTCCCAGTCCTCTGATCATCCTGGTGGCCCCTCTCTGGGCCCCTTCCAGCCTGGCCACAGCCTGTTTGTATAGAGGGGATCAGACTGGACACACAAGCACACAACAAAACTGTTCAAAAGTTTCTTCAGTAAGGGTGAATGTCCCTGATACCGGACAGGTAAATATACATTCTTTACTATTTGCAGGAAAAAAAAATCAGTTAGCCATACAGAAAAAAACCAGAGTCTTTTAAAAGGAGTGATTCACACTCGGCTAGGGTAACCAAATCCCCATAGGCAAACATCACTTCTTATAAATACAAGTTATTCTCCCAGACAGGTTGTATTAAAATTGTGACAGGCAAAGAGCAACCCTCAGCATCAGAAGGAACATGAATTAGATTGAAGAGTCACTTTTGCGGTCTTCTGTCTCAAATCTTGCTGCCAGGATGGTCATTTGACTATTTAAAGTACCCAAACCACTGCTTTTGAGAAAGCGCTCGACTGCTCTGCTGAGAACAACCTGAACAGACGGCTTTGGCAATTCACATCTCAAGCATTATTAACGCTGACTTCTTCATTGTCTTAATCCATTTCCTCTCAACGCAATTAAAACCAAACTGCAGATCATCACGTATTGCTGAAGGTGCTGCTGAAGCAGGATTACAAAAGAAGCTTCCCATGTTTTATCACCTGTTATTAGCTAAGCACCAGGGTTTTAAAGTCATTTGCTAGATCATAGCCTTGCACTACAACGTATGCCTAACTAAACTGTCACATGCTTACTTCATAGTCCTTGTGGTCTAGAAGCCAAAATCCTTGGATAAGCTTAACAAGGCCCGAAGGGATGGCAAAGGCAGCTGCGAAGGAGTCGACGGAAGTTTCTGTTTTGTTCGGAAAGGAATGTATGATGTCTAGCAGCAAGTAAATTGTCTGATATCAAGTATCTAATTAAGGCTAATAAATTTGCAAGACCAACAATTTATCACATGAAATAATATTATTCCTAGGATTAATATAATAGGAATAAATAATAAAAGGAAATAAGAATATCATAGTGGTAGGACGCAGAAAATACTCTTGTATTAGTCTTGCCGTTTTATGCTGTTGCAACGTGAAGATAGTCAGGCCCTAACAACAAAATTGCATTCTGAATAAATAACCAGAAAGACAGACTCTCTGATTTCTCTAAGGCATTCAGAAAGGTTGCCTTTTGATATTTAAACAGTTCCGTTGGAAACTCAGGCTCCCTCTTTAGTCACTGCAGCCACCAGCTGGACATTCAAAACATGAGAACGGCCAATGCTTGATTATTAAAGCAAACAAATTCTACAGTTGGTTTCTTCCCTCCTTTCCAGCATATATAAAACAAGTGAAATTAGGGTGTCCTTACAGCACAGCTTAGCTCTGAATGATTAAAACTGGATTTAAACCAGTATGTGGATCACTCATCGGCAGTGTCACTTTCTCTTTCTGACAGCTGGTTTGGGGGGTCTATTCTCATCAGAGAGCTCCGGGGTGCAACAGCTTTAAAGCCCCTGCTCTCTAGGCTCCCCTCTCGGCTCAGGCAACAAACAACCAAAGCAACACAGTGTATTTCGGCAGCTTAAAAATTCAGTTTCTGCCCAATGGCTTTTCCCTTCTCTCTCTCTATTATTCTGTGTGCCTGCACTTGTAACAGCACAAAAGCAAGCCCTCTTAGCTGTGCTGGAAAATGGATGATTTCAGCAACATCAGGTCCTGGTAAACCGCTGTCAGAAATCCTTTTGCTCTGAAGCAGCACATTCTAGTGCAGCGCTTGAGGAAGCAGCTGTTTGCTACAGCTATGGGTGCTTCAAAAATGAAAAACAGTTTACATTTTGAGAAAATCTAGGGGAGCTTTCTACCTTTAACATTGCTTAGTAGACCTGTTTTCTCACATCAGAAAAGACACTGCAACAAAACATTTTAAAAATTCCTAAAAAATCCACAGTACAAAGAAATCAAACAATGCTTCTGTCTGCGACTTAATTCTTAACTACACGTGTTCATCCGCAGTGTGTTTGAAGCACAAATTAGAAAATGCATCGAACATGTAGGTGACAGACATTTCAGACCCCTGATGCGCGTATACTGGAGGTGTAACAGAAATAACTCCAAGGGATACGATTGCATGTTTGTGGCTTTCTTCAACACCTTCTAGCAAATAGAGCTCCAGCAGTGCCTGGAATGAAAAGGTAGAAGCTTTTTAAAACTCCTCTCTTTGAGAAATCATTGGCTTTGGGGGAGGGCTGGGCTGGGGCTGGGGTTTGTTGTGGCTGTTGTTGTTGCCTTCAGCGAACACAACACTCACCCGTAAACTAGGAGGTGGGTATTTCCCCGTTCCTCCTTCATCTCTCTGCCACAACTTCTCAACTCGGTCTCCTAACTGGGAAACCATGCCATCGACCATCAGGCAGTCAGAGTCCCATTTTCTTCTGGAACAAAACCTAGCGAGGATTTGCACAGAGGAAAACACTAATTCCAGCTTCTCGGTGTCACAGATTTCCTCCAGCCAAAACAAACCCAGCTAAAGCTCCCACGACTCCAAGAAAGGAACAAACAGACAAAGGCATGATCGTGACTTGAAATAGACTGGAAAGAAATTTCGGAGTCAGGTGAAAGGTGCTCATTAGATCCTAGTGAATTATTAAAGGAGCTCCAAATAGGAATCCAAAAAGCTCCCTTATTAAGGGGAAAGTTGCAGCGACCTTTTAGTTTTCAGGTTTTCTTTTGTGCCGCATTACTTGTAATACAAGGGCAGTGTGAGCAAAGCTAACCCAAACCCCACGCCTCCAGTGGGAGCGTTCCCACACACAGCGGTGAGACCACAGCACGGAAATGTCAGGCTTTGGTCTCAGCACCTCGCTTTTGTTACTGAAAAACAGTCACGGTCACAAAGCTGAGCCCACAGCTGAATTCTGGTATCACCTGAAGCAGCACGTTTGTGCCTCTGCACATGCCATCACAGTGACGGAGGGCTGGCCTGTTAAACACGGCATTGCTCAGAAGCCCATCGCAGGCTCCTGCGGGCTGCGACGCCAGCCTTTCATTTCCCGAGGAGGACGAGCAGAAGCAGCACGCTGGAGGTGGTGCTTCTAAGGAGCCCGTGAGCCTGTACGAGAGTTACCTGAGAAGGACGCGCAGGAAGAGGAGCTTGAAAGCCAACGCCTGACATAGAGCAGCTTCCACCTGGGCTCCTCCTGCTGCACCTTGCTCACGGTGCCATGGCCACGGCTACTTGAGGACTTTCTTTAGGTTACAGAACAGTTGCCAAAGAAAAATCTGTTCTCACCTAACCCAAGGCACATCACCATTATGCTCGTGAGCCAGCCCAGGAAAGGCAGTTCCCGTGAGGAAGGCACTTTTATCCAGTAGCCAGGAGCGCGCTGGCTGTGCCAGCTGCATGTGACTCTGCCCATCTCCTTCAATGACACCGCGGTGCTTGGGAGTAGGAGATTTGGGCCAATCCCCTTATCGCCATCTATCACTGGTCATTGAGAGAGATTATTTTTCCTTTGTTTTTTGGTTTTTTTTTCCTAAAACATGCTTTCTTCTGTGTCCAGAACAATTGCTCTGCAAAGGCCGTGCCTTGCTGACCTGGCCGTGACTGATCCTGTCCTCACCACACGACCTTTTCCAGTGGTAACAAATGACACAGAATTGCCAATGAATTACGTGCACGTCAAAACAATGATGATACCAACAAAGGGCACTAAGCAGAGGTATATATCAACATTTCAACACAGGAAAGGAACCTCTCTGTTCAGCAGGACACACGCATCACTCCAGTCAAGAGTGTTGCCAGCAAACGCATGAAGCATAGCAAATACAGCTGCTGATGGAAAAGCCACTTGCTGCCGCTTCTAAATTTGCAGCGGAACTGCTCTAGAGCTTTCCTGCACGTCCTACCTTGATAAACACTCCAGTTTCTGTCGATGACCAGCGTAGTAGCTCCGAATCAGAGGATAATTGTAGAAAGGTCTAGAGAAACGCATCTCATCACCTACAGGCAATAAATAAGAAGTAAGTTAAAGAAGTCATATCACATTTTCAACCTACAGTTTTTGACTAAAAAGACAGAAGAACACACAAGCTGAGCATCAAAAGCACAGGCCAGCCTCCGACTTTGAAAGAAGCCCATCCTCCTTCTGCCTTTGCTAAAAGAGACCTACGACACAGGAGTCAATTCCTCCTTGTCCTAAGTGCCATTTCAAGCTTACAGGTGATGTAGCATCCAGAACATGTAGTGTCAGCTGAAGTTCACTCTAAAAAAAAAACCCCAATTCTCAAAGGGAATGGGTTTTTAAACATGTCATGTGAACATGCGTAAGACAGTTAAGGCTGACAATAGGGTTTATAACCCATCCAAATGATGAACTATTTCCAAGGTGTATTTTTTCCTCAAACAATCCATAAAAAGTTCAAAACACGCACGTCAGGCTTTTACTGTAAAATCAAGCATTCCCGTGTTGGTGCTTTAGGAGTTACTTGTTTACAATCCCAAGGATTTCAAGCTGTGGGCACGAGCAACTCCTTCACTCAGAGGCTTAGTGCTGTTTCTGAGAAACACCCTGGAAAGAAACTGCTTCCATCATTCTACACGACGGAGTTGAAAAAACAGTGAAATCTCAATTTCAGCAGCAGAACTTCAGCATCTGCTGTCACTGAACCGGCACGACTTGGTGTTGATGAAGCCTTGACAAAACCACGGGGAAGCACGTGTTCATAGGAAGCACTGACTGCTACAGGTGCTTGACAGTTTAGGCTTACCTGAGCCCTCTGGCAGGAGACGGGACCCACAGAACCAGAGGACCACTCGTGCATACAAAGCTGCGAGGCTGGTCACCGCCAGCTTGTTTGTCAGGTCTGCAAAACATGAAAAGAAGCTTAAGAGGACTGTTGGTGTGCAATTTCTTTTGTTTTTTATAAAACTCCCCTCATTGCACTAAAGAGAAAGTAGAAAAATAACACGGTAGGAATCTTTGCCTGTGCATTTTTCACTCCGTATCACTTCCTTAACTGAAGAAAAAGCCCACAATCACAAGCAACCCCTACAAAGAAGAAGATTCACTAAAGGTTTAATAAAAAAAAGTGAAGTCGGAACTACTAAATCCACTCATGGATAAGGCACCTGTTCTTCACGTAGCAGAGAGGTTTACTCTAGCAAAGGGATTTTCTCTTTTCTCCTCAATATGCCAGGAACAAGTTCTAATAGAAACAGCTACAGAAACTCATGCAACTCACTTCACATGTTACTCATTTAGGCTTCCTCTCTGATTTTAGTAATTTCCAGCCCAATATTTGCATGCAATTACGCACTGCTAGCTGACAATCAAAGGGAGTATTTGTCACAGTGCCACAGCCCGTTGCTGTAATTTCAAGCCGGGTGCTTGCACAGCTCCTTGCTGAACGCAGCCTCCCCACCCACTCGCACGAGCTCCCCAACAAACTCGTGCCCTGAACTCAACGCGCGTTAAGTGGCAGCCCCAACCCCTCCCATTTAAGCCCCTTCTCCCCGCTACATTTGACTTTCTGCCAATCAGCAAAACCAACAACAGCTCCTCTTTCCACAATTACAGCCCCAGCATCGTTCCAAATCTTCATAAGACACACCAGAGAGTTAGAAATACTGTGACAAACCTTTTCCAGCGAGCTCTTGTGCCTCTGTTAGAAAACAGTTTAAGACTCTGCTAAGGTTGCTCAAAAGCAACTGGCGGTGCTGCAGAGCCTGTAACCTCTCCGGGTCAACGGAGTTGCAGGAGCCGTCAAACAGCGCAACACCTTTTCAAGAACAAGTATGAAATCGTTAGCCTACAGAGCCATTTCAGAGTTTCAAAGTGCACTTCCAGATCTGCGGGCAAGACCATCTACCAGCAGATCACTGAATAAGCTCAACTGGAAAGACTGATTCTAGGTTTGCAGCATGGCTGCACTAGTACTCACAGATTTGCTCAAATGCGCCTTTTGTATAGATCACTCGGCTCCACGTCCAGTCAAGGGCCAACTGTAAATTAGCAGCAGAACTTGGCTGCTCTTTAAAAAGAGAGAACAAAAAAGAAATGAATCAAGAATTCCAAACGAAGAAACCATGCAACATAAAAACCACATAACAAGTCTTACCTTTAGATGTCCAAAGCTTAATGCAGCCAGTCAGAAGCCCTACAGAACCTGTCTGGGCAGCAGCTGACAAGACCGCCTCTAACTGCTCCTCCTAAAAGTAACAGGCGAAATCAAAGGAGAATCCTACCTGCTTTCAACATCCAAACCACCAACAGTAAGTGCTTGTTTCTAACTCTACACTCACTCAGGCATCACAGGCTGGGCTGCTTGTTGCTTTGAGGAGCACATGGAATTTTCCCCATGACATGACAACTTCCCAAAGGCTAATTCTAATCTTTATTTGCATGCCTCTGCATTATCCTCTCAATTTACTGCGTTCCAATTAACTATTCCCAGCAACGTGCCCTGCTTATACCCATGGCACATGGGGTGCAGAGAAGTTTGCCGTCAGGAATGCGCGAAGGGGACAGAACAAACAGAACTCTGCAA
Source organism: Phalacrocorax aristotelis (assembly GCF_949628215.1). Taxonomy (NCBI): domain Eukaryota; kingdom Metazoa; phylum Chordata; class Aves; order Suliformes; family Phalacrocoracidae; genus Phalacrocorax; species Phalacrocorax aristotelis. The sequence goes on from NW_027441361.1 coordinate 1,116,698, forward strand.
CGTTTGCATGGAAACAGTGAAGCCAAGATCAAGCAGCTTTCCAGGCTATGAAGACATGAAGGAGTTACGACACCCCAAACATTAAGTTGTCATTTCCCAAAACGACAGAAAAGAAGTGAAACATTGATGTTCTAATAGGTTTCAGTTTTAGGTGCTTCAAACACTGTGTTCTAATGCCGTGGCAATCCTTCAGAAGGGCAAAGCACAGGCAGGCACAGACGTGCACTGTTAAGGAGTAGCTGAGTGCAGCTGGTGTTCTGATACTTCTTCCAGGTGAAATGATCATAGAAACATAGAATCATAGAATCCTTAAGGTTGGAAAAGCCCTCTAGGATCATTGAGTGCAACTGTCAACCCAACACTAACATGTCTCCTAAATCGTGCCCTCAAGTGCCACGTCTACATGTCTTTTCAATACCTCCAGGAATGGTGAGTCCCCCACCTCTCTGGGCAGCCTCTTCCAATGCCTGACCACCCTTGCAGTGAAGGCATTTTCCCTAATATCCAACCTAAACCTCCCCTGATGCAGCTTGAAGCCGTTTCCTCTCGTTCTATCGCTAGTGACCTGGGAGAAGAGACCAAGCCCCACCTCACAACAGCCTCCTGTCAGGCAGTTGCAGAGAGCGATAAGGTCTCCCCTCAGCCTCCTCTCCTCCAGGCCAAACAACCCCAGGTCCCTCAACCTCTCCTCATGAGACCTGTTCTCCAGACCCTTCCCCAGCTTTGCTGCCCTTCTTTGGACACGCACCGGCAACTCTATGTCCTTCTTGTCCCGAGGGGCCCAAGACTGAGCCCTCAGCAAATTTTCCTTTTTAGGGCTTTTGCTTTTTGTTTGCTTGTTTCTTTGGCTTTTTAAGCACATTCAGAAGTATCTTTCCCTTCTAAATAAAATCATCACATTCAAAGCCATTTCTACACATTCGAATACACACATCAGATTTCCATCTTTTTCTGAAAACCAGTCTCAGACAAGGAAACACACCGAGTACAACTTACGGTGGCAAACAAAACCCCAAACCAAGCTTCTTGTCCCTAATTCTGAGATTTGTCTTACTCACATTCACAAGCAATTCCTGCTCAAATGCCTAACAAGCCTCTGAATGATCTAGTCTCAATTCAGCAAAGGGTATGACAAATTTCTGCATTTCCCAATTATTTCCAACGTGGAGCTGACATCAGATCACCCAATCTGAATGGAAGAGCCTACATCAGGCTTGCAAAAGAGACAGCCTATGGGCCAGGCCAACCTGCCAAGACGTTCATGTTAGCTACCACACTGTGCACAAGTGCTCTTTGCCCCAGCGCACCCCCACAGATCTGGTGAGGAATCCAGTAGAGAGGAAGATGAGGGCAGGGAAAGCCTGCTCTCCCCTTCCTACTAAGTGCTCCTCTGCCTGATGACTCGCTCGCTCAGCATTTCGCTTGGAGCCTGCCTGGGTGAAGATGGGTTCTTCATCACAAAGGCTGCATCTCTCATGGAAATCCTTCAGAGGAGAGAGAAAGGTTGGTGCCCTGCAAATGGGAAACCTCTGAAGGAGGGGGGTGAAGTCACTGCGGTGGGATAAAGCAGAGAGAAGGTGGTGGGTGTCACGAGCTAAAGGTGACTGAGGTGTTGCAGCAACAAGAGGGCAGTCCCAGAGGAGTCAATTGGGCACCTGTAGCACAAGGCAAAGGCTACAGAGGTGAAGATCTGCTTTGAGAGGCTGCAGCAAAGCCGACCGATGAAGGGAAAATACAGGGAAGTCATCGGGTAGAGCTGCCAACAGCAATTGTTTGCTGCAGCTCACTGCCTTGGAAGCAAATGATCAGGTATAGTCCCGCAAGCAGATGTTCGCAGCTACTCGCATCCGAGTGAGACACCCCCGTCGTCAGGTCCTGCACGGAACCTAATGCTTTGAGAGACTGACGGGGGAGAAGGTTGTTCTGAGGGAACGATGCTTCCTTTTCTCCGTTCTGTCCTCTTTTCCAAGGTAATCAGGGATCAAAACCCGAACTCAGGACCACGCAGGCAGTTGCACTCATTGATGAGAGAGAAGGAACAGCTTTCCCCAACTTTCTCTTCCTGCTCCTAGAGCAGCACTCTCTTCCTTTCTAGACATTCAGGCCCTGATTGTGCTTCAACAGGAGACAACGGTGGGTTTACACTCCCAAGAGGGGACCTCAAACATTACATTTGATAAAACTGGTAGGGTACAATTGCAGTTACGCGTGTGGATGGGCAGGAGGAGCATTAAATGGTCCCTGACACCGAAAGCAACGCCATGGAAAGCTTAGGAAAGGTCCATCTCTTGACATTCTCAATAAAGATACAGTAAAAGATCACCTCCTTCTGGAAGCTGCTGCACGTCACATGAACAACTCCAGAGCTCAGCAGGCACGTGCCATCTGCAGAGACAACGAATGTTGGACAACATTCCATACTCTCACCATGATGGTGGCACCAGTTTACATTTTTGTCACAGCAACCTCTGGAAAGGTACAACTGAGTACCCGTTCTCCTCATGACATCACTTACAGCCTTTTTTAGAAAAATAATGGCTGAGTGTAGAGATTTTACCTCCGGGGCTATCGAGGTGCTGCGCTTTGAGCTTCAGCCCAGAGTCATTTCATTTGATCACCAGCACCACCTCACGGGCTGCGTTACAGAAGCACCCAACCCCCAGACCCAGCCGCCTGTCAGGCAGGTGTCACAACAGCACACACTTGGTCAGTACAACGTCATCACAGTTGGGTGGGTGGGGGGTTGGGGTGTTTTGGTTTGGTTGGGTTTTTGCGTGACAAACAGTGAACAGGAGAACCAATAAATGGCATTTGAGCTCGGTTTAAGCTTATCACTATTCAAAGCCGTGTAATACCTACCAAAATTATAGGTGCTTGGATGAAAACACAGCTCAGGTTGTGGATAAGAAGGAGGAACTCTCCAGCTTAGGCTGCGCTCCTGCACCACAACATCCAGAAGGAGGTTTGGAGCAGTCGTGCTTGTTACAGCGTCCAGTGACCACAGTGCAAAATAGGGGCAGTCCTGAAGGGATTCTTCTGGCCTGAAACAAAACAAGCGCAGAAGCTAAATGCCAACTTTCCAATGAATTATGGGGAGGGATACTGAAAACAGCTTCATAAAAACCTACCTTAGTGAGCCTGGCATTTGAGCCTGATACCAGCAGTCAAAGTCAAATACACCCAAATAAGTAGATGGTTTTCCCTGGCCGCGTGTATTCACTTGCCAGCTGAAGACTGAGACACTGGTGCCAGGAGATATGACTGGAAAAGGCAAGACATTGTTTTAGTGGGAGAAAATACAATCTATCTGACATTTTCAAAACATCACTTTCTATTTTGGATTCATTCTGTTACGTCACTCATGAAACGCAACACTTGACTAAGAAGAATTTTAACAATGTACACCATAGCATCACCTCTGTGATAGGTTTCAGTCATGCTGCCCCCCTTTGCGAGTTCAACCTGTATCCGTCCTAAGACAAATCCAATACACAATTGTCAGGTAATCAAGTTTCCCATACAGTAAGAGTGCATCAAGATGGTTAGAAAAAAACAAAAACCAAAAACCAACCCACCACCCTAGGAAAACATACATTGCTGCTTTTAGAAAGCATACAAATTCTTGTCATATACACTTGATCACTCAGCTGGCATGATTAATTTCCAGATTCGACTCGATTACGAGTGTTACGAATAGCTCCTTTCCAGCACAGTCAGAATGAAAGAACACAATTATCACACAAAACAAACACCAAAACCCAACCCCAACAAACAGGAGATTGGAACAAAGAGTTTAACATCAAACATTGACCATGTTACACTCGGGTTCTCTCAAGAAGTGGCATGGTCTGTCGCCTCTGGGGAGAAGGCATTCTCCAGATGTGAGCAAAGTGGGGGGTGCATCCTTTACCCTGACAGAGCAGGGAACCAGGAGACAGGTCATTTGGCAAAATGGGTCTCTCTTCTCTGCTGAGTTCATCAGGGCTGCTCAGGGAGCCTCCCACGCTTTACTGTGTTTCATCGTGAGCTTCTGTGCCCTTTCACTTGTGTGAGCCGCTGAAACTGCCTTTGAAGATGTCAATTAGTTTCATAAATCAGAAGCCAGCTGCATTTCTAACCTCAACCCACATCCAACAGAAGCTCATGTGGGCCTACAACTTGAATAGTTTCTGGATAAAAGCTAATGAGGAGCCATCAGAAAAATGACAAGCATTTTTCCATGCCTCAGACTTCATGAAAAGGGGACCGAAAGGGCCTTTTTTGTTGGTTTGGGTTTGGGTTTTTTGGTGGGTGCGTCTGTTGTTTGTTTTTGACAAGGTTTTAGAAGGCCCTCTTCTCAGAATCGTGACACAAGTGGAGAAAATCCAAAGGGGTTTTCATTAGATTTTGACACGCTGTTGTTAGAGGGTGGCACCCCAAAAGAGGTGGAAGCTGCCTCTTCAGGACTAAGTCAAAGCTAATAAACACAAATAGCCTAGAAAGTCATGCCAGTGTCGTCTTTGTAACAAGCAGACATAAGTTAAGGCCAGTAAGAAGAGAGGGAAGGGCATTCACACACCCAAACAAAAGGCTGTGAAAGTTATCACTGCAGCCGGCTCAGAGATGTGCTCAGAGCATCACTGGATGTGCAAACCCAGAGATGCACATCTCATTATTGCAAGGTAATGAAAGACACCAGAGGAGTTTTAACTGTCGGTCCGGACGAGGGAAGCCAGAAGACATTGCTTTAAGAGCTTGTAGGTGTAGGAACCTATTAGACACAGAGAGGGCAAAGTGCACAGGCAGATCATAGACTCGTAGAATCATTTAGGTAGGAAAAGGCCCTTAAGATCATCGAGCCCAACTGTAAACCTCATACTGCCAAGTCCACCACTAAACCCTGTCCCAAAGCGCCACATCTGCACGTCTTTTAACTCCCTCCAGGGATGGTGACGCCACCACTTCCCTGGGCAGCCTGTTCCACTGCTTCGCAACCCTTTCTGTGAAGAAATTTTTCCTAAGATCCCAACTAAACCTTGTGCTCTAGACCCTTCACCAGCTTCGCTGCCCTTCTTTGGACACACTCAGCACCTCAGTGTCTTTCTCGTAGTGAGGGGCCCAAAACTGAACACAGGATTCGAGGTGCAGCCTCACCACTGCCGAGTAGAGGGGGACGATCACTGCCCTACTCCTGCTGGCCACACTATCTCTCATACAAGCCAGGATGCTGGTGGCCTTCCTGGCCACGCGGGCACACTGCCGGCTCATCCAGGTGGTTGGGGAAGGCATCAAACAGATCTGGCCCCAACACCGAGCCCTGGGGAACAGCACTCCTGACCGGCCGCCAGCTGGATGCAGGTGCAGGCATAGGTTGGAAGAGGGGAAAAAAGAAAGTTGAGGGAACATTCCTAAGCAATGGAGGGGATGATCTTACTGTTCAAAGACGAGAGCTGGAGGAATAAAATGACTGACAGGCGTTATAGAGGTGACCCCACCATACATCGCTACAGCATGTCAGCAAGCATTGAAGGGAAAAATAGGGTTTATTTTAACAAGTCCCACAGAATTTCAGCACCCAGTTTTTCCTTTGAAATAAGCCCAAGAAGTTAGTCTATACAGATATTGAAGACTTTCAGGCTGTGGGTACGGAACAGCATTCATTGCTTGGATGCCAAAACCATTTAGTTTAGAATCACCAAACACGGGCATCAGGAACAAACCTTCATCAACGCTGTCTTCTCTGTCAATGCAGTTGGGAAAGATTTCTACAGCCTGACAGCTGAGTAGTTTGGTCTTGCTGCCCTGCCCTCTCAAGGGAAAGGCTCCGCCCGCCAGATCCAACCTGTACTTTTCAACACAGGATGCCAAACGCTGCGGAAAAAATCACAGGCGAGAGAAAGGTCATTCTGAGAGAAAAGCAGACATTACACCTCAGTAGGAAAGAATGTCTATGTCTACTAGAACCTGCATATTGTACTGTATCTCTCCCAGGCACTTAATCTGACGGCAAAGAGAAACTACAGCTGACAAGCAAGAGAACTAAGTGTCAAACAGTAACGGGTAAGTTTGGCCGTAAAAGCTTTGCACATTTTCAAAACTGAGCATTTCCCTCACATTATTGGTTCTAAATGTGTTTTGCAGAATTCCCTGCACCATCCCGGTTTCTTCACAAACCTACGTATTTAGCTAGAAAGGGAGATCTGAAATAATGCCATACATAGGCATGCAAAGCGCTTTGTTCCATGACTTGATCACAGAACTGATGAAGTTAGAGGAGTCACGGCCTTCCAGCAGCCAAAGCTCTCTTGCGAGGCATTATCTATAGGCACACACCGCTAGAGTGAAAGCCCATCCCTCGGGAGTAGCCATGAGAACTTCTTACTGAGTCACACTCTTCTCTCAAACCACGTCAGCTCCTGCCAGCTCCTCCTCTCACCTCCTCAGGGACTGATGGGTGAAATATGCCTCCCTTCCTTCACCAAGTGCAGCCAACAGCAAAACAACCCGGCGGACATGGCATGCACGTGGGCAAGGCGTTTAGGATCACAAATCCCTACAGAGTCAGCAAACTACTTTGAGACCTACAGAAACTCCAGCAGGATTGTGTGGAACCTCTGAGACCACCATTTGCTAAGCAAGCATTGACTGAAATACTGTCTTTCCAAATACAGCACTTGGTCAAATGCTCTACCCTACAACACATGGGCGTGTGGATTGTGGACAAAGAGCAGCTCTACAATTAAAAACCAACCAAACAAAACCAAAAGCTAAGCAGCTAAAAATCTCCAAATACCTACCAGAAAATAAAAAAATTGATTGTACCTCATTCTACCCAAGTTTCCTAAAGTTTCAGAGCTCTAGAAGGAACTGGCATGAGCTGGCACGAGACAATCCATTCTCGTATGACCTGATACGTTACATTTAACTCACCTACTCTGAGAACAGGCAAGCTTTCTCTTAACCATTCTAGGAAATACTGCTAATAAATATCAAGGATGTAGAGCACAGATCCTCTCCTACTGCACCTCAACAGGAAAGACATGCTCTGAATTAAGATTACTTTCCCATCAAAAAGATTTTGCAAGGGTTTCAGGCGTAACACTGAATAAAATTATACGTTCTAAAAACGCATCTTCTATCTGTTAGATAACAGAGAGGTAAGGCTACTTCATCTCTATTTTAAACACAACCTCTTTGGAGCCACTTCTAAAAATTTACATATACTTTTTTGACCAAATCAGACCACTCTTTACTGTATTTGCGTATTTTGCTGGCTTCAAGAGCAGAGTTCATAGGTAACGCAGCCAAAAAGTAGAAAGAGTTCTCTTTAGAGCTACTAAGTTTCAGGACCAGCACCGAAGAGACCCTGCAGGTGAGCGTCATGTGAAGTCCTGCTGACAGAGCTCAAAGGGAAAGCAAGAATTTAAACCTGAAGACCGGAACAGAATAAAGCTGTACGCCCGTGTTTTAAGGAAGGGAGACAGACAGAACCTTATTCAACTCTGCAGTTTGGTTAAACAGAGCTACTCAAAGCCCTGTCTTCTCTTCCTACATGCCATTCACTTGGTGTTTAAATGAAGAATCATTTTATTTGTAAAAGCTGCTGCCTCTTCAGGAACTGAATTTATACGGGCTCTTTGCAGACGGCCCTGGCTGGAACACACGACACGGCGGTATGAAATTGTACGACTTCTTTTCAAAAAGTATGGACAAAGGCCGTGCCCAGGAAGACTCAGCAAAAGATTCTTTCTTTTTAAGTCATCTCTGAATTGTCATGGTCAATATTCCCCCTGCCAACTTCACTGATGCTCCCTTAGGGAAAAGGACTCTTTCCAGCCTTTCACGGACGTGCACGTCTTACCTCATACATGACTTGTCCTGAAGCCAAGCGCCTCCTGTCTGCGAACGCTAACTGCAACAGATGTAAACTCACGGCATCGCCTTCACTGGAAAAGGTATAAATGATGACATTTGGTTACAAAGCTGCTTTATAGTCCTCGTTACCCTTTCCTTAGATCTAGGCTGAGGTTTCCTTAATAGCATTGTCTGGCTCAAAAGAAAAACAGCCCTTCCCAAAACCTGAGAATTGGTCACATTTAGCCACCAAACCACAAAGGAGGAAATTTGGACACTAACAGCTTCTGGGGCAAAGGCTACCCATACAATCTGGAAGCTTCAAGGTGTTCTATGGAATAAAAATGGTTGGGAACAGTTCTTCGCATTGAAGAGCTCGCAATCAAAACTGCTTTACAGTCAAACTGAAAAAGATTGCCACTCCATGAGCAGCCGAGCTGAGTAAATAGCTTGCTGATGCTGAAGGGGGCAGATCTTTCTCCCCTTCCCTTCCCACCAAAGCTCCAGTCCCTCCCCTGCACACACGGCACCTTCCACACCCTCGTTTCAGTCATTAGCCCAGCAGGAAACCACCGACTTGGCTGCTGAACACCTTCCCTGCCAGCCGAGCTGAGCTGGCTCACCAAGGCTCAGGCTGGCACCAGGGAACCGGCCATGCTGTCACCTCCTCCTTTAGGGGCAGCAGGCTGGTGGATCCGCACCTTTAGTGCTCTGGAGCTGCAGCCTCCACTGCGCTCCATGGTATCTTAACACCACGGTGTGAATATCAAGCAAACCATGAAGCAGTCATCAGGAAACAAAGGAAGCCATTTAAGAATGCCAGCACAGAAATAGAGCCACTGTCGCTTTGCTGCCTTTCAGCAGGGAGGAACTAGTAGGTCCCTCTTCATCCCTGTTACATCCTGTACAAATCGCACCGTCAGCTCCTTCCATACCGGAGAGAATCTCCTGCACGGCTAATTCAACAAAACAAATACATGTGGGTGAACTCTAGGTGAACAAATACTCAAAAAAAAAAAAGAAAAATCAGTGGCCGATAGTAAGCTTTTATTCACCTTTCTTGCGTCGACTGAACAGCCCACAAGTAGCAACAGTTGCGAGGATCATGCTCAGGCTCTTGAAAAGTAACGGCGCAGACAGGAATCCTTCCTCCTTCAAGCTGACAGTGGTGCCTGCAGGGTTAAAAAAACCAAAGAAAGCAGGTGAGCCTGGTGGCCCTGCCTGTTTGTAGAAGGGGAGAAGCATCTTCTGAGCAAAGAGCCCCTGACGTGCTTCTCCTCAAGGCACAGAAGGTCACACTCCCGTCTCAAACAAGGGAGTCACGGGAGCGACTGCTTTTGATGCAACAGCCACGAGGTGAGGAAATTACTGTCCATCACGGGCAATAACCTGGTTTTATCTCCTCCTCTGCCTGCGGAGCAGGAACATGAAAGATTCCTTCAGCTGCCAGGCAAAAGATTCTTCCTACTCTTGTCGCCTGCTTCAATATTGAACTGAAAATGCAGCCTCTCTTCTGCACAAGCTGAAAACAGTGCCAAACACCAGTAGTGTCTTGTTTCTTTACTTGGACTATCTAAAGCGTTTCTCCTCCAGACTTCTGAACCTTCTTTGCACCTTCACAATCTATTCTTGCCACCTCACTATCCCTCCACTCTCTATTCATGCCGCCAATAGTTCCCGGTGAGTCACTGCAGATTTGCTTAAGTGAATCCCGATCTGAATTGGGTCAGATATTCCAGGGGGGATTGCTCTTTGGCAGAGCTGAAATCATCTCCCTAATTTCTCTGTTGCTTATCCCTTGACACGACCCTTATTCCACCTCCAAGTGTTCCAAGCAGACTTTCATTCCCATGCATCGCTGCCTTGGAATGGGTCAGTCCCCTCTTTTGGTCGAGGCTGAAATGTGGGAGAGAATGTCTTTTCAGCCACAGATCAGCTCTTGATCCTTCATGTCTCACTCCTTTCAACCTGGACGCTTTAAAGAATATTATCACCACAATCCCATCATTAACATACTTCAGCCTTTCAATGGGTGCCCTCATTGCAGGAGCTGGTTCTGAGAAATAATGTCTACAATCTCTTTCATTGAAGCACACACAACTCCTGCTGTCACTGAATACTGCTGGTGGAACAAACTGCCTTATGGAAAGCAGCTCTCTCACGCCCTAACTGCTTGACAGAACCCAGAGAAGGGAGCTTTCCGCAGTTCCTCAGCCCACAGGCACAATAAGGAGAACAATCCCAGCCCGCTGGGGAGAAGGCGGCCCACTGAATCCAGGTATGGCTCAATGGTTACTTCAGAAGGGGATTCCTAAACACTCCAAGATTACACTCCACATTTCCCTCCCTGAAAAAGGGCTCTTTAAATTAACAGACTTCCTCCTCAAGCAGAGCCTTGAGAGCCCTGCACCTCCAGGCGTGACCAAGTGCAAAGGCCGACTTACTCCCGCTGCAGAGTTTTCATATTCCACAGTGACAGGGAGCCGTCGGAAAAACCCACGGCGAGCTGGTTGCTTCTGCTGATGTAGCACAGGGTCGATACTGCTGTTCCTGAAGAACACTGTAACTGAAGGCAGAGATGTCTCCCTGCTCTGGTCACGGTTGCTCTTCCTTGTGAAACGCCAGCAGCAGCTCTAGTGACAACTGTTAGACCTGCACGCACAAAACCACACAATAAAGGAATGCGTTATGCCATTCAGGTTGCATTTGAAACACTGACGTGACAACATGTATGATCTAATTCTACCGTCCCTGGCAAAATACCCATTGATGCAATACTTTGTCTGCTCTTCCCATTTTGTACGCATTCAGAGCACATAGGAACTCTCTGACTGGACAGGTATCCTCGCTCCTATTTCAAAACCAGGTGAAAGCGAAACCTCCATAGACAAATTCTTCCTGGGCTCTGCACATCAGGAGTTTGGGCCTCATGGTGAAGCTACTTGAAGTGACACCAGCTCCCGAGGCCACTCTTGTAAGAGCAAAAACAGCGTATGCAATCCGAGTACACCAAGCACAGGTTCCGTTTGGTCAAATGCAGGGATTTTGGTAAGGCATATTTACTTTAAAAAACAAGCCTAAACTTTGCCCCAAGTCAATGAACAGAAGCAGAAGAACATTCCCAAGAAATAGGGCACGTCCGACTGTCATGGTTTTAGCTGGGATAGAGTTAATTTTCTTCACTCTAGCTGGTATAGTGCTGTGCTTTGAAATTAGCATGGAAAAAAAAACCTGCTGAGATAACACACAGATGTTTGGGCCGTTGCTGGGTAGCGCTTATACTAGTCAAGGACATGTCCAGCCTCCCATGCTCTGCTGGGTGCACAAGAAGCTGGGAGGGGAGGGGGCACAGCTAAGAGAGCGGATTCAAACTGACCAAAGGGATATTCCATATCATGTAACGTCATGCCCAGTATGCTACCTGGGAGGGGCTGGCCGGGGGAGGGAGGGAGCAATCGCGGCTCGGGGACGGGCAGCATCGGTCGGCGGGTGGTGAGCGGCTGTATCGTTCGTGTTTCCGTGGTTTTTTTTCCCTGTTTTTTCCTTTCCCTTCCTTTTCCCTTTTATTATATTAACATTATTGTCATTATTAGCATAATAATTTATCATTATCATTATTGTAATCATTAATCTGTGCTTATCTCAACCCACAAGTTCTTTTGCTCGTCCGATTCTCTTCCCCATCCCTCAGGGGTGGGGGGTGAGCAAGCGGCTGCGTGGTGTTCAGTTGCCAGCTGAGGCTGAACCACGACACCGACACACCTTCCTGTCAGGCAGCTGCACCGACTCGGATGGTCAAATTCCTACCCCTCACTGGTGAAAATCACTGTGACAGAGGGACCCTGGTGGGAGGGGGTATTTGTAACCTTAGGAGGAGTATGAAGCCACTCCCATTTTTAATCCATTCAGGACTAGACGATGTCAAACCACCACCTGTAATCAGCAGCCATAAACGTCTGCACAGCAGTAGCTTCAAAGTGGGATGCGTGTTGGTGATTTAAAAGACACAAGTTTTCTTACTTTTCCGTTCAAGTTTAGAAACCGCAAGCTCACCCGATGGTTCATTCTCCCTCTGACTGCAAGAGAGATCATCCAAACCAAGGTCCACCACAAGCAGATGACCAACATCTGTCGCCACCGCTGCCACGCCACAAAACCCTTGCAGAGCCTGGTGCAGGTGCCAAGGCCTCACGCTGGCTCCTCCGGGGTTAGTTATGGGCTCTACAGCAGTTACCTACAGGAAAACTACAAGTTAGTATTTAAGCTCTTTGACAAGCTAAATAGAAATCACTCAAAAGTGAAGCCAGAACCAGCCCATCAGAAGCAAGAAAGTAAATACAGGGTTGTAAGACTTAAAAACACAGCATTGATCCCAATTATATCGAGACAAAACAAACAAACAAACCAACCCCCAAAAATGTCCGGTACAAAAATCCGTTACTGCCTTCCGTTTACTGGGTTTCCTGCAGGGATTTCGCTGAGCTCACTCCAACTGCAATGGTGCAGTCTATTATCACAGCTTACCAAGTTCCATTTTCTACTTAGAAACCATTAACTCGAAGACAACACAGAAAATCCGTTAAATGCAAGAAACTTGACCGTATTTAAGGGACTGGAGTAAGAAAGACCAAACTCACTCTCGCTCTCCCACGGCCCCCAGCCCGTCAGCACTGGGATACAGCCCACGCCTTCTTTGCCAAACAGGTATTAGGGCAAATCTCGGCTCTCAGTCAGACGCGGCAGCGGCCAAGTTGCAGGGGAGACACACCGCTGCCACGGCAATGGAGTATTGTTACAGATAGTGGAAGGGAGATACCAGCTTAGGGAAAGTTACACCAGTCCTCATTTAGAATCAAAAGAGCAACCAGGGAAAGCAGAAAAGTTTTCAGTGCCGAAACAGCGGCAAAAAGCCCAGCAGCTGGTTCGCCAAAAGCCAGCTCCCGCTGAGGAGAAGCGCACGCTGCTCTGTAACACGCGGAGCCGCCTGCCAGCAGCTTTAGTACAAGGCCCTGATGAAGACAGACCTTTCAGCACCTGCAGCCCCTCCCGGGACAGCCCTGGCTGCTCCAGCAGAGACACCAGCACGTGAGGGCTCCTGCACTAAGGCTCCACAACAAAAGAACACGGGCTGCCCTTCAGCCTCCTTGCATAATGTCACACAGTGACACCAGGGAGCTTTACATCAACACCAACCTGTTACACGACAATGGAACAGAGCAGTGAGCACCACAAGGATTCCTTTTTTTATATATATTGGTTTTTCTCCCCAGAGGTGGGGAAAAACTGACCAAACCTCCAAGCCCCAAAGTTCTCTCCTCTCCCGTATCAAGCACTTGCTGTGACTGCGCTGCCTGGCAATCTGCTACAGAATTTACCTTTCCTTTGGGCCACTCGAATTCTACTCCTAGAAGTGCCCGCAGTAATTGACACAACTTTATATTGTTTCACACTTCCTGGAAATCAGATGAAATCTCCAATCTTCTCAGCTACTCAAAGCACCACCAAAAGTGCGTTGCTTATTCGAATTCTTGCTGCTCCAAGCCTTGATGACTCTCAGGAGGAAAGCAGAAACACTGCACATATCGTGCTGCAGAATCAGCCAAAGTTCCCGTGTTGCTGTTAACTTCTTTTTCTTTTAAGGTCTCGTTCTGTTGTTGTACAACTGGCCCCAAATCCACCTTTTCGACCTTTGCATACAGGTTCCCAGTTTTAACGCTTCAGTTTTCCCTGTAGAAGCTCCTGGAACTGCCTATTTTCCCACGGCACCAGGCACTGGCTTTGCACACTCTCCTACACTGCTGCCAGCTCATTCTGGGAACGAACGCAGAAATCCTGTCTCAGCTCCCTCACTCTGAAAGCTGCCCTTCTGCCTCACACAAACCAGGAAGAGTGGGGAAAATACCATTCCAGAGCTCTGAAACATGCAACCGTTATAAACCAATTTAATACCATTAATATTTTCAATTCGGGTTTGCTTTTACAAGTCTGAATGACTGCACGTCTATGTCAGCACACAGCTTGCCTTTCCATCTCAAACGCTGAGATTTATCAGGACGATCGGCAAACCCACACAGCGGAGCACCAACCCAGCTCAGCTCGTTAGAAATCACCACCACACAAACGCTCGCTGCCAGCAATCACACTGTAGCGCTACAGACAAACAAACCCTGCCTGGATTCTAGCAAGTCAAACCCAATCACGCTCTGGAAAGCTGAGTAATACGGAAGTATTTATCTGTCGCAGATTCTAAGGTGGTAAAGATAGAGTGAACCTTGATGTTCCATTACCTTAAGGTGACTCTTGTCTACATTCAGATAAGGAGCCGAGGGGAAAGGACGTCATTTGAGTTTATGGGTTAGAGAAGGCAGGGAAAATTAGCAACATTACACCAGAGTATCCCACCCGCACAAGCACCATATGCAATAAGCAGAGGTTCAAGGGCTTCAGGCTGAAAGTCAGTCTGTAACCACCTGCCAGGTAACGCAGTGAAGCCTGTTTTTTCCCATCCTAAGTCAACAGAAAAATGTGCTTTGCTCTAAAGTCACCTGCTTGCTAGTCCCAGACTCCTGGGAATGTGCCGAAGTCAGCTACAGCACAGCCATGGAAGTCTGAGATATTTTAAAGACAGTATTTCTGACATAATGAACCATTCAGGACATGTATGTTACCAACACTTGAAAGGCAGGGTGAGGACGAGGTCTTTGTCACTCTGGCTAAAAAAAAAGGTAGTTTTCAAGGCCTTTTTGTCAAAGTGGAGAATTAGGTAACTACGTGCTCTACTGTAAAACCAGAAAACTTGTTTGACTCTCTCAGCAAACTCAAAGGATAACGGTACCGTTAACCCCACCATTTCACATCAAGGTGCTCTCGACTGGACACTCTGCAGTGACAGTATGATGACACAATAGAGAAAATGGACGTCCTAGCAAAGAGACGCTTCAAAGCTGCTCCTGAAACAGCGTTATGCAGCACCTGACAACGTTTCCCCCATTAAAAAGGACCTACCCTTCCTGGCAGAACTACTGCTGTAACCACGCTTGATGTTCCAAGGTCGTACAGGCAGAGAACACTTCCCTCTGCTTCTCTCAAGCCAACCAGCAGCCCCGTTCCCGTCTGCCAGGAAACCTCCTTCACCACGCGGATGGTGGGAGGCTGCTCACGGGCTCCACTGAAACGGTGTGCAGAGAGCCGCTCTCCCGTCACAGCGCTCACGACCTCCAGCTGAGGGCCACACGCCAGCCAGGCCAGCCCATCTCTCCCTGGAAGAAGAGAAAAGGCTGGCTAAAGCAAACTCCCAAGAGAGGGTTGAAAACAACAGGAAAATCACAATCACTGCCCCTTTGCTTCAACAGAAGTACCTCACAGAGCAAGAGAGGCTTACCCAATTCCGGTCGATTATTGAAAATCACCCACTGAATCCTCAACCAATGCATCGTAAAATGAACCACCTTATTATTTTGCATTTGGACTTGTCATTCCTGCACTGAAGAATTCTGGTTGTTTGGGATAAAGATTACAATAGATTGGTCTCTAGTCTTTATACCATATTCAGCTTGGTTTTGCTAGAAATCATCTAAATACATAGGAGAATACAACTCCTAAAGCATATACTTCAAATATGGCAAAATCTCAGCCAATTCTTTTCTAGTTTACTAACTTTGCTTGACACACGCCTACTTTGGGCAGGGATTTGGACTTCAACAAGGAATTACCTTAAAATGGGCACTGCGGGAGCCAATTTCAACTTTTACACACGCTGATCACAGAGACAAGTTAGCACATTTAGTTTCACTGAACTACTTCCAACACAAAGGGAGTATTAACTCAACTACTGCACTTACAGTCACACAGAGAGATCCTACATGGTCTTCACAGGCGCCCGGACACCCAGGCAGGCCCCCAGCGCTACCTTCAGATCACCGACAAAGTCAGCTACCTCATCTGCTCAGCCGCTCTCAGCAGCTCTCCCGGGACACTCCTCTGCGTCCCATTAAATACTCTGCAAACCTGGCTGCAGCGCCTAACAGGGCTTTCCTCTTCCTTCTGTTTTTAGTCAGGCTAGGAAAGAAAAAGCAGGGGGGGTTGCCTCTCTAACACTGTGGAAGAACTAGTTCTGCACGGGATGTTATGATGGTACAAATAAATACAGCCCAAAACCACACCAGGACTTTTTTGAAAACTGCCTTTCCTTCAATTAGAAGTTGAGGAGGGCTCACGGACTTGCCCGTGTTATTTTAATAGCTCAAGACTGGCGCAGGCTGTTGTCCTTTCAAAGTTTAACTCTACTAATGTTTTAATGTTAACATTTTTCATCATTTTGTCATAGTTCATCCTTTCTGTTCTCTCAAAACCTGACGCACCTGAGCAGCACTAACCTGACACAGCTGATACTGTGACCCCGTGCCTCAGGTCACCTCCAGGCAGTAACAACTTCACAGCAAGACCCAATTTCAAGGAAAAGGCTCACCTCTGGAAAACCGCCCACGCAGCACAGAACCTCGGGTGAGCTCATCTTCCCCAAGAGCCTGAATGGTCACCTCGGGAAACTGCAGCAGGCTGCTCGTTACCTGAGCCGCGAGGTCTCGCATTCTTCACTGTGAATAGAGAAAAAAATGCAAAAAGAGGCTGCTGACAGCCATCGACATTTTTGAGATTGACAGAACTTTCATCCCTTTGCTGTGAATAATCTCCCGTCCACCTCCTGTGGCGCTTTT
Source organism: Phalacrocorax aristotelis (assembly GCF_949628215.1). Lineage (NCBI taxonomy): Eukaryota > Metazoa > Chordata > Aves > Suliformes > Phalacrocoracidae > Phalacrocorax > Phalacrocorax aristotelis. The sequence continues at coordinate 1,133,245 of NW_027441361.1, forward strand.
CCTTAACAAAAGGGCACTCAGGACAGGTTTGGATCTCACAGCAGAGCAAAAGGAGAATCCTTTGCTTTTCTGATGCCTACGAGATCACCAACAAAAAGGGACGCAGGGGTATTGACAGGATAAACAACACGGGGAAAAAGCCCAAGACACTGGAGTCAAGTCAAGCAAGGTGGCACGAGTCAGAGACCGAGTTTTGCATTACAAAGCTCCAGAAAATAAACAAAAAAGAACAAGTTGAGAAATTACATGTTTGAGCAGAATCACATCCAGCCAAGTCAGTGTTCTGGGATGTCACCGTTGACTGACATGTAGTACATGAAAGTCAGATTCAAAGGCCAACAATGTTACGGGCTTACTGAAGGAAAAGCTAAAGATACGGTCAGTCGCAGCTGAAGACGTGATGTCACAAACCAGGTTCACTTCAGTGCCACCAAAAGAGAGGCCTTGCTGCTGCCCCCCTCTCTCCATCTGCTCCTTCCTTCTGCTCCTGTATCCCTGTGCCTTCCCTTGCCCTGACCTGCACACGTTTTAGAGCTCCTTAGGAGCCACATTAACTCCCCAAGCAGACAGGGAACGCACCCACAAGAGCAGAGAGTTTCCCACCAGCTTAGAGAGTGAAACGGGGTTGCAGAGAGAGCCAGCAAGCATAAAAGCTGGCACAAGGAAGGAGGCAGGACACTGCACCGGGGAGAAGGAGAGGGGATTTGCCCATCTCCATTCTGTGGCCGTAAGCCGTCCTGCTAGCTCATGCACGTGTGAAACCACACACTCACTTTGCAAGGAGAGCTGCAAGAAACCCCTTTGCTTTTAGAAAGGGCAGCACCCAAGGCACTCTCAGTCAACTCTGGACTCCCTCGTGCACGTAGAGGCTCACTCTCGCACGGAGGGAGGCTGAGGCTGACGGGCGTCATTCTTTCACTCAGCCAGATGTGGAAGCTAAAGTGATCTCAGGGAAGCGTTAGTTACTTGGTGGTCAGAGAAGGGACACCATTGCCTGACACTGCTCGGGTCACATTGTCTAAGGAAAGAGGACAAAGAGTGGGAAGAAGCCAAAGAAGAAGAAATGGAAGAAAAACTATGCTCTGTTGAGAAAAACAGCATCCGCTTTGTTGAACTGCAGGGAAAGATCACAATTATAGAGCTTTCTGAATTACTATTAATGACTGGTTCAGTGACATTTTCCCCAGAAATACAGCCCCCAACAGCCCCGATCCCGTATCTGATGCAGACCACAGATTTCATTTCCCTTTACATGAAAAAAACCAAACCCAAGACACATCAGCGTTTGACACTAGAGCCACTTTACCCAGCTGCCTCCTATGGTTATTCTCCAACACGACTATTCCTGCATGCAGGAGCTGCAGTCCCTCTCCAACGCGGCCAAGCTAGCAAAAGCTCCTCAGGTCACTCCTGAAAGTGTGCTCTGTTGCACACTGCTTGGCGTACCTGGACAGACGGGCGCAGGCGCCGAGTGTCTCAGGGCAGAGCACACACGCAGCCGTCCTGACAGAGGCAGAGCCCAGCGAAGACAACGTTCCCAGTGCTCCCACAGCGCTGGCCCCTCGCAGCACCGGTTCCAGAGTCACGGAGTCACAAGGGAGAGAAAGGCCTTCCGGAATCCCTGGAGGCAGCTGGTCCAGCCCCTGCGCAGGCAGGGTCACCCAGAGCAGGCTGCCCAGGGCCAGGGCCCGGCGGCTGCTGAACCCTCAGTGCTCAAACACACCCCTTGCAAACAGCCGCCCGACGAGGGGAACTGCGGAAACGTTGGCAGCCCACGCGACAGGCCCAGGGGTTTGGGGACTCGCTCCGACCAACTGAAGTATCCTCTCCTCCACACCAGTAAAACACCACCACACCAGCAGGGGCTTGTCACCATTCTTCCTCCAAAGCTCCGTCCGACGGCTCACTAGGCAGAAGACACAAAGTTAAGGGAAGCCTGATTAAGTTCGTTTCACTGCCTTAAACCAGCAAACCCCAGGCATGTGGATGCAGGAAAACGAGCTGAAGCAGGCAGGGAATGAGGAGCCGCCCTCAGCAGAGCAGGACACGGCACCGTGTGCCCAAACACAGGTGACAGCTGCCAGCCAAGGCTGACACAGCCACCCTGACTGACGGGCCTAAGGCGGCACTTGAACCACCGCGCTCAGCCCCACACCCCAGACGGGGGGTCAGCGGTGCCGACAGGATTAAGTCCTGACTGACTCCCGACAACAGACGCTGACGCTGACTGACGCCAGCCAGCTGAGTCCGGGCAGGTGATGCTGGCCGACTGATGCTGGCCGACTCACTCTGGCCAACTGACGCACGGCTCGGGTCCTCCTTCTGCCCTCGCACCTGGGCATCACCCCTGATGGAGCTGGGCGGGCAGAGGGGTCCCTGGCGCTGCCACTCATACCTGTCGGGCAGAGCTCGGGAAGCTGGAGAGGCCCCTGACTAGTAGAGGCGCTACTTAGCGACACGGAGCCGCTGCTTAACAGCAGCTGAAACATCAGTGTGCCCTCAGCACTATGCCAGCGACGCTGAAGGACATTAACTCTATCCCAGCTACAACCAGCACAGCTCTGAAGTTTATAACCACCTCTCCCGTGGAGAAGAGTGTGGATGAAATGCCCAGCTCCCCGTTGGCTGCAGACCACAGGAAGGCACCAGAGATGGCTCTATAATTTTGTGTGAGGGAAAGGGCTGCGGACAAACCAAACGCGTTCGATATCTAATACTGTAATCACCTGCGCAGTTAGGCTCTCTTCTCAAACTCCTCCTTCCACCTGTCAAGAGGATTTAACTACATACGTAAAAAGGGAAAAAAGCTTCCTGCCTTTTTTCCCTTTAAGTGAGACAAGTCCTTTCCTATTCAGGCTCTGCTTAAGTCTTAAATAGAACTGGTGACAAAGTAATTCCCTGATCTCCTCTTTCTGCTTTCAGAAGATCAGATGTGATGTTTTGAAGTAACAACCATGGGAGCTGCACTTACATCCGTCACAGGAACTGCTTCCACAGCAGGCACTAACAGCGGCATCGGACATTGTATCTTCACAAATGAGACACAACAACTCATCTGGACTAGGATCACCAGAGCAGGATGAGGAGGAAGAAGAGGGCGATGGCTCCTCTGGCAAAAAGGGAGGCTTTTCCTTCTTTCCTCGCACAGAAGCTTCCCTGGAGGGGGAGAGGGCCTGGTGGGAGAGAAAAGCTTAAAGATGGGTCAAAGAAAACTCTTCCAAGCTTTGGATTTTATCAAAGGAAGAGAACAGGTGGAATTCTTCTCACTCCACATTCGCCTTCTAAAACATAGGCCTTCAGATTAAACTACTCTTCTAGAGCCACACCACCAGAAGAGGGAGGGGGGAACAATTTTCCTGCTGCAGAACTCTCCCTTTCCTTTGATCAAGCAAGAAATTAGCTCAGACCAGAAAAATAACTTTTTGACAGCGAGAAATCAGGTGAAATGAATCCCACCTCTCCTTTGCCAGACGGCAAATGTACATTGCAGGCGCAGCACCAAGTTAGTCTCCGATCAAGTTAGTCTCTGAGTGATTACATTTTAGAAAGGGAAGGAGCCTGTGTTACAGCTTCTCCAGAAGGAGATCCATGGCAGCAAAACAGAAGTGCTACCAAGTGCAGTTTAAAACAGCCGCTCCTCTCAGCACACAGGAGTGTTTTCTTAATTTACAGCAACAGGAAAAGTTCTGTCTCTTCCACACACGGGAGTTCATAGAAGTCAGAGGGGGAGGACATCTCAGTCCAGCGGCAATTTCTTACGTTTTGCAAGGAGCCTTTGCAACATCAAACAGAACCAAAACGACCTCTCAAAGAGAACAACTCCGCTACAAACACCACCAAAATGCTTTGCAGAAATACACGTTCTTAGCACAGCACAGGTTTAACCAGCTTCCAGGGGCATGAACACGGGGACCACCCTACTGCGACGTTAGACAGTATCACAGATTTTAAGATTAAGACGCAGTGACAGTGCTTCCTCCCCCGTAACTGCAGGCGCTGGCCAGTTCCGTTGCATTGCCACTCACACTTGTGCGCATGGTTTCTCTTGTTCACTGCTCGGTCAGTCCAATTCATTCCATACTTACGCAGGAAGAGCTGGCATCGCATATTTCCCACTGCTTGTCAGCACGGCACCCTTTGGGTTGGGATCTTTCACCTCCACCATGGAACTCCACGGAATTCCTGTGCTCTTTCGATCTCTGGGAACAGGCTCAGAAGTTTTGTCCTGCTAAGAAAAGAGGTGCAGACTTATCTCGTCTGAAGAACCACGTTTAAAATGACATTTCCATGAGTATTTGAAGCAGCAAAAGCCTCTCATCCTCTCATTTTACCCAGCATAAGTGTTGCTCAACTAAAATACTCCTTTGCCTCAGTGAATAGAGCCGGGATGTTCCAAAGGCTTGGGCAGGGTTTTGAACTCACTCGACATTCTTTGGCTTAGCTTCAGGTTCCCTAAGGGCGAAACACCCCTCAGCTCACCATGCACTCAGAGAAGGGGCACAAACCCGCTCCTCCTCCAAAGCGCAGTGCAGTGAGAGCTTAATTCCCTGCTCTGGATCCGTCCCTGGGGAAACTCCTATTCGCCACCTGGGTACGAAGGTTGGATTCATGCCTCACGCACACACCTTCAGTGAGTAACGTTCAATGGCATGAATACTCAGCCAGAGGCTTGGGCAATTAAAACACGCAACTATTCAATAGGTGGGGTCAGCAGCAACAGCTTGGTTTTATACGAAATACTAAAAACCGTGAACCGTCATTAAAGGACTTGAAAACTGAAAAAATTTCCAGCAATATTCAAATACATAAAAATATGCAAGCAAGCTCTCAGAGAGCGATTGATGGACTTATTTAACGTCTATGACCTGGAAAAAAAGAGCGTTTCACGTTTATAACTCCAGGTGTCCCTTGAATCCTGAAGGGCTTTGCAACACTGCCTTAGAACCTCTCGATTTCAGTTTTACTGAAATAAACTCAGCAGTGTTTCTTGAGAGCTCAGGCTCAAGTGCAGCTTTACCACAAGGAAAAAGGGTAACTGTCCTCTTTCTCCTTTTCCAGCCTATTGAATTATATCATGCCCCCAGCCCCAGGTAAGCTTACGCTAGGAAAACATTATCAGAGAGACACGTGACTCACTGCTTATCGTCTCCTCAGTTGTTCAAAAGCGCAGAATCAAATCTCACAGTCGGCACGGAGGGACGGACCGCGCGGAGGGACGGACCCCGTGGAAGGACGGACCGCGCGGAGGGAGGGACCGCGCGGAGGGAGGGACCGCGCGGAGGGAGGGACCCCGTGGAAGGAGGGACCGTGTGGAGGGACGGACCGCAGAGAAGGACGGACCGCACGGAGGGACGGACCGCGCGGAGGGACGGACCCCGTGGAAGGACGGACCGCGCGGAGGGACGGACCCCGTGGAAGGACGGACCGCGCGGAGGGACGGACCGCCCGGAAGGACGGACCGCCCCAGACCCGCGGCGGTAGGTATTACAACACTCTGGTGTCGCTCTCGTTTTCTCTCTCCCCCCTTTCTCCCTTTTTTCTCTCTTTCTCTGCTTTTCTCTCGCGTCTCCATCGCTGGCCAAATGAAGGGACTTGGCACTTTGATTCCGTTTTGAGTCTTAGTTCTGTTCCCGAGAATGTAGAAGGAACGTGGCCACGGCAACACGTTGGAGTCAGTCAGAAGTTAAGCCCAGCCGCCCCCAACCTCCCAGAATTCCCTGAGGTCGGTTGGAAAGCAAGGGGGTTTAACCTCTGCCAAATTGTTCAGCCCGACAGTGGATCGTGACAGACTGGTAGGAGTGTTACCGAAAAACGCGGTAAAATCAGAAACAACTCTTTAACAGCAATTTAGTATTAAAGAGCAGGCATTCTTTATTCACAGCGCCGGATGCACGCGGGATCGCTGCTCCTAACGTGCGTGCCTTACGCACCTTTCCCGTACAATTTATAGATCAAAAATTCACATATTCATAGATATTCATTATTGTCCTTTCTACCGATTGGTACAAACTTGCTCGTTCCATATGTAAATTACTGCGCAGACTCAGTTATCCTCTTTGTTGTTCTCTTTTGAGTAGGTGGTATTACTTGGGTCGGTGGTGGTCTGTGAGTCGGTGGTCGCGATCTCCCCCTGTCGGAATTACCTTTTACCTACTTGGCTCTTAATCTTGGCAGTCCTGGCCAGTTTTCTCAGTCCGCTACACGAAACCACATTTTGTCATCCTTTTCTGACAGAAGCACATTGTCTATTGTTTCGTTCACATTAATGATTGCCGAGGGACTAAAATGCAGATCAAAGAATGCACTGATTGGTATACTCCATGTCCCCAGACTTAACGTCCAGTTGGATAAGGCTGTACAAGGAGTATAGCAACATCTATGGCTGGTTAATTCGATCGCTCTGGTTACAGGAGCAGCAACAAAGAGGCGGTTTTAGCAGTTTTTCTCCAGCAGGCATGCCCTGCTGCAAGGTCTGGCCTATCGGCCCAAGGACTGGACTAGAAGCAAATAAAGAGGAAGCCGTCAGCTGCTTCCGTTTGCAAGAAATACCAAGTCAACAATTGCTAAGTTCTTCCTGTTCATATCTCAGGGTCCTTTAGAGAGCTTGACATCTCCGTGTGATTCCCGCGAGGCTTCGGCTACCACGCGGGCTGTGCCCCACAGCCTCGCAGTTAAATTCCCCTTCCTGCGCTGTAGCTGCTTTGTGCAGTGGCCATAAGCTGCTCTGTTCCTCCTGCGTTTTGCTGGCGAGACGGCTGTACGAGGGCGATTCTGGCGGCACACACCGGCTACGGGGCTGCTCCAGTCCTCCTCTACACCCTTCCCTGTTCCCTCTTGCTCCTTCTAGCAAGAGGTTGTAAAAGTAGCAAGTCACTTGAGCAACTCTTCTCTAGCATGCAAGTCCTGTCAAACCAGTAACATGATACACCTTAAAGTCTCTGTTCCTTTATGGATTATAGAGCTGAGACAGAACACCAGCAACACCACCATCACCACCCCCAGCCACGGCAAAAAAGATGACATTTCTTTACAGCCAGCCACCAGATGAGCCGGTAACAGGAGTGTGTGCCACTGGGTCGCTGAGGCCAGCAGGGACTGGGGTCCATTTCTGAGCAACGCTGTCCTGTATAGAAACAAACCCGTTCCTGCTTTTCAAAAGCTTTCAATATTAGACATGAATGAACTGGTCAGTAAGATACCTAAAAAAGAGGTTTTCAAAAAAGAGGATTTCAAAAACATTATTTTAGCAAATGGATTCATGAGCAGAGGGACCACAGAGACCTTTCACGCTTCTACAAAAGCAGGTCTTATATAAAAATCACAAGCAAAACAAGCTGAAAGTAAAAATGCAAAAAAAAAATGAAATAAGAGAAAGAAAATGGATTGGGGGGCAGTGAAGACAAAGTATTGTCTAATCCTTTTGTTATTTAGCTGTATAATTATTGATTGTGCTGACAGGTCGCTGACAGGTTTTGGGGGGTGTGCCTGGGTCTGCTGGTTGCTGCCAATTTTGGGGGAAACTTGAGGATTTGGGGGTGTTGCTGTGTCAGGTGCATGCTGCTAGGTCTGGTGGGTGCAGCCAGGTGTGGGGTGCGTCTGGATTTAGGGTTTTTTCCTGGACTGGGGCAATGCTACCAGGTCTAAGGGTTATTTTGGGTTTGGCGGCTGCCGCTGGGTTGACGGCAGCCTCTGTTCCAGTGGACACAAACCCTGTCCCTGCAGCAGCGCCAGCAGTGCGTCTCGTAAGGCGCTGGGCACTGCTGTGGTCACGCTGCGCTCTCTGGCTGGTTGTTTCAGCAGGTCGGCTGCACGGCTGGCCTCCCTTGAGAGGCGCTGGGGTGCCACCCTCAGGTGGATTTCACTTGCTGTGTTTGAGGTGAAACTGTGTCCCTCATGTTCAGAGTGCTTTAGGATAGCACACACCATGCCGGCTGCTCCGCCTTGGTAGTAAACAGTGTGTTTCTGTTTGTGGTTTTGTAGTGCCATTCCTTCTTTTGAATCTCTGATGCAGATCACTCGGGGCCATTGGTGGAGGCTGATTTTTGCACCGTGCCTGCTGTGTTGCTTGTCAGTGGTGCAGGAGGGGAGCCGGGCAGCGCTGCTCCACTGCTGCCCCACTGCTGCCCCACTGCTGCTTGCTGGGGTAGCCGTGGAGGAAAGAGGCTTTAGGAAGTCCCTTCCTAAGTCCAGTGGAAGCTGAAGAGGTTTTCTGCCAGTGGAGTTCCTGCTCTGTATGAGGTTGCTGCCAGGCACTGACTTTGTGCAGCCTGCGCTCCTGTTGACTTGCTGCTCTGTGTCACAAAGGGGTTTGTCAGGCAACTGTCTGGTGAACAAGGCTTCCGTGGTGCTTCGCTGTCTGGATATTCCAAAATAGGAGAGGGGCGCAGGTTAACATTTTTGAGGTGAGTTGAGCTTTTTAAGTTTTGGAGCTGACCGATCCAACAGAGTTGTGCTTAGGAAACCACAAATCTGGTATTTGAGGGCTTGTTGCACCCAGAAATCAAGCAGGCTGCATCAGTGTGACTCTAGGGATTGTTCTGCACAACGAAAGCTAAAGCAAGGCATACGTCACTAAAGGCGGCTGTGGGTTAGGCTAGATGAGCCACATCTACAAGCCTTCCCACCTCAGCATCTTCTGTGGTGTGCTTAGGAGATGAAGCTGTGCCTTGCTGTTGAACTTGGTCTAAACCCAGACTAGACCATGAGTTATTAGTGAAAGCCTGATTGCTGGTAGTTTGACGCTGCAATTGTAATGTTAATAGGCAGGGAGAGAAGGATGCGGGAAGCAGGTGTGTGACTTCTGTGAACAGCGGCAGCACAGGCGTGTGTGACCCTAGGAATCCAGGGCACAGGAAAGCCTTTGCTTCTGATCCAGCCTATTGGTCTCACAGGAGCTTCCGAAAGGACGAGAACGGCATGCTCATCTCCGCAGGATCCAGCAGTTCCGTGGTCCAGGTAAGCCTTGAGTCAAAGAACCAGCTGGAAGCAGCTGTCACTAATACGCAGCTGGAGGCCGGTCAGTTCCTTTATCTCCCGTTATTAACATTCATGTCAGCGTAACGCAGAAGACCGGCATTTATCACTTTCCTGGTGTGAAGCAGTGGCTAGATTTTATCTACGTGTCTTGTCATCCTGGAACTGAGTGTTGCTGTCAAGTGTGCTTGCCAGTCTTGATTGCTAATTTAAACTGCTAGTGAGGGCTCTCCTGGCAGAGAGCAGTGCTTGTGTGTGCATTTGGTGGCTCGCTTATGAAGAGGAGGCACTTGATGGTTTGTTAGAGAGAGGTCTCTGGTGATCATGGTCAGGGAGTGCTGGAGAGCGCCTCGCAAGGTTATAACGCCACGCTGCCGGCGTACGGTCAGAGGGGCTCAGGGAAGAGCCCATGAGCAACGATCGGATACGGTGCAAGCAGTTCCTGGGCAGTGATCAGGAAATGGGGCAGTTGCCCAGAACTGCTACTTTTACTCTCTTCCCATCTCCCATCACTGGTTTTTTCTTTCTTTCTCTGTCTGACTCCCTGCCTGTATTTTCTAACTCCTCCCTGTCTGTCCTACAGCCTGTTGCTATGGTCTCCTTTCTGTGAGGGACCCGTGTGAGCTGTGAGGCACCCGTGGGTTCCCTGAGGTGGAAGGCAGTCGAGTGAGCGGGGCTGCAGCACAGGGAGGGAGGGAGGGAGGGACAGACAGACACACAGAGAGAGACAGAAGTGCCTGAGCTGTGCCATGTGCCTGGCAGTGCAGAGAGCAGGAACTGCGGTGAGTCCTGGGCCCCTGGGGTCATGTCACCCCTCTCCTGCATCCCAGTCCCTCCTGACACCCCCTTCCCTTTCCCTCTGAGGATTTGTGGTAGGATACGTAGGTACATATCTATGTATGTGTGTATATGTTTATGATATTATACCTAGACATATACATAATACAAATATTATAATTTCAAAATATTTATTTGTAAAAAAATAAATCTATTCTTTATAAAAATAGAATCATATTATCTTAAACATAAAAAATACCTGTTTGTGGACGTAAGCCATCCCCAGCCCAGCTCAGCCACCCGTGGGGTGGGCAGGGGATGGGTTAACCCCCCACCCTCCCTCCCACTGAGCAAATGCCCGCAGGCAGAGAGAGGTGCTGCAAAGCCAACACCCAACTCTCTTAAGGAATTCAAGAAGAAACAGGGATGTGGGAGAGGGCTGGGGCTGGAGCAGCTGGGTGCTGGTCTCTGCCTCTGCATCTCTTCTGCATGTGGAAAGGAAAAGTCTTTTTCTATTCCCTGCCGGTGCTGGATTATGTGAGGTCTCCTGAGCTTATTCTTGACGTGGGAGCACCAAGAAACAGAAAAACAAAAGTTGTGGGGGAAGGAACCAAAGATGCTGGTGAGCGTTGCCTTTCCCCTTTCCTTTGCTCCTCGAAGCTTTCTTCTCCTGCCTTCCTGCATGGACCTGCTCGCCTCCTGTCTCTCCCTGCTGAGTATTTTCTCCCCCGGAGTGCCCCAGGTCCTCTGGATGAGCTTCTAACGGGGTCGCTTGGTCCTGCAGTCTTTGTCTTCCCAGTCATCGTGAAAACTGTCAGCATGGCATGGAAGCAGAGTGGAAAAGGTGCCTGCAGAGGTCTCGGGCGTGAGCTCACGGGGGCTCTTAGTGAGCACAAGCGGGTGCTGAGAGCCTGCCCTGCTGGAGGGCCTCACGCTGCGTTTGCAAGCTGTCCTGGCACTGCCCCTGAGCTGCCTGCACAAGTTGAAGAGTTGGCTGGTGCCAGTGGGAGGAGGTGGGACTGAATGGGGGGAGCAATGGCTTCTCCTTACAGGAAAGGCTTGTCCAGGTGGGACCCTAGTTGCCACCTGCTCTGGGCCGGTGCCTTTCAGCTGCACCATCCCTTGCTTGTTCTTGGCGAGTTGCTGCACACCGAGAGAGGCCAGAGAGCTTCTTCAAGCAGCGCACCCAGCTCGCTGCCATGCAAGTGCTTCTCCACTGACGTGCTCTTGTGACCTGTGAATTCTCACGGCTGCTTCTCTGTTTGGTACCCGCAGGTTCCGACCGAAGGCACCATCTGCGGTTCAGAGCCGAGCTGCTTGGCCAAATCAGTTCTTAACCCTGTGATGGTCATAGCAGGAATGAGAGCCAGGGCACCCTTCTCCATGTGAACGTAGTTTCTTCTTCTCCTTCCAGCCTGAAAACCATGCGGGAAAGTGCTGGCCCTTGCTGGGAAGTCGGGGACAAGCCTTCATCAAGCTGTCTGTGCCAATCCTTCCAAGAGCAGTCACCATGGACCACGTTTCAGGACAACGTTCCCTGGAGACAGTATCGGCAGAGCTCCAAAGGACATGGCTGTCTACGTGAGTGGTTTCTCCAGAGTGGGGGGCTGGGTGTTGCACAGCGTTTCTAAGCCGGGGGTGAGTATGGGTCAAAGAGTCCAGCGGCCTCTGGCCTCCTCCTGGCTCGCAGAAGCAGCAAGCTCCTTGGAGCTGTATTGCGCTTCTGTCCAATATACTGTTCGAAAGGAAGGTTCTGGGGCATGATGGAACTCGGGGAGCCACAGGGAAGAGGAGGTGGCACAGCGCACTGTCCTAGCCCTTCTGGCTTTCAATCCCCGTGGGCATTTGTGACCCTCAGGTTACCCCCCTCCCCCTGGGAACATCTGCTCCTTCTCTGAGTGGCAGCCTAGACTCGCTGAGTAGGCAAGCGTGGCGTGCTACCTAGGTGCAGCTTCTTGTCTGCTCCTTGCGCTCGTCTTGCTTTGACTGCGTAGCTGAAATAAACCCGTGCTTCACCGACTGAAGTTAAGTCTTCCCACAGTGTGTGAGGCGCTCTGGTTTCTCCACCCCCGTGTTTCTCTTGGGCCTGAAGTAGGAACCTGAGGAGCAGGGAAGGCTCCTGGGACAGTTCACTTTCCAGGCAGTGCTGAATCACAGTCAGGCCTTGCAGCTGAAGGTACGGAGACAGAGAGGGAGGAGAACTGTAGGAGAGGAGGAGAAATGCGCTTGGCTGGGGAGAAGCTTCCCTGCCAAAGGGCTATAGGCAGCCCTGTCCTTGAGCGTGTGCCACGCTGGCCTTTCTTCTGCTTTAACTTCCGAACAGCGTGTGCCTGGAGAGCTGTTCTTTTTCTCTTTCCTTTTGGGTTTAAGCTTCAGTGCCTACAACCACCGCAGCTGAAGCTAAAACCACCTTGAGTGTCTGGACTGCAAGTGGCTACAAGTGGCCACATCCCGTAGAACGCACTACTCCTGGCCTGCTGGTGAAAGACTCGAAATCCTGGCCTTTCTGAGGCCTCTGTTGCTGCTGGTAGCGAGCAGTGACAGGGAGGCCATTCTGCTTCAGTGCCTTTCTAGAGAAGGCAATGAGACATTATACTAACAGCACTGGGTCTTGTGACTGTGGAAGCAGGCTAGAAGACCTTGCCAAACTGTTTGCTGAAGCTTCTGGGAGCTGCTTCTTCCTTTACTCTTCTTGCAGCCAAATGAGGTAGAGCAGGATCACACTGTCTTGACCACGAGAGGTGCAAAGACCTCGCAGGGCAGCCGGAAGGAAGGTGTTGACCGAGGCCGTCACCGCGGCACTGCTCTGTCGGTAGTCAAATGCTAGAGAGGAAAAGGCAGCTCCGAAGAGGGGGGGACGGTTCTGGGCCGGTGGGTTATGGGTAGCCGTAGTCGTTGGCTATGTCCATGCTGGCCTCCTTCTGCACACAAATGTGCAGCTGCCCGGTGACACCTGCAGGGCCGCCCGCTCCCGCTCCTCCTGGGCCAGCGCCTTCACACGCTCCCGCTGGGGCCGCTGCTTGCGTGTGATGGGCACCGACTGCTCCTGCTCCTCCAGCGGGGTGGGCGCAGCCGTGAGCCCCCCCAGGGCCCGAAGGACAGCGGGGAGTCGTTGGGAGGTTGTGGCGGCATGTGCAGCTGCTGCGACAGCCCCTCCCGTGGGGTTTGGCCTCCGTGGGCGACAAGCACAGCCCGCTCGGCTGCTGGGGTTTGGCAGCAGACCTGGTGCGTGCCTTGCTGCTCGATGGTGCCGCCGGTGCCATGTCCTTCTTGCCGTCAGCGGGGGCTTGAGGCATCCAGTGCTGCGCTGGGTCTCGGGGCTGCCATCAAGGAATTGGGTTCCGGGTTGGGTGGTTGGGGCATCAGCCCCACCACCTTCACTGTGTGCCCCAGCAGGTGGAAACTGTGGCTGGAGTTGAGCAAGGGCACCCTCAGGATGATGCGGAGCGTCCTCAGCACCGGGTGGGGATGCTGCTCCTGGGGACTATGGTTCCAGGCTGCGGTGGGGATGCCGGCAGCGGCGCAGGGTCAAGGCGGTGGGATCAGAGGTGGCACCCAGTGGGCCTAGGACTGGCCCCATCAGGGCGGGCAGAGGGGACTCCCGTGTCTCACTGGAGCAGTGAGCGCGTCTGCCCTGCCTTGCCCCTGCGCCCACTGCTCCGCGGCTTCCTCCCGGGCCGGGGCCTCCTGGGGCCTCCCCGGGGTGCTGCAGGGGCGTGCGGCCCAGTGCTGCCGGGAGCTGCGGGGCCCGGCTGGGCCCTGACACCGGCTGTGCTGGCACCTGGCAATGCTGTGTGTTCCCTGGAACGTATCGCAGCCCCTGGGCAGCGGGGGGCCGTAGCTTCCAGCATGGGTCTGTGGGACTGGAGCAGTTGAGGGTCACAAGGCTGGGGTGGGGCGTGGGGTGGGAGTCCCAGAGCAGCAGTTCAAGGCCTCCATGCTGTGGTGTTTGAGTGGGACGGCTGCTTTAAATCTGTCCCCTCTGCTGCATGAAGGGCCTTTGCCCCTTGGTGTTGCCCTGGTTTCTAGGTTGCTTGGCGGGCACGCTGCTGATGTTGGACGCTCTGCGCTTGCTGCTTCCCGCCTGCAGCCCGCTGCTGCCTGCCCTGTGCCATCCCCGTGCAGCTCTGCCTTTGTGGTTTGCCTGCTTGCTGCCCACCTCTCCCCACCTGGGCCCCACCCGGCAGGAGGTGACACCCGGCGGCAGCGGCAAGTGGGTCAAAACCACCTGGGGCTGCCTCCGCAGCGCCTCCTCCAGCAGCTGGGCCATGTGGGGCTGGTGACGCTGGGGGTGCACCTGGGCTCTGGCCAAGGGCGTCAGTAGTGGGGACTGCAGGACACTGAGCAGGGGACTGTCCAGAGGAGCCTGCAGGGGATCGTTCTGGGGACTGTCCACAGGACTGTCCTCAGAAGTCTCCTCTGCCGTCTCCGGAGGAGCCTGCAGGGGATCGTTCTGGGGACTGTCCACCGGACTGACCTCAGAAGTCTCCTCTGCAGTCTCCGGAGGAGCCTGCAGGGGATCGTTCTGGGGACTGTCCACAGGTCTGTCCTCAGAATTCTCCTCTGCAGTCTCCGGAGAGCTCTCCTCGGAGATATCCAAGGGCAGCCAGGTGGGGAGGACTGCCGACACCCCGCCCTGGTTCCCCTTGGTGTCTTGCAAGGGGGAGGCCGGCACACCCCTAAAGGGGTCGGCATCCCCCAGCATCCCCGATTGCAGGCGGCGTTTGCACCAGCTGCCCTCCGCCTCGTACTCCAGGAGGTCAGGGTCTTTGCTGCAGGAGGCAGTGGTGTCCAGGCTGTCGGGGAGATCGGCGAGGATATTTTCACCGTCCACCAGCATCACTGCTGCCAACTTCTCCACCTCGCAGCCGCCCTCTGCCCTGTACTCCAAGAGGTGGGGGAGCTTGTTAAGTGAAGTTGTTAAGTCGAGGACATTGGGGATGGTGTCCCCGCCATCCACCAGCCCCGCCGCCACCAGTGGCTCCTTGGGGCAGCCGCCGTCCGCCACGTACCCACAGAGGTCAGGGTGCTCATCAAGGGCCTCGGCAGTCACGTTGGGGACACTGGTGGTCAGGGTGGTGTCCTCACTGTCCCCTAGCCCTGCCACCACCACATGGTCCTGGGGGCAGGCGCTATCTGCCGTGTACATGGAGAAGTCGTGGAGGTCATCGAGGAAATCGGCGCTGATGAGGCTGTTGGGGAAATGAAGGCCATTAGGGATGGTGTCCTCGCTGTCCCCCAGCCCTGCTGCCACCACTTGCTGATGGGGGCAGCCGCCCTCTGCCACGTACTCGGAGAAGTCAGGGACCCGGCTGAGGAAGCTGGTGAAGTCGTCGACGTCGTCGACAGAGACCTCGCCGACCCCCAGCCCCGCCGCCGCTGCTGGCTCCTTGGGGCAGCCGCCCTCCGCCACGTACTCGGAGAGGTCGGGGAGCTCGTGGAGGAAGGCGGCGAGGCTGGGGCTGTCAGGCCCATCGGGGAGGCTGTCCTCGCTCTCCAAGGTGTTGAGCCAGGAGAGCACCAAGCTGGCGATGGTGTCCTCTGCCAGCTCAGGACAGGCCTCAGCGAAGGCCTGTGGCCCCTGCTCGGGCAGGTCGACGGGCTTCTCTGGGGCTGCCGGGGCGGTCTCCACTGCTGAAAAAGCAAAGAGATCCAACCCAAGCGCGGGGTGATGCAAGCTTTCCTTGGCACAGGGCAGCTACCCGCGGGCTCTGCCACCCCCCAGAGCTCACCTTTAGGCTCCATCCTGGTTCTGCAGGTCGGCAGAGCCAGGGCGGTCTGGTGGGGGCTGGCAGCAGGGACACTGTCCTCGATGGCCACCACTTCCTTCTTGAAGCCCTCTGATAGCTTCTGGGCGCTGCCGGGCAGGGTGTGGAGCACAGGGTGCTCCTGGACCCAAGGTGAAGCCGTGGGGCGGCACGGTGGTGGGTCGCCGGTGTGGGCAGGGGCACGCAGCAGGCAGGAGCCCGTGGGGTCCATGGGCTCTTGCTGGTCCAGGGTCCGTGGCCCCATCCCCCTCGGCTGGTGGGGCACCAGCGCCTGTGGCACCACCTGCTGTCCCCAGCCGTAGGCAGGGGGACAGGGAGCAGCCATGGTGGGGAGCGACACCCCATGGTTTAGCTGCACCCCGTGGGGGAGCTGCTCCCCATGGGGAAGCTGCACCCTACTGGGGAGCTGCACCCCACTGGGGAGCTGCAACCCAGCATGGAGCTGCATCCCATGGGGGAGAGGCACCCCAGCTGGAGCTGCACCCCAGCAGGGAGCTGTACCCCCATGGGCATCCGCACCCCACTGAGGAGCTGCACCCCAGCGGGGAGCTGCATGCCTTTCGGGTGCTGTACCCCCGTGAGGGAGCTGCACCCCAGTGGGGAGCTGCACCCCGTGAGGGAGCTGTGCCACTGGGGGAGGTGGCACCCTGCTGGGGAGCTGCACCACCTGCCCCGGGGCCCCCAGGGGCCCTGGCACCGCCTGCCAGACGGTGGGCTGGGACAGCTGGTGGGTGACGGTGTGGAGCTGGGCAGGCTCACCAGACACTGCCAGCCCCGGGACAGAGGGCAGCACGTGGGCACTGACCGGTGCTGGCATGGCTGGGGTGGTGAAGCTCATGCTGGGCACCTGCGATGCCGTGGGCAGCCGGAGAGGGAACCTCTCTGTTGGGGGAAGCAAAGAGGGGTGGTGGGGTGAGGTATTGGTGGGCAGAGCCCGTTGGGGGGTTACCTGGAGGGCAGGAGCACCATGAGGAGCAGGAGCCTGCTGCTGTACCTGCCTGGCGGTGGGTCAGTGTGGGGTTTGTTTGGGGCAAACACTGTTCTGGGGTTCTGTCCCCAGGGCGATCATTCCGCCAGCACCTGCCTGAGCCAGCCTTGCCAGGGCTGGATTTGTCATGCCTCAGCAACTGACCATCACCATGATTTCCCATCCTGCTGATGATTTTCTGTCCTCTGTGCTGATTTCTCATCCCGATGAGGGTTTCCCATCCGCGCCATGAATTCCCATCCCAACGATGATTTCTCATCCCAGTGATGGCTTCCCATGCCAACAATGATTTCTCAGCCCTGGGATGGTTTCCTATCCCAATGGTTTCCCATGCCCACAATTTCCCTCCCAAGCATGATTTTTGTGGAGAGGTGAATTTCCTTCCCAAGGGGAAGGGATGCAGCCGGTACAGGCGGCCCTGCGGTGCTGCCATGGGTGAGCTGCCCCATCCCCACCACTGGGGCGGGATGGGGCCCTTTTTGGGGTTGTTTTTGTGCTGCCCCTCTCTGCCCCAGGGTGGGGATAATGCTGCTCCCAGCCGTGGGGATACCTGGCGCTGGTGGTACCGGTACCTTGTGGCCATGCTGGGGAGCTCTCGGGCAAATCTGGCAACTGGCCTGTGCCAACTGAGGAGAGAGGCTGGGACGCAAAGTATAGCGGTACAGAGGCACCCTCACATTCGTGCCCTCGAGCTGTCCCGTTCAAACTGAGGCACCCCAGATGCAGTCTTACACGTGTTTTTAGACCGTTCAAGCATTCATCTCCAACGCTAGTTGACCGGTTGATACTTAACACACACGTGTGCACTGCTGTTTTGCAAAGCAACTCTAGTTCTGTGGTGTCGTCATCCCTCTGCTTGCTTTTTCTGAGAGCCGAGTTGCAGATCCTGCTTCCTGTACCTGGAGAGATTCCCTATTCGATGTGTTTGCTTTTCTTGCTTTTAGACTAAAGGCAGATACGCACTGTAGTGTAAACTTCTAATTTGTTCCCATCCCAGAAGAGTCTGATTGTCAGTGTTTGACTATTTCTTGCATTTGGGGAGAGGGGGCAGGAGATGGCAGGTATTCCTCTGCCCCAAATCTGGGCTTTTTGCATACTAGCCATAGAGGAAAGAGCAAGGGTGCCAGCTGGCGAGCCATGCAAAAAAGCAGTTTCCTTCATAAGTGATTGCGACTAGTTTCCTAAAGACAAAGTCCGTTTCAGGCAAGAGCAAAAGAACAATATCCCAAACAGTATTGTGTTTGTGCAGGTATTATGAAGGAAGCGTTAATCCTTTCCAAACTTGAAACGCAGTAATCAGTTTCGCATGTTAGCAAATGTTAGTAGTTCTCTTTCTAAGATCTCTTTTCTGCCCTAAGCTGGTCTCTGTGCTCCAGGTTGTCATTCTGTATTCTGTGTTCCTCAGATTTACGGAGGACAGAGAATCAGGTGCAGTGATTGAAATTACCGCTATTGAAATGCAATCCTGGCTACAGGATTGTTGCTGTCATTCATGTATTCATACAGCCCAGTAGTATGTCAGCTCCGCCGGCCTTATTTGAACGGTCGTGTTTTCCAGCCTTCTTAAAGATTTGCCTCTCCACCACAATGAGTAGCCGTTGTTAGCTTGTGGTTTTGCCATGTCTTTCTGGTGTTGGCTCTGAATAAATGAAGTACACTGGTGAGTTACAGCGTCTCTTGCACAAACACTACAGCAGCCTCCTGGTGCCCATGAAGCATCTGCAAGCAAAAAACCCTGAATTTATGTGGCTCTGCATGCAAGCTTTGGGTGTATTGCTGCAGTAGTTGTTGCAGTGCTTTCAGGCCCTCCCCAGTAATTCTGGACACCACAGTGTTGCGCTTCTAAACGTGGCCTTGTTCTGGGGGTTAATTGAAATGGGTGTGCCTAGCGCTGTCTTGTCGATGCACGCTCCGTTTCTGGTTGGGTGGCACCCTCTCCTGGTATTGTAATGCTGCCCTAAATGAGAGGAGAGGTGCTGCTGTCGTCAAGGATCAGGTAAATAGCTGTATGCAGTTCAAGGCAAGAATGGCACTGCTGTTCTGACACGGAAAATGAACCAGGCAGATGAGCTTTCTGTTCCTTCAGCTGGAAACATTGCAGAAACCACTGTTAGAGTGGCTCCTGTTTGGGAGCGAGGAATGGAGGCTGTAGTGGTGAAGAGGCCTTCCAAAATGCGTTACTGGCCTTGGAGTGTGTTCCTCAAGGTAAGTGGATGAAGCAACCCTTGTGTGGTGATGTAAAGTACGTCCTTGTCCTTCCTCCCCTTCGGGAGGTGCGTGGCTGTAAGTGCGAGCCCGGTGGTGTTCTAGCAGTGGCAGGCAGCATGAGCCTTCCTCTTTGCCCCTAAATTCCACAGCAGCCTCCGAATTGCCCTCTGCTCATGGGGCACTTTGGATGGTGTATGAGTTGTTTGTCAACAATATCCGTGGTTGTATGTCTGATTCATCATGAGTAGAGCGCAGCTACAGATCAATGAGTGTGTGAAATCTCAGCAAGTTTTCAAATGTAATAACTACTCCCTAAAATACTGCAGCATTTTCCAGATTATCTTAAAGCAAATTCTGGCAATTGAGACCTTTCTGGGTTTTTTCACAGGGCTCCTAAGTTGCGCCTAATCCTAGGAACTGCTTTCAGGTGACGTTTCCACTCCTATTTTCAGTCGATACAGCACACGTAACAGATTTAGTATTTTGGCGCTGTGACGGCTAAGTATGGCAGATATCTGAGCACAGGGCTTGGGCTTCCACAAAGAAACACTGTTCTAAAGGTGCTGCTGCTGACATTTCTGTGACTTCTTTGTCAGGTCACTGATGTTTGTCACTCAAGTAAACTTGCACCTCAGAGTGTCTGGGCTATGGCTGTTCTTTCTTAGAACTTGAAGTACTGCGTCTGGTAGCTGTCTGTAATCCTGGGGATATACAGCCTGGCTAAAGGTACCTTCGTATTTTGATGGTTGGTTATTTAAGAACCCAAAACGGTAGCACAGACTTTGTATTTTTGATACTTCCGCAGCAGAGACAAAATACCTGAAGTCCCTGAAGGGGGGGATCACTGTCTGTGTATCCTCTTTCCTGGGCTTTTAGGACAGGAGCAGGGGTGAGGTTTTGGAGATAAGCACCTCTTCTCTGCCCTGGGTTCAGCACTGAGATTACAGACATTTTCTGTCCCTATTTTACAAGTCATCAGGTCTGTTCTCTGGGTGATGTGAGGGAGGAGAGGGGCCCTGTATATGGGAGAGAAAAGGCCGTTGCCCTAACAAAGGCAATAGGTAAAAAGGGACCTGAGAGGGCTCTAAAAGGATATGCTCTGAGAACAGCTATCCTCAGCCTTGGGATATGGAACATAGACTGTGCAGCAGCAAATAGAAAACTCAGACCTGATAAAACACTAGCACGTACCTCCCGCAGCAGCCCAGTGATGTTGTCCCTCTCTGTGTCACAGCACCCTGTCGTCTCCTCTGTAACAGTGACAAAAGTGAGATGAGTTCGTATTTCTGTGGGTTTACCTGGCCAATACTGTCCCACCCTCATATTTTTTCCTGTGTTGTCCAAATAACCTTACTGCGTTGAGGAAAATAATGAGAAGTGTGGTTAGGGACTGGAAACGGATGGGATGGGGTAAGGGAGGAAAAGAAATACCCATTTTAAGTGTGTTGTGTTTATTTTTATAATCCTGATGTGAATGCAGTCCTCGTCCCAGGTAATGTGCGTCTCTGTGCGTGTGCTGGCCCTGGTGCTCGCTCTCCACTCCGGTGTGTGGGGAGGCTTTGCTGGGCCTCTTCTTGCTAAAGTAGAGGGTGTGCCTGGGGTACCTGGAGCGGGAGGGCTGCCTGGGGAAGGCTGTGACACCCACAGATCACGCCTCTGGTCTTTTAAAATCAATCTGTGCCATTGCTGCTGTGCCCTGGAGCCGTTCCTGAAAGCTGCTGTGCGAGTTGCAGTTGGTGAATGCAGTCAGTCTGCGAATTTCAGTGGGTTTTCCCCTGTCAGCAGAGAGCCACGTGGAAAGGGGATGTCTCAGCCCACACTTGGTTTTCCTCGGGACTTTGGCAAGTAGTTATTTGTGTAAGAATTTGCCCCCAGAGTTGGGAGACGCGTGGAGGACAATATCCTCCTGCTAAGCAGAACTAGCTGTGCTGCAGGTGGCAGAAGGGCAGTGTTTCAAATCGCTCCTAAGCACGATGGCAGTCATTTGTGTTCAGCTCCTGAACAGTGGCTCCTGCCCAGCAGCAGGATTACAACAGGTAAGAATTATTTTTGTGTGGTTCAGTAGCTCACTACTGGGAAGATGCCAGATGGGGATCTGTAGCTGAGCCGTGGGGAACTCAGGTGGACGATGCTTCAGATTTGGTCCTCAGCTGTCACCCGACACTGAGAAGTTACCTGGGATTTGATTGCTGTGAAGTCAGCATGGTCAGCAAATGTACTTCAGTGAAATTAAAAAGGGAGAAGAAAGTAGTCTTTGAGCAGAGATTCACAGTTTCTTCAGCAGTTCCGCCAGCTTTCAGGGATGGCTCTTGAGATGGAGGTCTGACCCCCTCTCTGCACTGGCATAGTGGCCCCCTTCACAGCAATAGTTGTCTGGTCGTGTTTGATTCCCCTGGTTTTAGCCTTTGTTCAATTACGGACAAAGCACTTTTTTTCTGTGCTATTGCTTCCGTAAGTCAAGTCAAGCTCTGCAAATTTGGGTTTCAGGGTTCCAACAATGAGTTGATTTCCTTATCCCTTGAGGACGAATATCCCCGTGCACACCCCAATGCACACTTTAACCTGTTGCGAGCGATAAATAACAGACGAAATCTGATGTGCTATAACTTGTTTACCCACAAAGCAAAGTGCAAGAGAGGCTCCAGCTAAAGGGAAGGTGAGGTATTAGGGACAGGGTAACAAGGCAGAGACCCCCCTCTCCCCCCGCTGCTGTGTTTGATTCTGGAGGACACGCTCCACATCCATGTGTTGTTTCAGAGGGTCTTCGTCTCTCTGTTGTTGTTTTATTTGTTGGTGTACCCTGCACTGTCTCCTGTTGTTGAAAATCCGACTGCTGGTGCTGCTTCTAAAGCAGAGTTGTGTCCCCTTCAATGAAACTTGCCAAGTCAGGTTGAACTGATGAAGCAATTGCTGGGTTGTTTTTTTTTCCCAGTAGTTTGCTGTTGGAAATGTCAGCAGTCTGTCTCAGAGGGCAAGTGTATTCCGATTCCCAAATCATCCTGCTGCAAATGCATGCACATCAAATACCGCTTCTTTGTGATGCCCGTAGGCCCAGTGCTCTTTCGCTGGCTTGAGAGCAGCAGGTAGCTCGGAAGCTCTGCAGCGCCAGGGAGGGATGGGGCCAGGCGGTGCTGGTAGGGGCACCCAGCCTGGCTGCCCACAAGCAAAGGCTGTTGGGGTTGAGCCGGCAACTGAGCCCCACACAGCCGCTTGCTCAGCCCCCCACCGGCAGGATGGGGAGAGCATCAGAAGGGCAAAAGTGAGAAAGCTCGTGGGTTGAGATAAGAACAGTTTAATAATTAAAATAAAACCATAATAACAACAGCAATAATGCAAAGAAAAGGAAAATAAGGAGAGAGAGGCGAAACCCGGGGCGGGGGGAAGGGGGAATGAACAACCCAGACACACGGCACGTGACGCGGCCGCTCAGCACCCGCCGACCCGCCGATGCCGGTCCCTGAGCAGCAGCCGCCCCTCTGTGCGCCCACTGCCCCGGGTAATAGGCTGGTCGTGGCGTCACATGGTACGGAATGAGCACCCCATTGGCCAGTCAGGGTCAGCTGTCTTGGCTGTGGCTCCGCCCCCCCGGCCCCTTGCCCACGGGGCAGAGCGTGGGAAGCTGGAAAGGTCCCTGGCTGCTTCGCCAGCTGCAGCGAAGAGGAGTGACCCTCTCCCAGCCAAAACCAGCGTGGTCGCCACCCCTTATTCCACACCGTTTTCGCCATGCCCAGGTCCCATACGATGCAACGCAACCTCACCAACCACCACCCCTCCCCTCCCCAGCCTTTGGCATCATACACAGACATCACTCCCTTTGTCTATGGCCCTTCCCTGTAAAATGTCCATAAAAACGTCCACTTGTGTTTCTCAGGGCAGCTGCGGTGCCGGGTCCGGCCCTGGCACAAGCAGAGGGACAGTCCCACGCGCTCCCATCATGTCACCCCCAGGAGCTCCCCGCAGGGGCAGGGAAGGATGCTCCGGGGGTTGGGAGCAGCTCCCAGGACTTCGGACACCAGGCACGGCCACCCTGGTGCCACACGGGCGGTGTGTAAGCGTTGCCGCGCAGGTGGGGGTTTGTGCCTCGGTTTCCCCGTGGAGAATTGCTGTGTCGCTGCAGAGGGGGGTGATGGCACCCCCGTACCGGGGCTGGGTGTACAGCCAGGGCTGGGCTGCTGAGGTGTCCCCTACCCACAGGAGAGAGGGTCAGACAGAGCCCGGCGGTGCTGGAGGGAAACAAGGAGGCAGAAGGGGTTTTTTCTTCTCCATTTTTGTTTTTAATTTGTAAATAACTTTCCATGAAAAACGTTAAATTGCACACGTGTATCTGCAGCTCTTCAGTATCATATAGAGGCCCCAAAACAGGAAAATATCACAAAAACAACAAATAAAAAGAAGCATCAGCAATACAGATACCAACACCTACAGTGACCCCCCCCAAAACCCGCAAGAGGCATGACCCTTGCTCCCCAGCCCCGGGACACTGTCCCCAGCCTACATCAGCTAGTGAAAGGCAGAGAGGGTTTATGGTGGTCTAGACCCCTTGGCAACGGCAGCGAGGGGTTTGGGTAGAAAAAATACCAAAGCCAGTTGTGGGAGCGACCCCGTCCCCGCTGCTCCTCACCTATCGCGGACAATTCCGGGACCCTTGATGAAACCTGTTGCTGCTGCTGCAGGAATCCTCCCTTGCCTGGTCTTGGTTTACAGAACGATGAACACAAGCCTTTAAACAATGAAAATATAAACCAACTCCCAAACTGCATTTCCCCTAACCCCACTCTTAGGAAATTCTAGTGCTAAAAATACAGGTTCCTTTGAATATATAATCGATAATAGATTCTATAAAAACATCTAAAGAAGCAGACTTGCTGAATTTATAAACGTTTTGTTCTTCCCTAGGTAGAACCTCCCTAGGAGGGAGGTTGAACTCAGAGGATCTAGAAGGGACCTCTACGTACTTGCTAGCTAATTATCACACTATACCTATGACCTACCCTAGGCAGAAAATAGGAAAAAGAGAGAGAGAAACAGAGGGACGAAGGGGTGAGAAAATTGCACTTAGTCTATCGAGCCCTAAGCCACCAGGATCTCATGTCTTGGATGGGATTTAGCGGGTGCTCTGTTAGCCCTGAAGGAACGTAGGCCGTGTCCATTGCCACGGGGAAAAAGAAAAAGACAATTCACATGTATTCCTTTAAAAGCAAAAAAATAAGCAGTGTTGTATTTCTTCTCCTGAGGAAACTCACGGACTAGAGACTTCTGACGTGGCCTTTAAAGCTCTATCAAGCTGTTCCTGTGGTGTTGGTTTTTTCTCCCCGCGGTGTTTCTGTGAATAATCTTACAATGAAGCTGGTAAAAGTCCCTGTGAATGTCTCTGTCTCTAGAAACTCTTGTCCCTTGTAAGTCCCAGCAGCTCTGGGGGAGCATCCTACTAAAGCCTGTGCGGGCTTTGGAGAGTGACTGGCCCCTTATAAGAGGGACACCAGACTGCTCCAGTCGCTCACATCTGCTGGCAAAGAGCCGTCGCTGAGTTCAAACACCTCCTCCACGTTGCCGGAGTTGGAGAGGTAATCGTTTGCCCCTTGGTGCCAGGGGTGCTGCAGGAAGGCCGTGGCCATGAAGGTTTCATCAAAGTCCAGGTTGTCGTGGTTGGATTCGGTGAGGACGTGCTCCTGCCCCTGGGGAGAGGCGATGTGGTGCCCGTGTAGCATCAAGTCCAGGTCGCGTGTTATGGGGCTGATGGGAGGCGTGAGCTCCAGGTCCCCAAAAGTGGAGAAGTCTCCATTCAGGGTGGTGTTGAGGATGGCTTCCCAGTCAAGGCTGCCTTTCAGTGATGCCAGCTCAGTCTGCTCTTCCTGGGTCAGCAAGGCAGGGTTGGAAAGCCGAGGTGCCTTGGCCGTTTGCTCGGGCAAGGGCTGCTTGCGCTTGTGCCCTGCTTTGCCATCCGCTGGGTTCCAGTTCTGGTCACCGGTGACTTCTTCAAACTCTTTCAGCAGCTGCTGTAGCTCCACGCTGACGTTGAGGCTGTTACTGGAGGCACAAGCTGAAGTGGCCGGGCTGGCGACGCTCTGTGCTTCTTGCTGGGCTCTGTCGGTGACGGCCGGGTGGATCTGCACCGGGGGCATCCTCCGCTTTTTGAAGGCACCACTCTTGAGCTGGCCGGCGTATTGGGGGTCAAGCTTCCAAAACCCACCTTTCCCTCGCTCGCCCTTCTCCCGGGGCACCTTGATGAAGCCCTTGTTCCAGGAGAGGTTGTGTCGGATGGAGTTCTAGACCCAAAACAGGAAAAAACCAAGGCTGAACCTCCATTATCTTTGAAAGGTCGTGGAGGACAGGAGAGGTGCCCGAGGACTGGAGGAAAGCAAATGTCACTCTAATCCTCAAAAAGGGGAAGAAGGAGGACCCGGGAAACCATAGGCCAGGCAGCCTCAGTCGAGTGGTTCTGAAGCCCTGAATGTGCCTGGAGTGATGTGACTAATTCGAAAGGAAACTCAGCTATTGGGTAAATGCCCCAGCGTTGGACTCCACAAAGCTAAGACTGGATTAAGAGATTGGATATGGTAGAGGTGGGTGGTTTTTTTTGTAATGTTGCCTAGATACCTTTATGCTTATTTATCCATAACCCGTAGTGCTGAAGAGGAAAACCAAGGCTTGAACACTTAGAGCTGTTGAAAAACATGCGCACACCCACACCGCACCCCCCCCCCACCCCCAAAACCCCTCCTCCGGGCTGAAGCCCGGGTGTGTTGGCTCCTTTCCAAAGCACTCAGCTCCCACAGGGATATCTCCATCATCTCCCCCCAGAGTAGGTGGCATGACCTTTCCAGGCTGTCTTCATGTATGGGAATGAGGAGAGGGGATGAGAACACAGCCAAGAAGAGACCAAACCGAAGAGAGAAGAGACCTAAAAAAGTAGAGAAGAGACCAAAAAGAGAGAGGGAGGCAAGGGAAGCAATAAGAAAAAAAGAAAAAAAAAAGGAGAAAAAACAAAAATGAAAAAAAATTAAAAAAGAATAAAGAATAAATAAAAAAGAAGAAAAAATAAATAGAAGAGAAAAAAGAAAAAAGAAAAAGGAGAAATAAAAAGTAGAAAAAAAAAGAAAAGAGAAAAAAGAATAAAGAATAAGAATAAGACAAAAGAATAAAGAAAAAAGGAAAAAAGAAGAACAGAAAGCACTGGGCTGCCAGAGGCGCTGGCGACCGCCCTGCGCAGGGAGAAGGTGGGCAGCACCCGGGCAGGGGGTTTGCAGCGCCGTCGCCCTGCCCTGCCCGGGCGAGCACCGCTGCCGGGATCGCTGGCGTGCTGCGGGCGCGGGCTGCGAATAACCCGAGCAGAGGGACGAGCCTCCCGGGTCCCTCCTGCCCTGCCACAGCCGAGAAAGCCCCCTGTGCCGGAGGTCCCGTCGTGTGCCGGAGGAGGGCAGCGAGCCAAGGTGGCTGGGAAAAGCCCCTGTGCTTCAGGCTGTCCCCAGAGCTGGTGAGCGTGGGGGAGCTGGCCCCTGCCCCCCGAGGGCACGCTTGTGCTGGCTGGGGACAGCAGCCCTATTTGACCTCTCTTGGGTTTCCCTCTGAGGCCTCACCGGCTCGTCACAGTGATGGAGCCTCCTTTGCCTGTCCCAGGGGTCAGGAGACCTGCCCTCTGCCCTGCTTGGAAAGCAGCAGCATTTCTGCTCTGGACCTCCGCAGCGAGGGATTTGCGCAACAATCTGCCTGGGGGTCGGCTCCGTCCCTCTCCTACACCTGCTCCTCAGCCCCCAGAGGCACTCGGCCTGGCGATTTCATGTGTGCTCACCCCCGAGGGACTGGGGACCCCACGAGAGCGCCAGGAAGGTGGAGCTGGGCACAGAGACGCCTTCGCCCCAGCACCAAGAGGAGCCAGAGGGACCAGCAGACCGGTGGGTACCTCCCCGCTCCCAACACGGCCCCGGGCTCTGCCCTAGAATGGCTCCTTCCCTCCGCCGCCCTCGTGGCCGTGTCATTTCTGCACACCCAAGCTCTTTCCCGTTACAGCCCTTCCCCGCCGGCTGCCGGCATCGCTCTCCTGCCAGCGGGATCCAGCGTCCCCGCGGGACCTTGCCTTGCACCGTGGGGGCTGTGGAAAGCCCTCCCCAGCCCCGTGGGGAGAGGGGAGAAGGCAAGAAGTCTCCAAATCTCGTACCTGCCAGTTGGGATCGGCGTGTCGGAAGTAGCAGAAGTTGTCAGTAATCCACTTGTAGATGGCGGAGAGGGTGATTTTGGGCTTCTGGCTGGCTTCCATCGCCATGCAGATGAGGGTGGCGTAGGAGTAGGGTGGCTTGATGTGTGGGTTGGTCTTGTAGTCAATGTCCTGCACGAGCTGAGGGTGCGCGGCCATGGGGTGGTGCGCCGTCCTCAAGGTGGAGGAGGAGATGGGCTTGCAGGGAGTGTGGGGCATGCCCATGCGTGCCGGGTCGGCGGCCGGGGGCAAGCACGGCGCGGCAGAGCTGGGGATGCTGTGACAGTCCTGGGGGTCCGGGTCACTGGGGCAGCAGGAGGACTTGCCCATGCAGGCGCTGATTGAGAAGTCCTGCAGCCACATGAGGCTGGTCAGGCTGTCGTCCAGGTCGTCTGAGTCCCCCACGCTGCCCTCCGGCCCTCCGTCCTTTCCTGCCTGCAGGCAGCGCAGCCACCCCTCAGCCATGCCTCGGCACTTCGGCAGCTCCTGCTTTCACGGGGTGCACGTGAAGGGAAGGGAGGGGATGGGGCAGATCCTGCAACAGCAACAGGGAGAGGGTTGAAGCTCCCTGAAGCGCAGCTGCTCTCCGGCACCCGGGCAGGGCTGGCCCTGGGTGCTCCGGGTGCCGCTGGGCGAGACCCATCCCCAGGGTGCTGCGCACCGGAGCCACAACACCTCCCCCAGGGTGCTTGAGCAGCCCCAAACTCAGGGAAATTCCCTCAAACCCCTGTGCCACGGTGTCACCCAGACCCCAGCAGGCCAGTGCTGCCCAACAAGCCTTCAGCCAAAGTAAGAAAGAATAAAACCAGCCAAACCCCCCTCAAACAGCCAAAATCCAGCCCTGCCATCCCGCAAAGCAAGAATGATTCTCCCACCTGCTGCTAGCAGGACAAAATCTCAGGCTACACCACCTCGCCAAAATATCTTAACGTTCCCCTCCTGCTACCAGCTTCCCTTGGTTTCCTGCTCTTTCTGCCTCTCCCTTCACCTAGCGCCCCTAAAACAACCCGGGGAGGGGGCACAGGCCCAGCCCAAGCACACCCTTACTCAGCGAGAGCCGGTGGATCCAGGCGTCCGTTATTCCCGGGCTGGGGCTGTGGTGTCCGGCTTCGCTGCCGGGCTGTGAGCCCAAACTCGCGTGTCTTTGGGCGAGGAGAGGCCCCCGAGGCCGAGGAGCCCAGCACCGGCTGCACTGGGGCAGCTGGGGCCGAGGGTTCCGTCATTCGAATGATGCTGCGACCAACAGTCAGGGGGTGTGGGCGGAGCGGAATCACCCGCTCTGCTCCCTCAAAACAGGCGTTTCCCCCCAGAATAAGGCTCAGCGGGGCGACAGCTTGTTTGGATGCCTGATCCCCAGTGTCACCACCCAGCCCTTGCACATTCCTGTGCCCCCGGTAAGGGAGAGCCCAGAAACCCTCACGGCAGTGGTTGGGGGGAGCGGCGGAGGGAATGCAAATAACAACAAAAATAACAATAACACAGCTCCTGGCCCTGCGGTTGGTCCTCGCATGGCCATGGGGAGGTGGAGTGGACCTGCCAGTTTGGGCTGAGACTCGGCTATTTGAGGGACGGAGCCCCGGGGTGGGGATGGGCAGGGTTGGGGTACGCGGGGAGGTGGCAGGGAGGATGCGGGATCCCACCGTACCCCGCACCCAGTGCCAAATCCATCCCCAGCAATCCCAAACCCCACATCCTGGTGCCCCCGTGGGGCTGGTGCAGGGGCAGCCCCAGCCCTTCCCTCCTGCCTGGGACCCCCCTCCACTTGTGACCCTGAGGAGCCCACAGTGACCAGGGCAAAGCTGAAGGGGGGAGGGGGGCTGGTAGAGCCCCAGATTCAAGGATGGGGCCTGCCTTTATTTAATTAGAAGGATTACAGACACATGTCTCTCTACGAACTCCCCAAGCCCCACCACTGCCCGCCCAAGGGCTTTAACAGAGACCAGGGAGGGACCCCCAGCACCCCAACCGAGGGGGCCAAGAGCAGCCATGAAACCCAAGGGAAGCCGTTTGCTTTCCCCTTACACTGTAAGGCCTGCCCTTTGCGGGGTGGGGGGCTTCGGGGTGTCTCCGGGAAGGTTTAACCACCAGGCACTCCTCCTGCCCACTGCCCCACGGGGGAAGGACCCCTGAGAGCAAGGGGCAGGGGGGCGGCCAGACCCGCTCTCAGGGGCTGCTGCTGCCACCAGTGGTGCGGACAACAAGGGCTTTTCCTGCCAGGACCCCCGGGGGTTTGGGCCAGACGAGCTGGGAGGGTCAAACCCTCTCCCCAGCACACGGGCAGAGTCCCCTCTGCTCGCGCCCTTCCCCAGCGGCCGCAGGCTGGGAGCTGGCGGGTGCTGGGACCAGCCGTGGAGGAGGGAGGAGGCGACTCCCAGGGGAGCGGGAATCTCTATCTCCCTTTTCAGCAGACCGACAGCCAGAAACCAACCCCAACCCTCAGTTTGCTGCCCTTCTAACAAGTCACCTCCCTCGGGAGCAGGGCCTGCCTCTGCAAAAACACACCTGAAGGCAGCAAGAGCTCGAGGGCTTTCCAGAGCAGCCTGCAGCAAAGCACTTCAGGCCTCAGCGCTCCCATCCCCACCCTCCCCCTGCGCAGGGTGGGGCTGTCTGCGAGCACCCCACTTGCCGCAAGGTGCTTCCCCCCACCACGCATCAGCCCCTCCATTAAAACCAAATTATAACCCCCCCTTACAGCCCTTCTCACCTTCAAGGCATCAGCTCCCAGCACGAGGTTTCTTCCCCGGCGCTGGAGGGATTTCTCTTCAGCGCTCCTCTTCTCCCCTTCCCCTCCAGGAAAGGTCCCCTCTGGGTGTCCTCATCCGTCCCCGCAGTGCCGGGGCCCCGGCGCCTGTGCCCACTGCCCGGCCACCCGCACCCCGCACCAGGAAGCTGCCGCTACCCCCGGCCAGGCTCTCCCTGCAGAGGTTTCGTTTGCATTTGCACCTTCTCCATCCTGGCAGGGCTCGGAGGAGGCAGGATTTAGGATGGGTCGGTAATGCGGGTTGAAAGGGACATTGGGAAGTGTTTAGGAGACTTGAAGCAGCTGGGCTGGTTTTGGGGAGGTGCAGGGGGACGGGTGGGTGGATGCTCCCAGCCAGAAAGGGTTTCCACCCACCGAGCCCCCAAGACCCCGACTGCCCTCGCCTTGTAACCACAGAACGACTCCGGACACTTTGTTGACATAAGATACCCTTTATTAAACGCGCTCTTCAAATCCAAAACACGCTCAAAGCAAAGCCGTAAGCAGCAATCTGGTTTCCTTCCTTCAATCCCTGGCGGGTGGATCCCTGGAACAAGGGGCTGCCCTGCGAGGCAAGGGGCCGTTGCTTTTCACGCCACGCTGCCGGCACTGGCAGCTCCTGCCCACCCCTCGTCCCTGCTGGGTGGCCGAGGGCAGCGCTGGCATCACCCACGCCAAAATCCCGTCTCTCCTGAGCCACGGCGGAGGATGCTCGTGGCTTTGCTCGCAGCACGCTGCATGGACACAGCCTCCTCCCGGCTCCTCTCCATCGCCGTGCGCTCGCTGGCAGCCACTTGCTGCCGCTTCTGAATTTGCAGCGGAACTGCTCTAGAGCTTTCCTGCACGTCCTACCTTGATAAACGCTCCAGTTTCTGTCGATGACCAGCGTAGTAGCTCCGAATCAGAGGATAATTGTAGAAAGGTCTAGAGAAACGCATCTCATCACCTACAGGCAATAATAAGAAGTAAGTTAAAGAAGTCATATCACATTTTCAACCTACAGTTTTTGACTAAAAAGACAGAAGAACACACAAGCTGAGCATCAAAAGCACAGGCCAGCCTCCGACTTTGAAAAAAGCCCATCCTCCTTCTGCCTTTGCTAAAAGAGACCTACGACACAGGAGTCAATTCCTCCTTGTCCTAAGTGCCATTTCAAGCTTACAGGTGATGTAGCATCCAGAACATGTAGTGTCAGCTGAAGTTCACTCTAAAAAAAACCCCCCAGTTCTCAAAGGGAATGGGTTTTTAAACATGTCATGTGAACATGCGTAAGACAGTTAAGGCTGACAATAGGGTTTATAACCCATCCAAATGGTGAACTATTTCCAAGGTGTATTTTTTCCTCAAACAATCCGTAAAAAGTTCAAAACACGCACGTCAGGCTTTTACTGTAAAATCAAGCATTCCCGTGTTGGTGCTTTAGGAGTTACTTGTTTACAATCCCAAGGATTTCAAGCTGTGGGCACGAGCAACTCCTTCACTCAGAGGCTTAGTGCTGTTTCTGAGAAACACCCTGGAAAGAAACTGCTTCCATCATTCTACACGACGGAGTTGCAAAAACAGTGAAATCTCAATTTCAGCAGCAGAACTTCAGCAGCCGCTGTCACTGAACCGGCACGACTTGGTATTGATGAAGCCTTGACAAAACCACGGGGAAGCACGTGTTCATAGGAAGCACTGACTGCTACAGATGCGTGACAGTTTAGGCTTACCTGAGCCCTCTGGCAGGAGACGGGACCCACAGAACCAGAGGACCACTCGTGCATACAAAGCTGCGAGGCTGGTCACCGCCAGCTTATTTGTCAAGTCTGCAAAACATGAAAAGAAGCTTAAGAGGACTGTTGGTGTGCAATTTCTTTTGTTTTTTATAAAACTCCCCTCATTGCACTAAAGAGAAAGTAGAAAAATAACACGGTAGGAATCTTTGCCTGTGCATTTTTCACTCCGTATCACTTCCTTAACTGAAGAAAAAGCCCACAATCACAAGCAACCCCTACAAAGAAGAAGATTCACTAAAGGTTTAATAAAAAAAAGTGAAGTCGGAACTACTAAATCCACTCATGGATAAGGCACTTGTTCTTCACGTAGCAGAGAGGTTTACTCTAGCAAAGGGATTTTCTCTTTTCTTCTCAATATGCCAGGAACAAGTTCTAATAGAAACAGCTACAGAAACTCATGCAACTCACTTCACATGTTACTCATTTAGGCTTCCTCTCTGATTTTAGTAATTTCCAGCCCAATATTTGCATGCAATTACGCACTGCTAGCTGACAATCAAAGGGAGTATTTGTCACAGTGCCACATCCCGTTGCTGTAATTTCAGGCCGGGTGCTTGCACAGCTCCTTGCTGAACGCAGCCTCCCCACCCACTCGCACGAGCTCCCCAACAAACTCGTGCCCTGAACTCAACGCGCGTTAAGTGGCAGCCCCAACCCCTCCCATTTAAGCCCCTTCTCCCCGCTACATTTGACTTTCTGCCAATCAGCAAAACCAACAACAGCTCCTCTTTCCACAATTACAGCCCCAGCATCGTTCCAAATCTTCATAAGACACACCAGAGAGTTAGAAATACTGTGACAAACCTTTTCCAGCGAGCTCTTGTGCCTCTGTTAGAAAACAGTTTAAGACTGTGCTAAGGTTGCTCAAAAGCAACTGGCGGTGCTGCAGAGCCTGTAACCTCTGCGGGTCAGTGGAGCTGCAGGAGCCGTCAAACAGCGCAACACCTTTTCAAGAACAAGTATGAAATCGTTAGCCTACAGAGCCATTTCAGAGTTTCAAAGTGCACTTCCAGATCTGCGGGCAAGACCATCTACCAGCAGATCACTGAATAAGCTCAACTGGAAAGACTGATTCTAGGTTTGCAGCATGGCTGCACTAGTACTCACAGATTTGCTCAAATGCGCCTTTTGTATAGATCACTCTGCTCCACGTCCAGTCAAGGGCCAACTCTAAATTAGCAGCAGAACTTGGCTGCTCTTTAAAAAGAGAGAACAAAAAAGAAATGAATCAAGAATTCCAAACGAAGAAACCATGCAACATAAAAACCACATAACAAGTCTTACCTTTAGATGTCCAAAGCTTAATGCAGCCAGTCAGAAGCCCTACAGAACCTGTCTGGGCAGCAGCTGACAAGACCGCCTCTAACTGCTCCTCCTAAAAGTAACAGGCAAAATCAAAGGAGAATCCTACCTGCTTTCAACATCCAAACCACCAACAGTAAGTGCTTGTTTCTAACTCTACACTCACTCAGGCATCACAGGCTGGGCTGCTTGTTGCTTTGAGGAGCACATGGAATTTTCCCCATGACATGACAACTTCCCAAAGGCTAATTCTAATCTTTATTTGCATGCCTCTGCATTATCCTCTCAATTTACTGCGTTCCAATTAACTATTCCCAGCAACGTGCCCTGCTTATACCCATGGCACATGGGGTGCAGAGAAGTTTGCCATCAGGAATGCGCGAAGGGGACAGAACAAACAGAACTCTGCAACGTTTGCATGGAAACAGTGAAGCCAAGATCAAGCAGCTTTCCAGGCTATGAAGACATGAAGGAGTTACGACACCCCAAACATTAAGTTGTCATTTCCCAAAATGACAGAAAAGAAGTGAAACATTGATGTTCTAATAGGTTTCAGTTTTAGGCGCTTCAAACACTGTGTTCTAATGCCATGGCAATCCTTCAGAAGGGCAAAGCACAGGCAGGCACAGACGTGCACTGTTAAGGAGTAGCTGAGTGCAGCTGGTGTTCTGATACTTCTTCCAGGTGAAATGATCATCGAAACATAGAATCATAGAATCCTTAAGGTTGGAAAAGCCCTCTAGGATCATTGAGTGCAACTGTCAACCCAACACTACCATGTCTCCTAAATCGTGCCCTCAAGTGCCACGTCTACATGTCTTTTCAATACCTCCAGGGATGGTGAGTCCCCCACCTCTCTGGGCAGCCTCTTCCAACGCCTGACCACCCTTGCAGTGAAGGCATTTTCCCTAATATCCAACCTAAACCTCCCCTGATGCAGCTTGAAGCCGTTTCCTCTCGTTCTATCGCTAGTGACCTGGGAGAAGAGACCAAGCCCCACCTCACAACAGCCTCCTGTCAGGCAGTTGCAGAGAGCGATAAGGTCTCCCCTCAGCCTCCTCTCCTCCAGGCCAAACAACCCCAGGTCCCTCAACCTCTCCTCATGAGACCTGTTCTCCAGACCCTTCCCCAGCTTTGGTGCCCTTCTTTGGACACGCGCCGGCAACTCTATGTCCTTCTTGTCCCAAGGGTCCCAAGACTGAGCCCTCAGCAAATTTTCCTTTTTAGGGCTTTTGCTTTTTGTTTGCTTGTTTCTTTGGCTTTTTAAGCACATTCAGAAGTATCTTTCCCTTCTAAATAAAATCATCACATTCAAAGCCATTTCTACACATTCGAATACACACATCAGATTTCCATCTTTTTCTGAAAACCAGTCTCAGACAAGGAAACACACCGAGTACAACTTACGGTGGCAAACAAAACCCCAAACCAAGCTTCTTGCCCCTAATTCTGAGATTTGTCTTACTCACGTTCACAAGCAATTCCTGCTCAAATGCCTAACAAGCCTCTGAATGATCTAGTCTCAATTCAGCAAAGGGTATGACAAATTTCTGCATTTCCCAATTATTTCCAACGTGGAGCTGACATCAGATCACCCAATCTGAATGGAAGAGCCTACATCAGGCTTGCAAAAGAGACAGCCTATGGGCCAGGCCAACCTGCCAAGACGTTCATGTTAGCTACCACACTGTACACAAGTGCTCTTTGCCCCAGCGCACCCCCACAGATCTGGTGAGGAATCCAGTAGAGAGGAAGATGAGGGCAGGGAAAGCCTGCTCTCCCCTTCCTGCTAAGTGCTCCTCTGCCTGATGACTCGCTCGCTCAGCATTTCGCTTGGAGCCTGCCTGGGTGAAGATGGGTTCTTCATCACAAAGGCTGCATCTCTCATGGAAATCCTTCAGAGGAGAGAGAAAGGTTGGTGCCCTGCAAATGGGAAACCTCTGAAGGAGGGGGGTGAAGTCACTGCGGTGGGATAAAGCAGAGAGAAGGTGGTGGGTGTCACGAGCTAAAGGTGACTGAGGTGTTGCAGCAACAAGAGGGCAGTCCCAGAGGAGTCAATTGGGCACCTGTAGCACAAGGCAAAGGCTACAGAGGTGAAGATCTGCTTTGAGAGGCTGCAGCAAAGCCGACCGATGAAGGGAAAATACAGGGAAGTCATCGGGTAGAGCTGCCAACAGCAATTGTTTGCTGCAGCTCACTGCCTTGGAAGCAAATGATCAGGTATAGTCCCACAAGCGGATGTTCGCAGACACTCGCATCCGAGTGAGACACCCCCGTCGTCAGGTCCTGCACGGAACCTAATGCTTTGAGAGACTGACGGGGTAGAAGGTTGTTCTGAGGGAACGATGCTTCCTTTTCTCCGTTCTGTCCTCTTTTCCAAGGTAATCAGGGGTCAAAACCCGAACTCAGGACCACGCAGGCAGTTGCACTCATTGATGAGAGAGAAGGAACAGCTTTCCCCGACTTTCTCTTCCTGCTCCTAGAGCAGCGCTCTCTTCCTTTCTAGACATTCAGTCCCTGATCATGCTTCAACAGGAGACAACGGTGGGTTTACACTCCCAAGAGGGGACCTCAAACATTACATTTGATAAAACTGGTAGGGTACAATTGCAGTTACACGTGTGGATGGGCAGGAGGAGCATTAAATGGTCCCTGACACCGAAAGCAGCGCCATGGAAAGCTTAGGAAAGGTCCATCTCTTGACATTCTCCATAAAGATACAGTAAAAGCTCACCTCCTTCTGGAAGCCGCTGCACGTCATATGAACAACTCCAGAGCTCAGCAGGCACATGCCATCTGCAGAGACAACGAACGTTGGACAACATTCCATACTCTCACCATGATGGTGGCACCAGTTTGCATTTTTGTCACAGCAACCTCTGGAAAGGTACAACTGAGTACCCGTTCTCCTCATGACATCACTTTACAGCCTTTTTTAGAAAAACGATGACTGAGTGTAGAGATTTTCCCTCCGGGGCTATCGAGGTGCTGCGCTTTGAGCTTCAGCCCAGAGTCATTTCATTTGATCACCAGCACCACCTCACGGGCTGCATTACAGAAGCACCCAACCCCCAGACCCAGCCGCCTGTCAGGCAGGTGTCACAACAGCACACACTTGGTCAGTACAACGTCACCAGAGTTGGGTGGGTGGGGGGTTGGGGTGTTTCGGTTTGGTTGGGTTTTTGCGTGACAAACAGTGAACAGGAGAACCAATAAATGGCATTTGAGCTCGGTTTAAGCTTATCACTATTCAAAGCCGTGTAATACCTACCAAAATTATAGGTGCTTGGGTGAAAACACAGCTCAGGTTGTGGATAAGAAGGAGGAACTCTCCAGCTTAGGCTGCGCTCCTGCACCACAACATCCAGAAGGAGGTTTGGAGCAGTCGTGCTTGTTACAGCGTCCAGTGACCACAGTGCAAAATAGGGGCAGTCCTGAAGGGATTCTTCTGGCCTGAAAGAAAACAAGCGCAGAAGCTAAACGCCGACTTTCCAATGAATTATGGGGAGGGATACTGAAAACAGCTTCATAAAAACCTACCTTAGCGAGCCTGGCATTTGAGCCTGATACCAGCAGTCAAAGTCAAATACACCCAAATAAGTAGATGGTTTTCCCTGACTGCGTGTATTCACTTGCCAGCTGAAGACTGAGACACTGGTGCCAGGAGATATGACTGGAAAAGACAAGACATTGTTTCTTAGTGGGAGAAAATACAATCTATCTGACATTTTCAAAACATCACTTTCTATTTTGGCTTCATTCTGTTACGTCACTCATGAAATGCAACACTTGACTAAGAAG
This sequence comes from Phalacrocorax aristotelis, assembly GCF_949628215.1. Classification (NCBI taxonomy): domain Eukaryota; kingdom Metazoa; phylum Chordata; class Aves; order Suliformes; family Phalacrocoracidae; genus Phalacrocorax; species Phalacrocorax aristotelis. Next base: position 1,169,771 of record NW_027441361.1, read on the forward strand.
AATTTTAACAATGTACACCATAGCATCACCTCTGTGATAGGTTTCAGTCATGCTGCCCCCCTTTGCGAGTTCAACCTGTATCCGTCCTAAGACAAATCCAATACACAATTGTCAGGTAATCAAGTTTCCCATACAGTAAGAGTGCATCAAGATGGTTAGAAAAAAACAAAAACCAAAAACCAACCCACCACCCTAGGAAAACATACATTGCTGCTTTTAGAAAGCATACAAATTCTTGTCATATACACTTGATCACTCAGCTGGCATTATTAATTTCCAGATTCGACTCGATTACGAGTGTTACGAATAGCTCCTTTCCAGCACAGTCAGAATGAAAGAACACAATTATCACACAAAACAAACACCAAAACCCAACCCCAACAAACAGGAGATTGGAACAAAGAGTTTAACATCAAACATTGACCATGTTACACTCGGGTTCTCTCAAGAAGTGGCATGGTCTGCCGTCTCTGGGGAGAAGGCATTCTCCAGATGTGAGCAAAGTGGGGGGTGCATCCTTTACCCTGACAGAGCAGGGAACCAGGAGACAGGTCATTTGGCAAAATGGGTCTCTGTTCTCTGCTGAGTTCATCAGGGCTGCTCAGGGAGCCTCCCACGCTTTACTGTGTGTCATCGTGAGCTTCTGTGCCCTTTCAGTTGTGTGAGCCGCTGAAACTGCCTTTGAAGATGTCAATTAGTTTCATAAATCAGAAGCCAGCTGCATTTCTAACCTCAACCCACATCCAACAGAAGCTCATGTGGGCCTACAACTTGAATAGTTTCTGGATAAAAGCTAATGAGGAGCCATCAGAAAAATGACAAGCATTTTTCCATGCCTCAGACTTCATGAAAAGGGGACCGAAAGGGCCTTTTTTGTTGGTTTGGGTTTGGGTTTTTTGGTGGGTGCGTGTGTTGGTTGTTTTTGACAAGGTTTTAGAAGGCCCTCTCCTCAGAATCGTGACACAAGTGGAGAAAATCCAAAGGAGTTTTCATTAGATTTTGACACGCTGTTGTTAGAGGGTGGCACCCCAAAAGAGGTGGAAGCTGCCTCTTCAGGACTAAGTCAAAGCTAATAAACACAAATAGCCTAGAAAGTCATGCCAGTGTCGTCTTTGTAACAAGCAGACATAAGTTAAGGCCAGTAAGAAGAGAGGGAAGGGCATTCACACACCCAAACAAAAGGCTGTGAAAGTTATCACTGCAGCCGGCTCAGAGATGTGCTCAGAGCATCACTGGATGTGCAAACCCAGAGATGCACATCTCATTATTGCAAGGTAATGAAAGACACCAGAGGAGTTTTAACTGTCGGTCCGGACGAGGGAAGCCAGAAGCTATTGCTTTAAGAGCTTGTAGGTGTAGGAACCTATTAGACACAGAGAGGGCAAAGTGCACAGGCAGATCATAGACTCGTAGAATCATTTAGGTAGGAAAAGGCCCTTAAGATCATCGAGCCCAACTGTAAACCTCATACTGCCAAGTCCACCACTAAACCCTGTCCCAAAGCGCCACGTCTGCACGTCTTTTAACTCCCTCCAGGGATGGTGACGCCACCACTTCCCTGGGCAGCCTGTTCCACTGCTTCGCAACCCTTTCTGTGAAGAAATTTTTCCTAAGATCCCAACTAAACCTTGTGCTCTAGACCCTTCACCAGCTTTGCTGCCCTTCTTTGGACACACTCAGCACCTCAGTGTCTTTCTCGTAGTGAGGGGCCCAAAACTGAACACAGGATTCGAGGTGCAGCCTCACCACTGCCAAGTAGAGGGGGACGATCACTGCCCTACTCCTGCTGGCCACACTATCTCTCATACAAGCCAGGATGCTGGTGGCCTTCCTGGCCACGCGGGCACACTGCCGGCTCATCCAGGTGGTTGGGGAAGGTATCAAACAGATCTGGCCCCAGGACCGAGCCCGGGGGAACAGCACTCCTGACCGGCCGCCAGCTGGATGCAGGTGCAGGCATAGGTTGGAAGAGGGGAAAAAAGAAAGTTGAGGGAACGCTCCTAAGCAATGGAGGGGATGATCTTACTGTTCAAAGACGAGAGCTGGAGGAATAAAATGACTGACAGGCGTTATAGAGGTGACCCCACCATACATCGCTACAGCATGTCAGCAAGCATTGAAGGGAAAAATAGGGTTTATTTTAACAAGTCCCACAGAATTTCAGCACCCAGTTTTTCCTTTGAAATAAGCCCAAGAAGTTAGTTTATACAGAGACTTAAGACTTTCAGGCTGTGGGTATGGAACAGCATTCATTGCTTGGATGCCAAAACCATTTAGTTTAGAAAAACCAAACAGGGACATCAGGAACAAACCTTCATCAACGCTGCCTTCTCTGTCAATGCAGTTGGGAAAGGTTTCTATAGCCTGACAGCTGAGTAGTTTGGCCTTGCTGCCCTGCCCTCGCAAGGGAAAGGCTCCGCCCGTCAGATCCAAACTGTACTTTTCAACACAGGATGCCAAACGCTGCGGAAAAAATCACAGGAGAGAGAAGGGTCATTCTGAGAGAAAAGCAGACATTACACCTCAGTAGGAAAGAATGTCTATGTCTACTAGAACCTGCATATTGTACTGTATCTCTCCCAGGCACTTAATCTGATGGCAAAGAGAAACTACAGCTGACAAGCAAGAGAACTGAGTGTCAAACCGTAACGGGTAAGTTTGGCCGTAAAAGCTTTGCACATTTTCAAAACTGAGCATTTCCCTCACATTATTGGTTCTAAAAGTGTTTTGCAGAATTCCCTGCACCATCCCGGTTTCTTCACAAACCTACGTATTTAGCTAGAAAGGGAGATCTGAAATAATGCCATACATAGGCATGCAAAGCGCTTTGTTCCATGACTTGATCACAGAACTGATGAAGTTAGAGGAGTCACGGCCTTCCAGCAGCCAAAGCTCTCTTGCGAGGCATTATCTATAGGCACACACCGCTAGAGTGAATGCCCATCCCTCGGGAGTAGCCATGAGAACTTCTTACTGAGTCACACTCTTCTCTCAAACCACGTCAGCTCCTGCCAGCTCCTCCTCTCACCTCCTCAGGGACTGATGGGTGAAATATGCCTCCCTTCCTTCACCAAGTGCAGCCAACAGCAAAACAACCCGGCGGACATGGCATGCACGTGGGCAAGGCGTTTAGGATCACAAATTCCTACAGAGTCAGCAAACTACTTTGAGACCTACAGAAACTCCAGCAGGATTGTGTGGAACCTCTGAGACCACCATTTGCTAAGCAAGCATTGACTGAAATACTGTCTTTCCAAATACAGCACTTGGTCAAATGCTCTACCCTACGACACATGGGTATTACTCAGCCCTCAGCCCCACCACCCTCCTCCTTCTCCCACATCTGGCCATCTCTGAGGCCACCGCCGCCCCGCGCCCAAACCCCCCATATTTGGCCACACGCGTCGCCCACAGGCACAATCAACACCACAATGGGCTCCTGCTGCCAAGAGCCACCTCGCTGTTGCTCGGGACCTATAAAAGCAGGGCCCCTGCAGCTGGCCCACACCGCGCCGCGCTTTCAGGACGTCGCGTGCCCAGCGTGCTGGGGAGGAAGAGGAAGAGGGGTTTAGAAGCTGAACGTGAGGGTTTGGGTGTTAAAAATGATGCTTTCCTGTTAAAAAGGGGTTTGGGTGCTTTAAAGTGAGTCTTTGGCACCTAAAAATGAGGTTTTATTCTTTAATAGAGGGGTTTGGACCCTGAAAGTGAGGGTTTGGCACCTAAAAGGGGAAGCTTTTAGCCTTAAACAAGGGGTTTGGAACACCAAAAATGAGGGTTTGGGACTTAAAATAAGGATTTCAGCATTAGAAGAGGGGTTTGGCACCTGAAAGTGAGGGTTTGGGACCTAAAACTGAGGCTTTGAACTTAAAAGACAGGTTTGGACTGTGAAAGTGAGGGTTTGGCTGTTAAAAATGAGGCTTTGAGCTTAAACAAGGGCTTTGGACTCTAAAACGCATGGTTTGTAATGAGAAAATGATGGTTTGAGCATTAAGAGACTGGATTTGATGCTAAAAGGGCACGGTTTGGGGCCTAAAAAGGAGGTACTGAGCATTAAAAGAGGGGTTTGGACCCTGAAGGTGAGGCTGTGAGACCTAAAGCTGAGGCTTTGAACCTAAAAGACAGGTTTGGACCCTAAAAGTGTGGGTTTGGGACCTAAAACTGAGGCTTTGCAGGTGAAAGGAGGGTTTTGATCATTAAAAATGAGGTTTTGGCACCTGAAAGTGAGGGTTTGGATGCTAAAAGTGAGGGTTTGGGGCTTTAAAAGTAGGCACTGAGCATTAAAAGAGGGGTTTCGACCCTAAAAATGAGGCCTTGGGTGGTAAAACTGAGGCTGTGAGCTTTAAAACAGGGGTTTGGACCCTGCAAGTGAGGCTTTGGGTGGTAAAACTGAGGCTTTGAGCTTTAAAACTGGGGTTTGAACCCTAAAAGTGAGGGCTTGGGACCTAAGAATGAGGGTTTGACCCTAAAAAAGACAGGTTTGGACCTGAAAAGTGAGGGTTTGGCACCTAAAAATGAGGCTTTATTCCTTACTAGAGGGGTTTGGACCCTGAAAATGAGGGTGTGGCACATAAAAATGAGGCTTTGAGCCTTAAACAAGGGCTTTGGACTCTAAAATGCACGGTTTGGAACTAAAAAATGAAGGTTTGAGCATTAATATGCTGGATTCGATGCTAAAAGGGAGGGTTTTATGTCCCAAGCCTGTCTTTCAACACTCAAAGCCTCAGCTTTCAGTCCCAAACCCTCACTTTCAAGGTCGCAACCCCTCTTTTAAGGCTCAAAGCCTCATTTTTAACACCCAAAACCTCACTTTCAGGGTCCAAACCCCTCCTTTTTAGGGACAAACCATCATTTTTAACAGCCAAACCCTCACTCTCAGGGCTCAAATCACTCTCTTGACTCTCAAAGCCTCAGTTTTCAGTTCCAAACCTTCACTTTCAGGGTCCAAACCCCACTTTTAAAACACAAGGCTCATTCAGGGGTCCCAAACCTTCACTGTTAGGGTCCAATCCTGTCTTTTAGGCTCAAAGCCTCAGTTTTAGATCCCAAACCCTCACTTTGGGGATCCAAACCCCTCCATTTCATGGAGTAACCCTCATTTTTAAATACCAAACTCTCCCTTTCATTGTCCAAACCCTTCTTTTAATGCTCAAAGCCTCATTTTCAGGTCCCAAACACTCACTTTATAGCACCCAGACCCCTCTTTTAACCTCAAAGCTTTATAGTTAGGACCGCAAACCTCACTTTTAGGGTTTAAACCCCTGTTTTAAAGCTCAAAGCCTCATTTGTAAGAGCCAAACCCTCACTTTCAGGGTCCAAAGCCCCATTTTTACACTCAAAGCCTCAGTTTTAACACCCAAAGCCACACTTTCATCATCGAAACCCCTCTTTTAATGCTCAGTGCCTCCTCTTTCGGTCCCAAACCCTCACTTTTAGCATCAACTCTGGTCCTTTAAGGCACAAACCATCATTTTTTCTTTCCAAAGCCTCACGTTTTAGAGTCCAAATCCCTCGTTTAAGGCTAAAAGCCTCATCTTCAGGTACGAAACCCTCACTTTCAGGGTCCAAACCCCTCTGTTAAGGAACAAAGCCTCAGTTTTAAATTCCAGATCTTCAGTTTTAGGGTCCAAACACCTACTTTTAAGGGACAAACCCTCATTTTTAGGTCCCAAACCCTCACTTCTAGCATCGAATCTGGTCTTCTAATGCTCAAACAGTCATTTTTTCGTTCCAAACCGTGAGTTTCAGAGTCCAAACCCCTGTTTTAAGGCTCAAAGCCTCATTCTTAACACTCAAATCCTCACTTTCAGGGTTCAAATCCCTCTTTTAACTCTCAAAGCCTCAGTTTTCAGTTCCAAACCCTCACTGTCAGGGTCCAAACCTGTCTTTTTTACTGTCAAAGCCTCATTTGTATGTTGCAAAGCCTCACGTTTAGGGTCTAAATCTGTCGTTTAAGGCTCAAAGCATCATTTTTACGTCCCAAACCCTCCCTTTCAGGGTCCAAACCCCTTTATTATGGCTCAAAGCCTCATTGTTAACACCGAAACCCTCACTTCTAGGAACCAAAGCCCTCATTTAACAGTCAAAGCCTCATTTGTAACACCCAAAGACTCACGTTCAGTGTCCAAACCCCTATTTTAATACTCATTGCCTCCTTTTTAGGTCCCAAACACTCACATTTTTTGCTCCAAACTGTGAGTTTCAGGGTTCAAACCCCTCTTTTAAGGCTAAAAGCCTCAGTTTTAGGTTCCAAACCTTCACTTTCAGGGTACAAACCCCTCCCTTAAGGTTCAAAGCCTCATTTTTAAATTCCAAACCTTCACTTTTAGGTCCCAAACCCCCCCTTTAAAGCACCAAAAACTTCACCTGTAACAGCAAAGCCTTATAGTTAGGACCGCAAACCTCACTTTCAGGGTCCAAATCCCGCTTTTTAAGCTCAAAGCCTTATTTTTAGCAGCCAAAGCTGCACTTTCAGGGTTCAAATCCCTCTTTTAGCTCTCAGTTTTATGTTCCAAACCTTCACTTTCAAGGTGCAAACCCCACTTTTAAGGCACAAAGCCTCATTCAGAGGTCCCAAAGTCTCACTGTTAGGGTCCAAACTCCTCATTTTCATGGACTAAATCTCATTTTTAAATTCCAAACCCTCCCTTTGATTATTCAAACCCTTCTTTTCATGCTCAAAGCCTCATTTTAAGGTCCCAAAGACTCTCTTTATAGCACCCAAACCCCTCTTTTAGTCTCAAAGCCTTATAGTTAGGACTGCAAACCTCACTTTCAGGGTCCAAACCCTTGTTTTAAAGCTCAAAGCCTCATTCTTAACACCCAAATCCTCACTTCCAGGGCTCAAATCCCTCTTTTCACCCTCAAAGCCTCAGTTTTCAGTTCCAAACCTTCACTTTCAGGGTACAAGCCCCTCTTTTAAGGCACAAAGCCACAGAGCAAATGCTTGATATGGGAGAGGAGGAAACCTTGGGGCTCAGGGGTTGGGTCATTTTTGCCCACCTCTGTGGGGAAAAAACAATGTATAAAGAAAAGGATACCTTGTGATGCTCACTCCTCTGTGTTCCTGTCCTGTGACACGTTGCTGTTGATGTAAAGCTCCCTGTTGTCACTGGGGTGCATTTTGCAAGGAGGCCAAAGGATCGCCGGTATTCAACTTATGGGCTGTTCCGTCTGCACAAGCTGGCGGAGACGGCGCTGCGGAGGCAGCCTCGGATGGGTCTGACCCACCTGCTGCTGCCGCCGGGCGTTTTGTCCTGCCAAGAGGGGCCCCAATGGGGAGAAGCGGGCGGCAAGCAGGCCAAGGGAAAGCTGGACGGCGACAGGGCAGTGCAGGTGGCAGCGGGCTGCGGGTGGGAAGCAGCAAGCGCAGAGCATCCAATACCACCAACGTGCCTGCCAAGCGACGTAGGACCCGAGAGGAAGCCAGAAGGCAAAGGCTCTTCATGGGGCGGAGAAGAAAGGTTTAATGCAGCGGCCCACCCAGACACCACAGCACGGAGGCCTTGAACTGCTGCTCTGGGACTCCCACCCCACGCCCCACCCCAGCCTTGTGACCCCCAACTGCTCCAGTCCCACAGACCCATGCTGGAAGCTACGGCCCCCCGCTGCCCGGGGGCTGCGATACGTTCCAGGGAACACACAGCATTGCCAGGTGCCAGCACAGCTGGTGTCAGGGCCCAGCCGGGCCCCGCAGCTCCCGGCAGCACTGGGCCGCACGCCCCTGCAGCACCCCGGGGAGGCCCCAGGAGGCCCCGGCCCGGGAGGAAGCCGCGGAGCAGTGGGTGCAGGGGCAAGGCAGGGCAGACGCGCTCACCGCTCCAGTGAGACACGGGAGTCCCCTCTGCCCACCCTGATGGGGCCAGTCCTAGACCCACTGGGTGCCACCTCTGATCCCACCGCCTTGACCCTGCGCCGCTGCCGGCATCCCCACCGCAGCCTGGAACCAGAGTCCCCAGGAGCAGCATCCCCACCCGGCGCTGAGGACGCTCCGCATCGTCCTGAGGGTGCCCTTGCTCAACTCCAGCCACAGTTTCCACCTGCTGGGGCACACAGTGAAGGTGGTGGGGCTGATGCCCCAACCACCCAACCCGGAACCCAATTCCTTGATGGCAGCCCCGAGACCCAGCGCAGCACTGGATGCCTCAAGCCCCCGCTGACGGCAAGAAGGACACGGCACCGGCGGCACCATCGAGCAGCAAGGCACGCACCAGGTCTGCCGCCAAACCCCAGCAGCCGAGCGGGCTGTGCTTGTCGCCCACGGAGGCCAAACCCCACGGGAGGGGCTGCCGCAGCAGCTGCACATGCCGCCACAACCTCCCAACGACTCCCCGCTGTCCTTCGGGCCCTGGGGGGGCTCACGGCTGCGCCCACCCCGCTGGAGGAGCAGGAGCAGTCGGTGCCCATCACACCCAAGCAGCGGCCCCAGCGGGAGCGTGTGAAGGCGCTGGCCCAGGAGGAGCGGGAGCGGGCGGCCCTGCAGGTGTCACCGGGCAGCTGCACGTTTGTGTGCAGAAGGAGGCCAGCATGGACATAGCCAACGACTACGGCTACCCATAACCCACCGGCCCAGAACCGTCCCCCCTCTTCGGAGCTGCCTTTTCCTCTCTAGCATTTGACTAAGGACAGAGCAGTGCCGCGGTGACGGCCTCGGTCAACACCTTCCTTCCGGCTGCCCTGCGAGGTCCTTGCACCTCTCGTGGTCAAGACAGTGTGATCCTGTTCTACCTCATTTGGCTGCAAGAAGAGTAAAGGAAGAAGCAGCTCCCAGAAGCTTCAGCAAACAGTTTGGCAAGGTCTTCTAGCCTGCTTCCACAGTCACAAGACCCAGTGCTGTTAGTATAATGTCTCATTGCCTTCTCTAGAAAGGCACTGAAGCAGAATGGCCTCCCTGTCACTACTCGCTACCAGCAGCAACAGAGGCCTCAGAAAGGCCAGGATTTCGAGTCTTTCACCAGCAGGCCAGGAGTAGTGCGTTCTATGGGATGTGGCCACTTGTAGCCACTTGCAGTCCAGACACTCAAGGTGGTTTTAGCTTCAGCTGCGGTGGTTGTAGGCACTGAAGCTTAAACCCAAAAGGAAAGAGAAAAAGAACAGCTCTCCAGGCACACGCTGTTCGGAAGTTAAAGCAGAAGAAAGGCCAGCGTGGCACACGCTCAAGGACAGGGCTGCCTATAGCCCTTTGGCAGGGAAGCTTCTCCCCAGCCAAGCGCATTTCTCCTCCTCTCCTACAGTTCTCCTCCCTCTCTGTCCCCGTACCTTCAGCTGCAAGGCCTGACTGCGATTCAGCACTGCCTGGAAAGTGAACTGTCCCAGGAGCCTTCCCTGCTCCTCAGGTTCCTACTTCAGGCCCAAGAGAAACACGGGGGTGGAGAAACCAGAGCGCCTCACACACTGTGGGAAGACTTAACTTCAGTCGGTGAAGCACGGGTTTATTTCAGCTACGCAGTCAAAGGAAGACGAGCGCAAGGAGCAGACAAGAAGCTGCACCTAGGTAGCACGCCACGCTTGCCTACTCAGCGAGTCTAGGCTGCCACTCAGAGAAGGAGCAGATGTTCCCAGGGGGAGGGGGGTAACCTGAGGGTCACAAATGCCCACGGGGATTGAAAGCCAGAAGGGCTAGGACAGTGCGCTGTGCCACCTCCTCTTCCCTGTGGCTCCCCGAGTTCCATCATGCCCCAGAACCTTCCTTTCGAACAGTATATTGGACAGAAGCGCAATACAGCTCCAAGGAGCTTGCTGCTTCTGCGAGCCAGGAGGAGGCCAGAGGCCGCTGGACTCTTTGACCCATACTCACCCCCGGCTTAGAAACGCTGTGCAACACCCAGCCCCCCACTCTGGAGAAACCACTCACGTAGACAGCCGTGTCCTTTGGAGCTCTCCTAAGCTATCTGAAAGCACTCTGAACATGAGGGACACAGTTTCACCTCAAACACAGCAAGTGAAATCCACCTGAGGGTGGCACCCCAGCGCCTCTCAAGGGAGGCCAGCCGTGCAGCCGACCTGCTGAAACAACCAGCCAGAGAGCGCAGCGTGACCACAGCAGTGCCCAGCGCCTTACGAGACGCACTGCTGGCGCTGCTGCAGGGACAGGGTTTGTGTCCACTGGAACAGAGGCTGCCGTCAACCCAGCGGCAGCCGCCAAACCCAAAATAACCCTTAGACCTGGTAGCATTGCCCCAGTCCAGGAACAAACCCTAAATCCAGACGCACCCCACACCTGGCTGCTCCCACCAGACCTAGCAGCATGCACCTGACACAGCAACACCCCCAAATCCTCAAGTTTCCCCCAAAATTGGCAGCAACCAGCAGACCCAGGCACACCCCCCAAAACCTGTCAGCGACCTGTCAGCACAATCAATAATTATACAGCTAAATAACAAAAGGATTAGACAATACTTTGTCTTCACTGCCCCCCAATCCATTTTCTTTCTCTTATTTCTTTTTTTTTTCCATTTTAATTTCAGCTTGTTTTGCTTGTGATTTTTATATAAGACCTGCTTTTGTAGAAGCGTGAAAGGTCTCTGTGGTCCCTCTGCTCATGAATCCATTTGCTAAAATAATGTTTTTGAAATCCTCTTTTTTGAAAACCTCTGTTTTAGGTATCTTACTGACCAGTTCATTCATGTCTAATATTGAAAGCTTTTGAAAAGCAGGAACCGGTTCGGTTCTATACAGGACAGCGTTGCTCAGAAATGGACCCCAGTCCCTGCTGGCCTCAGCGACCCAGTGGCACACACTCCTGTTACCGGCTCATCTGGTGGCTGGCTGTAAAGAAATGTCATCTTTTTTGCCGTGGCTGGGGGTGGTGATGGTGGTGTTGCTGGTGTTCTGTCTCAGCTCTATAATCCATAAAGGAACAGAGACTTTAAGGTGTATCATGTTACTGGTTTGACGGGACTTGCATGCTAGAGAAGAGTTGCTCAAGTGACTTGCTACTTTTACAACCTCTTGCTAGAAGGAGCAAGAGGGAACAGGGAAGGGTGTAGAGGAGGACTGGAGCAGCCCCGTAGCCGGTGTGTGCCGCCAGCATCGCCCTCGTACAGCCGTCTCGCCAGCAAAACGCAGGAGGAACAGAGCAGCTTATGGCCACTGCACAAAGCAGCTGCAGCGCAGGAAGGGGAATTTAACTGCGAGGCTGTGGGGCACAGCCCGCGTGGTAGCCGAAGCCTCGTGGGAATCACGCGGAGATGTCAAGCTCTCTAAAGGACCCTGAGATATGAACAGGAAGAACTTAGCAATTGTTGACTTGGTATTTCTTGCAAACGGAAGCAGCTGATGGCTTCCTCTTTATTTGCTTCTAGTCCAGTCCTTGGGCCGATAGGCCAGACCTTGCAGCAGGGCATACCTGCTGGAGAAAAACTGCTAAAGCCGCCTCTTTGTTGCTGCTCCTGTAACCAGAGCGATCGAATTAACCAACCATAGACGTTGCTATACTTCTTGTACAGCCTTATCCAACTGGGCGTTAAGTCTGGGGACATGGAGTATACCAATCAGTGTATTCTTTGATCTGCATTTTAGTCCCTCGGCAATCATTAATGTGAACGAAACAATAGACAATGTGCTTCTGTCAGAAAAGGATGACAAAATGTGGTTTCGTGTAGTGGACTGAGAAAACTGGCCAGGACTGCCAAGATTAAGAGCCAAGTAGGTAAAAGGTAATTCCGACAGGGGGAGATCGCGACCACCGACTCACAGACCACCACCGACCCAAGTAATACCACCTACTCAAAAGAGAACAACAAAGAGGATAACTGAGTCTGCGCAGTAATTTACATATGGAACGAGCAAGTTTGTACCAATCGGTAGAAAGGACAATAATGAATATCTATGAATATGTGAATTTTTGATCTATAAATTGTACGGGAAAGGTGCGTAAGGTACGCACATTAGGAGCAGCGATCCCGCGTGCATCCGGCGCTGTGAATAAAGAATGCCTGCTCTTTAATACTAAATTGCTGTTAAAGAGTTGTTTCTGATTTTACCGCGTTTTTCGGTAACACTCCTACCAGTCTGTCACGATCCACTGTCGGGCTGAACAATTTGGCAGAGGTTAAACCCCCTTGCTTTCCAACCGACCTCAGGGAATTCTGGGAGGTTGGGGGCGGCTGGGCTTAACTTCTGACTGACTCCAACGTGTTGCCGTGGCCACGTTCCTTCTACATTCTCGGGAACAGAACTAAGACTCAAAACGGAATCAAAGTGCCAAGTCCCTTCATTTGGCCAGCGATGGAGACGCGAGAGAAAAGCAGAGAAAGAGAGAAAAAAGGGAGAAAGGGGGGAGAGAGAAAACGAGAGCGACACCAGAGTGTTGTAATACCTACCGCCGCGGGTCTGGGGCGGTCCGTCCTTCCGGGCGGTCCGTCCCTCCGCACGGTCCCTCCTTCCACGGGGTCCGTCCCTCCGCGCGGTCCGTCCTTCCACGGGGTCCGTCCCTCCGCGCGGTCCGTCCCTCCGCGCGGTCCGTCCCTCCGCGCGGTCCGTCCTTCCGCGGGGTCCGTCCCTCCGTGCCGACTGTGAGATTTGATTCTGCGCTTTTGAACAACTGAGGAGACGATAAGCAGTGAGTCACGTGTCTCTCTGATAATGTTTTCCTAGCGTAAGCTTACCTGGGGCTGGGGGCATGATATAATTCAATAGGCTGGAAAAGGAGAAAGAGGACAGTTACCCTTTTTCCTTGTGGTAAAGCTGCACTTGAGCCTGAGCTCTCAAGAAACACTGCTGAGTTTATTTCAGTAAAACTGAAATCGAGAGGTTCTAAGGCAGTGTTGCAAAGCCCTTCAGAATTCAAGGGACACCTGGAGTTATAAACGTGAAACGCTCTTTTTTCCAGGTCATAGACGTTAAATAAGTCCATCAATCGCTCTCTGAGAGCTTGCTTGCATATTTTTATGTATTTGAATATTGCTGGAAATTTTTTCAGTTTTCAAGTCCTTTAATGACGGTTCACGGTTTTTAGTATTTCGTATAAAACCAAGCTGTTGCTGCTGACCCCACCTATTGAATAGTTGCGTGTTTTAATTGCCCAAGCCTCTGGCTGAGTATTCATGCCATTGAACGTTACTCACTGAAGGTGTGTGCGTGAGGCATGAATCCAACCTTCGTACCCAGGTGGCGAATAGGAGTTTCCCCAGGGACGGATCCAGAGCAGGGAATTAAGCTCTCACTCTGCACTGCGCTTTGGAGGAGGAGCGGGTTTGTGCCCCTTCTCTGAGTGGATGGTGAGCTGAGGGGTGTTTCGCCCTTAGGGAACCTGAAGTTAAGCCAAAGAATGTCGAGTGAGTTCAAAACCCTGCCCAAGCCTTTGGAACATCCCGGCTCTATTCACTGAGGCAAAGGAGTATTTTAGTTGAGCAACACTTATGCTGGGTAAAATGAGAGGATGAGAGGCTTTTGCTGCTTCAAATACTCATGGAAATGTCATTTTAAACGTGGTTCTTCAGACGAGATAAGTCTGCACCTCTTTTCTTAGCAGGACAAAACTTCTGAGCCTGTTCCCAGAGATCGAAAGAGCACAGGAATTCCGTGGAGTTCCATGGTGGAGGTGAAAGATCCCAACCCAAAGGGTGCCGTGCTGACAAGCAGTGGGAAATATGCGATGCCAGCTCTTCCTGCGTAAGTATGGAATGAATTGGACTGACCGAGCAGTGAACAAGAGAAACCATGCGCACAAGTGTGAGTGGCAATGCAACGGAACTGGCCAGCGCCTGCAGTTACGGGGGAGGAAGCACTGTCACTGCGTCTTAATCTTAAAATCTGTGACACTGTCTAACGTCGCAGTAGGGTGGTCCCCGTGTTCATGCCCCTGGAAGCTGGTTAAACCTGTGCTGTGCTAAGAACGTGTATTTCTGCAAAGCATTTTGGTGGTGTTTGTAGCGGAGTTGTTCTCTTTGAGAGGTCGTTTTGGTTCTGTTTGATGTTGCAAAGGCTCCTTGCAAAACGTAAGAAATTGCCGCTGGACTGAGATGTCCTCCCCCTCTGACTTCTATGAACTCCCGTGTGTGGAAGAGACGGAACTTTTCCTGTTGCTGTAAATTAAGAAAACACTCCTGTGTGCTGAGAGGAGCGGCTGTTTTAAACTGCACTTGGTAGCACTTCTGTTTTGCTGCCATGGATCTCCTTCTGGAGAAGCTGTAACACAGGCTCCTTCCCTTTCTAAAATGTAATCACTCAGAGACTAACTTGATCGGAGACTAACTTGGTGCTGCGCCTGCAATGTACGTTTGCCGTCTGGCAAAGGAGAGGTGGGATTCATTTCACCTGATTTCTCGCTGTCAAAAAGTTATTTTTCTGGTCTGAGCTAATTTCTTGCTTGATCAAAGGAAAGGGAGAGTTCTGCAGCAGGAAAATTGTTCCCCCCTCCCTCTTCTGGTGGTGTGGCTCTAGAAGAGTAGTTTAATCTGAAGGCCTATGTTTTAGAAGGCGAATGTGGAGTGAGAAGAATTCCACCTGTTCTCTTCCTTTGATAAAATCCAAAGCTTGGAAGAGTTTTCTTTGACCCATCTTTAAACTTTTCTCTCCCACCAGGCCCTCTCCCCCTCCAGGGAAGCTTCTGTGCGAGGAAAGAAGGAAAAGCCTCCCTTTTTGCCAGAGGAGCCATCGCCCTCTTCGTCCTCCTCATCCTGCTCTGGTGATCCTAGTCCAGATGAGTTGTTGTGTCTCATTTGTGAAGATACAATGTCCGATGCCGCTGTTAGTGCCTGCTGTGGAAGCAGTTCCTGTGACGGATGTAAGTGCAGCTCCCATGGTTGTTACTTCAAAACATCACATCTGATCTTCTGAAAGCAGAAAGAGGAGATCAGGGAATTACTTTGTCACCAGTTCTATTTAAGACTTAAGCAGAGCCTGAATAGGAAAGGACTTGTCTCACTTAAAGGGAAAAAAGGCAGGAAGCTTTTTTCCCTTTTTACATATGTAGTTAAATCCTCTTGACAGGTGGAAGGAGGAGTTTGAGAAGAGAGCCTAACTGCGCAGGTGATTACAGTATTAGATATCAAACGCGTTTGGTTTGTCCGCAGCCCTTTCCCTCACACAAAATTATAGAGCCATCTCTGGTGCCTTCCTGTGGTCTGCAGCCAACGGGGAGCTGGGCATTTCATCCACACTCTTCTCCACGGGAGAGGTGGTTAAAAACTTCAGAGCTGTGCTGGTTGTAGCTGGGATAGAGTTAATGTCCTTCAGCGTCGCTGGCATAGTGCTGAGGGCACACTGATGTTTCAGCTGCTGTTAAGCAGCGGCTCCGTGTCGCTAAGTAGCGCCTCTACTAGTCAGGGGCCTCTCCAGCTTCCCGAGCTCTGCCCGACAGGTATGAGTGGCAGCGCCAGGGACCCCTCTGCCCGCCCAGCTCCATCAGGGGTGATGCCCAGGTGCGAGGGCAGAAGGAGGACCCGAGCCGTGTGTCAGTTGGCCAGAGTGAGTCGGCCAGCGTCAGTCGGCCAGCATCACCTGCCCGGACTCAGCTGGCTGGCGCCAGTCAGCGTCAGCGTCTGTTGTCGGGAGTCAGTCAGGACTTAATCCTGTCGGCACCGCTGACCCCCCGTCTGGGGTGTGGGGCTGAGCGCGGTGGTTCAAGTGCCGCCTTAGGCCCGTCAGTCAGGGTGGCTGTGTCAGCCTTGGCTGGCAGCTGTCACCTGTGTTTGGGCACACGGTGCCGTGTCCTGCTCTGCTGAGGGCGGCTCCTCATTCCCTGCCTGCTTCAGCTCGTTTTCCTGCTTCCACATGCCTGGGGTTTGCTGGTTTAAGGCAGTGAAACGAACTTAATCAGGCTTCCCTTAACTTTGTGTCTTCTGCCTAGTGAGCTGTCGGACGGAGCTTTGGAGGAAGAATGGTGACAAGCCCCTGCTGGTGTGGTGGTGTTTTACTGGTGTGGAGGAGAGGATACTTCAGTTGGTCGGAGCGAGTCCCCAAACCCCTGGGCCTGTCGCGTGGGCTGCCAACGTTTCCGCAGTTCCCCTCGTCGGGCGGCTGTTTGCAAGGGGTGTGTTTGAGCACTGGGGGTTCAGCAGCCGCCGGGCCCTGGCCCTGGGCAGCCTGCTCTGGGTGACCCTGCCTGCGCAGGGGCTGGACCAGCTGCCCCCAGGGATTCCGGAAGGCCTTTCTCTCCCTTGTGACTCCGTGACTCTGGAACCGGTGCTGCGAGGGGCCAGCGCTGTGGGAGCACTGGGAACGTTGTCTTCGCTGGGCTCTGCCTCTGTCAGGACGGCTGCGTGTGTGCTCTGCCCTGAGACACTCGGCGCCTGCGCCCGTCTGTCCAGGTACGCCAAGCAGTGTGCAACAGAGCACACTTTCAGGAGTGACCTGAGGAGCTTTTGCTAGCTTTGCCGCGTTGGAGAGGGACTGCAGCTCCTGCATGCAGGAATAGTCGTGTTGGAGAATAACCATAGGAGGCAGCTGGGTAAAGTGGCTCTAGTGTCAAACGCTGATGTGTCTCAGGTTTGGGTTTTTTCATGTAAAGGGAAATGAAATCTGTGGTCTGCATCAGATACTGGATCGGGGCTGTTGGGGGCTGTATTTCTGGGGAAAATGTCACTGAACCAGTCATTAATAGTAATTCAGAAAGCTCTATAATTGTGATCTTTCCCTGCAGTTCAACAAAGCGGATGCTGTTTTTCTCAACAGAGCATAGTTTTTCTTCCATTTCTTCTTCTTTGGCTTCTTCCCACTCTTTGTCCTCTTTCCTTAGACAATGTGACCCGAGCAGTGTCAGGCAATGGTGTCCCTTCTCTGACCACCAAGTAACTAACGCTTCCCTGAGATCACTTTAGCTTCCACATCTGGCTGAGTGAAAGAATGACGCCCGTCAGCCTCAGCCTCCCTCCGTGCGAGAGTGAGCCTCTACGTGCACGAGGGAGTCCAGAGTTGACTGAGAGTGCCTTGGGTGCTGCCCTTTCTAAAAGCAAAGGGGTTTCTTGCAGCTCTCCTTGCAAAGTGAGTGTGTGGTTTCACACGTGCATGAGCTAGCAGGACGGCTTACGGCCACAGAATGGAGATGGGCAAATCCCCTCTCCTTCTCCCCGGTGCAGTGTCCTGCCTCCTTCCTTGTGCCAGCTTTTATGCTTGCTGGCTCTCTCTGCAACCCCGTTTCACTCTCTAAGCTGGTGGGAAACTCTCTGCTCTTGTGGGTGCGTTCCCTGTCTGCTTGGGGAGTTAATGTGGCTCCTAAGGAGCTCTAAAACGTGTGCAGGTCAGGGCAAGGGAAGGCACAGGGATACAGGAGCAGAAGGAAGGAGCAGATGGAGAGAGGGGGGCAGCAGCAAGGCCTCTCTTTTGGTGGCACTGAAGTGAACCTGGTTTGTGACATCACGTCTTCAGCTGCGACTGACCGTATCTTTAGCTTTTCCTTCAGTAAGCCCGTAACATTGTTGGCCTTTGAATCTGACTTTCATGTACTACATGTCAGTCAACGGTGACATCCCAGAACACTGACTTGGCTGGATGTGATTCTGCTCAAACATGTAATTTCTCAACTTGTTCTTTTTTGTTTATTTTCTGGAGCTTTGTAATGCAAAACTCGGTCTCTGACTCGTGCCGCCTTGCTTGACTTGACTCCAGTGTCTTGGGCTTTTTCCCCGTGTTGTTTATCCTGTCAATACCCCTGCGTCCCTTTTTGTTGGTGATCTCGTAGGCATCAGAAAAGCAAAGGATTCTCCTTTTGCTCTGCTGTGAGATCCAAACCTGTCCTGAGTGCCCTTTTGTTAAGGAAAAGAGCCGCAGGAGCTGGACGGGAGATTATTCACGGCAAAGGGATGAAAGTTCTGTCAATCTCAAAAATGTCGATGGCTGTCAGGAGCCTCTTTTTGCATTTTTTTCTCTATTCACAGTGAAGAATGCGAGACCTCGCGGCTCAGGTAACGAGCAGCCTGCTGCAGTTTCCCGAGGTGACCATTCAGGCTCTTGGGGAAGATGAGCTCACCCGAGGTTCTGTGCTGCGTGGGCGGTTTTCCAGAGGTGAGCCTTTTCCTTGAAATTGGGTCTTGCTGTGAAGTTGTTACTGCCTGGAGGTGACCTGAGGCACGGGGTCACAGTATCAGCTGTGTCAGGTTGGTGCTGCTCAGGTGCATCAGGTTTTGAGAGAACAGAAAGGATGAACTATGACAAAATGATGAAAAATGTTAACATTAAAACATTAGTAGAGTTAAACTTTGAAAGGACAACAGCCTGCGCCAGTCTTGAGCTATTAAAATAACACGGGCAAGTCCGTGAGCCCTCCTCAACTTCTAATTGAAGGAAAGGCAGTTTTCAAAAAAGTCCTGGTGTGGTTTTGGGCTGTATTTATTTGTACCATCATAACATCCCATGCAGAACTAGTTCTTCCACAGTGTTAGAGAGGCAACCCCCCCTGCTTTTTCTTTCCTAGCCTGACTAAAAACAGAAGGAAGAGGAAAGCCCTGTTAGGCGCTGCAGCCAGGTTTGCAGAGCATTTAATGGGACGCAGAGGAGTGTCCCGGGAGAGCTGCTGAGAGCGGCTGAGCAGATGAGGTAGCTGACTTTGTCGGTGATCTGAAGGTAGCGCTGGGGGCCTGCCTGGGTGTCCGGGCGCCTGTGAAGACCATGTAGGATCTCTCTGTGTGACTGTAAGTGCAGTAGTTGAGTTAATACTCCCTTTGTGTTGGAAGTAGTTCAGTGAAACTAAATGTGCTAACTTCTCTCTGTGATCAGCGTGTGTAAAAGTTGAAATTGGCTCCCGCAGTGCCCATTTTAAGGTAATTCCTTGTTGAAGTCCAAATCCCTGCCCAAAGTAGGCGTGTGTCGAGCAAAGTTAGTAAACTAGAAAAGAATTGTCTGAGATTTTGCCATATTTGAAGTATATGCTTTAAGAGTTGTATTCTCCTATGTATTTAGATGATTTCTAGCAAAACCAAGCTGAATATGGTATAAAGACTAGAGACCAATCTATTGTAATCTTTATCCCAAACAACCAGAATTCTTCAGTGCAGGAATGACAAGTCCAAATGCAAAATAATAAGGTGGTTCATTTTACGATGCATTGGTTGAGGATTCAGTGGGTGATTTTCAATAATCGACCGGAATTGGGTAAGCCTCTCTTGCTCTGTGAGGTACTTCTGTTGAAGCAAAGGGGCGGTGATTGTGATTTTCCTGTTGTTTTCAACCCTCTCTTGGGAGTTTGCTTTAGCCAGCCTTTTCTCTTCTTCCAGGGAGAGATGGGCTGGCCTGGCTGGCGTGTGGCCCTCAGCTGGAGGTCGTGAGCGCTGTGACGGGAGAGCGGCTCTCTGCACACCGTTTCAGTGGAGCCCGTGAGCAGCCTCCCACCATCCGCGTGGTGAAGGAGGTTTCCTGGCAGACGGGAACGGGGCTGCTGGTTGGCTTGAGAGAAGCAGAGGGAAGTGTTCTCTGCCTGTACGACCTTGGAACATCAAGCGTGGTTACAGCAGTAGTTCTGCCAGGAAGGGTAGGTCCTTTTTAATGGGGGAAACGTTGTCAGGTGCTGCATAACGCTGTTTCAGGAGCAGCTTTGGAGCGTCTCTTTGCTAGGACGTCCATTTTCTCTATTGTGTCATCATACTGTCACTGCAGAGTGTCCAGTCGAGAGCACCTTGATGTGAAATCGTGGGGTTAACGGTACCGTTATCCTTTGAGTTTGCTGAGAGAGTCAAACAAGTTTTCTGGTTTTACAGTAGAGCACGTAGTTACCTAATTCTCCACTTTGACAAAAAGGCCTTGAAAACTACCTTTTTTTTTAGCCAGAGTGACAAAGACCTCGTCCTCACCCTGCCTTTCAAGTGTTGGTAACATACATGTCCTGAATGGTTCATTATGTCAGAAATACTGTCTTTAAAATATCTCAGACTTCCATGGCTGTGCTGTAGCTGACTTCGGCACATTCCCAGGAGTCTGGGACTAGCAAGCAGGTGACTTTAGAGCAAAGCACATTTTTCTGTTGACTTAGGATGGGAAAAAACAGGCTTCACTGCGTTACCTGGCAGGTGGTTACAGACCGACTTTCAGCCTGAAGCCCTTGAACCTCTGCTTATTGCATATGGTGCTTGTGCCGGTGGGATACTCTGGTGTAATGTTGCTAATTTTCCCTGCCTTCTCTAACCCATAAACTCAAATGACGTCCTTTCCCCTCGGCTCCTTATCTGAATGTAGACAAGAGTCACCTTAAGGTAATGGAACATCAAGGTTCACTCTGTCTTTACCACCTTAGAATCTGCGACAGATAAATACTTCCGTATTACTCAGCTTTCCAGAGCGTGATTGGGTTTGACTTGCTAGAATCCAGGCGGGGTTTGTTTGTCTGTAGCGCTACAGTGTGATTGCTGGCAGTGCGCGTTTGTGTGGTGGTGATTTCTAACGAGCTGAGCTGGGTTGGTGCTCCGCTGTGTGGGTTTGCCGATCGTCCTGGTAAATCTCAGCGTTTGAGATGGAAAGGCAAGCTGTGTGCTGACATAGACGTGCAGTCATTCAGACTTGTAAAAGCAAACCTGAATTGAAAATATTAATGGTATTAAATTGGTTTATAACGGTTGCATGTTTCAGAGCTCTGGAATGGTATTTTCCCCACTCTTCCTGGTTTGTGTGAGGCAGAAGGGCAGCTTTCAGAGTGAAGGAGCTGAGACAGGATTTCTGCGTTCGTTCCCAGAATGAGCTGGCAGCAGTGTAGGAGAGTGTGCAAAGCCAGTGCCTGGTGCCGTGGGAAAATAGGCAGTTCCAGGAGCTTCTACAGGGAAAACTGAAGCGTTAAAACTGGGAACCTGTATGCAAAGGTGGAAAAGGTGGATTTGGGGCCAGTTGTACAACAACAAAACGAGACCTTAAAAGAAAAAAAGTTTACAGCAACACGGGAACTTTGGCTGATTCTGCAGCACGATATGTGCAGTGTTTCTGCTTTCCTCCTGAGAGTCATCAAGGCTTGGAGCAGCAAGGATTCGAATAATCAACGCACTTTTGGTGGTGCTTTGAGTAGCTGAGAAGATTGGAGATTTCATCTGATTTCCAGGAAGTGTGAAACAATATAAAGTTGTCTCAATTACTGCGGGCACTTCTAGGAGTAGAATTCTTGTGGCCCAAAGGAAAGGTAAATTCTGTAGCAGATTGCCAGGCAGCGCAGTCACAGCAAGTGCTTGATACGGGAGAGGAGAGAACTTTGGGGCTTGGAGGTTTGGTCAATTTTTCCCCACCTCTGGGGAGAAAAACCAATATATATAAAAAAAGGAATCCTTGTGGTGCTCACTGCTCTGTTCCATTGTCGTGTAACAGGTTGGTGTTGATGTAAAGCTCCCTGGTGTCACTGTGTGACATTATGCAAGGAGGCTGAAGGGCAGCCCGTGTTCTTTTGTTGTGGAGCCTTAGTGCAGGAGCCCTCACGTGCTGGTGTCTCTGCTGGAGCAGCCAGGGCTGTCCCGGGAGGGGCTGCAGGTGCTGAAAGGTCTGTCTTCATCAGGGCCTTGTACTAAAGCTGCTGGCAGGCGGCTCCGCGTGTTACAGAGCAGCGTGCGCTTCTCCTCAGCGGGAGCTGGCTTTTGGCGAACCAGCTGCTGGGCTTTTTGCCGCTGTTTCGGCACTGAAAACTTTTCTGCTTTCCCTGGTTGCTCTTTTGATTCTAAATGAGGACTGGTGTAACTTTCCCTAAGCTGGTATCTCCCTTCCACTATCTGTAACAATACTCCATTGCCGTGGCAGCGGTGTGTCTCCCCTGCAACTTGGCCGCTGCCGCGTCTGACTGAGAGCCGAGATTTGCCCTAATACCTGTTTGGCAAAGAAGGCGTGGGCTGTATCCCAGTGCTGACGGGCTGGGGGCCGTGGGAGAGCGAGAGTGAGTTTGGTCTTTCTTACTCCAGTCCCTTAAATACGGTCAAGTTTCTTGCATTTAACGGATTTTCTGTGTTGTCTTCGAGTTAATGGTTTCTAAGTAGAAAATGGAACTTGGTAAGCTGTGATAATAGACTGCACCATTGCAGTTGGAGTGAGCTCAGCGAAATCCCTGCAGGAAACCCAGTAAACGGAAGGCAGTAACGGATTTTTGTACCGGACATTTTTGGGGGTTGGTTTGTTTGTTTGTTTTGTCTGGATATAATTGGGATCAATGCTGTGTTTTTAAGTCTTACAACCCTGTATTTACTTTCTTGCTTCTGATGGGCTGGTTCTGGCTTCACTTTTGAGTGATTTCTATTTAGCTTGTCAAAGAGCTTAAATACTAACTTGTAGTTTTCCTGTAGGTAACTGCTGTAGAGCCCATAACCAACCCCGGAGGAGCCAGCGTGAGGCCTTGGCACCTGCACCAGGCTCTGCAAGGGTTTTGTGGCGTGGCAGCAGTGGCGACAGATGTTGGTCATCTGCTTGTGGTGGACCTTGGTTTGGATGATCTCTCTTGCAGTCAGAGGGAGAATGAACCATCGGGTGAGCTTGCGGTTTCTAAACTTGAACGGAAAAGTAAGAAAACTTGTGTCTTTTAAATCACCAACACGCATCCCACTTTGAAGCTACTGCTGTGCAGACGTTTATGGCTGCTGATTACAGGTGGCGGTTTGACATCGTCTAGTCCTGAATGGATTAAAAATGGGAGTGGCTTCATACTCCTCCTAAGGTTACAAATACCCCCTCCCACCAGGGTCCCTCTGTCACGGTGACTCTCGCCAGTGAGGGGTAGGAATTTGACCATCCGAGTCGGTGCAGCTGCCTGACAGGAAGGTGTGTCGGACGTGCCGTATTTCCTGGGAATGTTCTTCTGCTTCTGTTCATTGACTTGGGGCAAAGTTTAGGCTTGTTTTTTAAAGTAAATATGCCTTACCAAAATCCCTGCATTTGACCAAACGGAACCTGTACTTGGTGTACTCGGATTGCATACGCTGTTTTTGCTCTTACAAGAGTGGCCTCGGGAGCTGGTGTCACTTCAAGTAGCTTCACCATGAGGCCCAAACTCCTGATGTGCAGAGCCCAGGAAGAATTTGTCTATGGAGGTTTCGCTTTCACCTGGTTTTGAAATAGGAGCGAGGATACCTGTCCAGTCAGAGAGTTCCTATGTGCTCTGAATGCGTACAAAATGGGAAGAGCAGACAAAGTATTGCATCAATGGGTATTTTGCCGGGGATGGTAGAATTAGATCATACATGTTGTCACGTCAGTGTTTCAAATGCAACCTGAATGGCATAACGCATTCCTTTATTGTGTGGTTTTGTGCGTGCAGGTCTAACAGTTGTCACTAGAGCTGCTGCTGGCGTTTCACAAGGAAGAGCAACCGTGACCAGAGCAGGGAGACATCTCTGCCTTCAGTTACAGTGTTCTTCAGGAACAGCAATATCGACCCTGTGCTACATCAGCAGAAGCAACCAGCTCGCCGTGGGTTTTTCCGACGGCTCCCTGTCACTGTGGAATATGAAAACTCTGCAGCGGGAGTAAGTCGGCCTTTGCACTTGGTCACGCCTGGAGGTGCAGGGCTCTCAAGGCTCTGCTTGAGGAGGAAGTCTGTT
The DNA here is from genome assembly GCF_949628215.1 of Phalacrocorax aristotelis. Lineage (NCBI taxonomy): Eukaryota > Metazoa > Chordata > Aves > Suliformes > Phalacrocoracidae > Phalacrocorax > Phalacrocorax aristotelis. Next base: position 1,193,197 of record NW_027441361.1, read on the forward strand.
AATTTAAAGAGCCCTTTTTCAGGGAGGGAAATGTGGAGTGTAATCTTGGAGTGTTTAGGAATCCCCTTCTGAAGTAACCATTGAGCCATACCTGGATTCAGTGGGCCGCCTTCTCCCCAGCGGGCTGGGATTGTTCTCCTTATTGTGCCTGTGGGCTGAGGAACTGCGGAAAGCTCCCTTCTCTGGGTTCTGTCAAGCAGTTAGGGCGTGAGAGAGCTGCTTTCCATAAGGCAGTTTGTTCCACCAGCAGTATTCAGTGACAGCAGGAGTTGTGTGTGTTTCAATGAAAGAGATTGTAGACATTATTTCTCAGAACCAGCTCCTGCAATGAGGGCACCCATTGAAAGGCTGAAGTATGTTAATGATGGGATTGTGGTGATAATATTCTTTAAAGCGTCCAGGTTGAAAGGAGTGAGACATGAAGGATCAAGAGCTGATCTGTGGCTGAAAAGACATTCTCTCCCACATTTCAGCCTCGACCAAAAGAGGGGACTGACCCATTCCAAGGCAGCGATGCATGGGAATGAAAGTCTGCTTGGAGGAACACTTGGAGGTGGAATAAGGGTCGTGTCAAGGGATAAGCAACAGAGAAATTAGGGAGATGATTTCAGCTCTGCCAAAGAGCAATCCCCCCTGGAATATCTGACCCAATTCAGATCGGGATTCACTTAAGCAAATCTGCAGTGACTCACCGGGAACTATTGGCGGCATGAATAGAGAGTGGAGGGATAGTGAGGTGGCAAGAATAGATTGTGAAGGTGCAAAGAAGGTTCAGAAGTCTGGAGGAGAAATGCTTTAGATAGTCCAAGTAAAGAAACAAGACACTACTGGTGTTTGGTGCTGTTTTCAGCTTGTGCAGAAGAGAGGCTGCATTTTCAGTTCAATATTGAAGCAGGCGACAAGAGTAGGAAGAATCTTTTGCCTGGCAGCTGAAGGAATCTTTCATGTTCCTGCTCCGCAGGCAGAGAAGGAGATAAAGCCAGGTTATTGCCCGTGATGGACAGTAATTTCCTCACCTCGTGGCTGTTGCATCAAAAGCAGTCGCTCCCGTGACTCCCTTGTTTGAGACGGGAGTGTGACCTTCTGTGCCTTGAGGAGAAGCACGTCAGGGGCTCTTTGCTCAGAAGATGCTTCTCCCCTTCTACAAACAGGCAGGGCCACCAGGCTCACCTGCTTTCTTTGGTTTTTTTAACCCTGCAGGCACCACTGTCAGCTTGAAGGAGGAAGGATTCCTGTCTGCGCCGTTACTTTTCAAGAGCCTGAGCATGATCCTCGCAACTGTTGCTACTTGTGGGCTGTTCAGTCGACGCAAGAAAGGTGAATAAAAGCTTACTATCGGCCACTGATTTTTCTTTTTTTTTTGAGTATTTGTTCACCTAGAGTTGACCCACGTGTATTTGTTTTGTTGAATTAGCCGTGCAGGAGATTCTCTCCGGTATGGAAGGAGCTGACGGTGCGATTTGTACAGGATGTAACAGGGATGAAGAGGGACCTACTAGTTCCTCCCTGCTGAAAGGCAGCAAAGCGACAGTGGCTCTATTTCTGTGCTGGCATTCTTAAATGGCTTCCTTTGTTTCCTGATGACTGCTTCATGGTTTGCTTGATATTCACACCGTGGTGTTAAGATACCATGGAGCGCAGTGGAGGCTGCAGCTCCAGAGCACTAAAGGTGCGGATCCACCAGCCTGCTGCCCCTAAAGGAGGAGGTGACAGCATGGCCGGTTCCCTGGTGCCAGCCTGAGCCTTGGTGAGCCAGCTCAGCTCGGCTGGCAGGGAAGGTGTTCAGCAGCCAAGTCGGTGGTTTCCTGCTGGGCTAATGACTGAAACGAGGGTGTGGAAGGTGCCGTGTGTGCAGGGGCGGGACTGGAGCTTTGGTGGGAAGGGAAGGGGAGAAAGATCTGCCCCCTTCAGCATCAGCAAGCTATTTACTCAGCTCGGCTGCTCATGGAGTGGCAATCTTTTTCAGTTTGACTGTAAAGCAGTTTTGATTGCGAGCTCTTCAATGCAAAGAACTGTTCCCAACCATTTTTATTCCATAGAACACCTTGAAGCTTCCAGATTGTATGGGTAGCCTTTGCCCCAGAAGCTGTTAGTGTCCAAATTTCCTCCTTTGTGGTTTGGTGGCTAAATGTGACCAATTCTCAGGTTTTGGGAAGGGCTGTTTTTCTTTTGAGCCAGACAATGCTATTAAGGAAACCTCAGCCTAGATCTAAGGAAAGGGTAACGAGGACTATAAAGCAGCTTTGTAACCAAATGTCATCATTTATACCTTTTCCAGTGAAGGCGATGCCGTGAGTTTACATCTGTTGCAGTTAGCGTTCGCAGACAGGAGGCGCTTGGCTTCAGGACAAGTCATGTACGAGGTAAGACGTGCACGTCCGTGAAAGGCTGGAAAGAGTCCTTTTCCCTAAGGGAGTATCAGTGAAGTTGGCAGGGAGAATATTGACCATGACAATTCAGAGATGACTTAAAAAGAAAGAATCTTTTGCTGAGTCTTCCTGGGCACGGCCTTTGTCCATACTTTTTGAAAAGAAGTCGTATAATTTCATACCGCCGTGTCGTGTGTTCCAGCCAGGGCCGTCTGCAAAGAGCCCGTATAAATTCAGTTCCTGAAGAGGCAGCAGCTTTTACAAATAAAATGATTCTTCATTTAAACACCAACTGAATGGCATGTAGGAAGAGAAGACAGGGCTTTGAGTAGCTCTGTTTAACCAAACTGCAGAGTTGAATAAGGTTCTGTCTGTCTCCCTTCCTTAAAACACGGGCGTACAGCTTTATTCTGTTCCGGTCTTCAGGTTTAAATTCTTGTTTTCCCTTTGAGCTCTGTCAGCAGGACTTCACATGATGCTCACCTGCAGGGTCTCTTCGGTGCTGGTCCTGAAACTTAGTAGCTCTAAAGAGAACTCTTTCTACTTTTTGGCTGCGTTACCTATGAACTCTGCTCTTGAAGCCAGCAAAATACGCAAATACAGTAAAGAGTGGTCTGATTTGATCAAAAAAGTATATGTAAATTTTTAGAAGTGGCTCCAAAGAGGTTGTGTTTAAACTAGAGATGAAGTAGCCTTACCTCTCTGTTATCTAACAGATAGAAGATGCGTTTTTAGAACGTATAATTTTATTCAGTGTTATGCCTGAAACCCTTGCAAAATCTTTTTGATGGGAAAGTAATCTTAATTCAGAGCATGTCTTTCCTGTTGAGGTGCAGTAGGAGAGGATCTGTGCTCTACATCCTTGATATTTATTAGTAGTATTTCCTAGAATGGTTAAGAGAAAGCTTGCCTGTTCTCAGAGTAGGTGAGTTAAATGTAACATATCAGGTCATACGAGAATGGATTGTCTCGTGCCAGCTCATGCCAGTTCCTTCTAGAGCTCTGAAACTTTAGGAAACTTGGGTAGAATGAGGTACAATCAATTTTTTTATTTTCTGGTAGGTTTTTGGAGACTTTTAGCTGCTTGGTTTTTGGTTTTGTTTGGTTGGTTTTTAATTGTAGAGCTGCTCTTTGTCCACAATCCACACACCCATGTGTTGTAGGGTAGATCATTTGACCAAGTGCTGTATTTGGAAAGACAGTATTTCAGTCAATGCTTGCTTAGCAAATGGTGGTCTCAGAGGTTCCACACAATCCTGCTGGAGTTTCTGTAGGTCTCAAAGTAGTTTGCTGACTCTGTAGGAATTTGTGATCCTAAACGCCTTGCCCACGTGCATGCCATGTCCGCAGGGTTGTTTTGCTGTTGGCTGCACTTGGTGAAGGCAGGGAGGCATATTTCACCCTTTAGTCCCTGAGGAGGTGAGAGGAGGAGCTGGCAGGAGCTGACGTGGTTTGAGAGAAGAGTGTGACTCAGTAAGAAGTTCTCATGGCTACTCCCGAGGGATGGGCTTTCACTCTAGCGGTGTGTGCCTATAGATAATGCCTCGCAAGAGAGCTTTGGCTGCTGGAAGGCCGTGACTCCTCTAACTTCATCAGTTCTGTGATCAAGTCATGGAGCAAAGCGCTTTGCATGTCTATGTATGGCATTATTTCAGATCTCCCTTTCTAGCTAAATATGTAGGTTTGTGAAGAAACCGGGATGGTGCAGGGAATTCTGCAAAACACTTTTAGAACCAATATTGTGAGGGAAATGCTCAGTTTTGAAAATGTGCAAAGCTTTTACGGCCAAACTTACCCGTTACGGTTTGACACTCAGTTCTCTTGCTTGTCAGCTGTAGTTTCTCTTTGCCATCAGATTAAGTGCCTGGGAGAGATACAGTACAATATGCAGGTTCTAATAGACATAGACATTCTTTCCTACTGAGGTATAATGTCTGCTTTTCTCTCAGAATGACCCTTCTCTCTCCTGTGATTTTTTCCACAGCGTTTGGCATCCTGTGTTGAAAAGTACAGTTTAGATCTGATGGGCGGAGCCTTTCCCTTGCGAGGGCAGAGCAGCAAGGCCAAACTACTCAGCTGTCAGGCTATAGAAACCTTTCCCAACTGCATTGACAGAGAAGGCAGCGTTGATGAAGGTTTGTTCCTGATGTCCCTGTTTGGTTTTTCTAAACTAAATGGTTTTGGCATCCAAGCAATGAATGCTGTTCCATACCCACAGCCTGAAAGTCTTAAGTCTCTGTATAAACTAACTTCTTGGGCTTATTTCAAAGGAAAAACTGGGTGCTGAAATTCTGTGGGACTTGTTAAAATAAACCCTATTTTTCCCTTCAATGCTTGCTGACATGCTGTAGCGATGTATGGTGGGGTCACCTCTATAACGCCTGTCAGTCATTTTATTCCTCCAGCTCTCGTCTTTGAACAGTAAGATCATCCCCTCCATTGCTTAGGAGCGTTCCCTCAACTTTCTTTTTTCCCCTCTTCCAACCTATGCCTGCACCTGCATCCAGCTGGCGGCCGGTCAGGAGTTCTGTTCCCCAGGGCTCAGTGTTGGGGCCAGATCTGTTTGATACCTTCCCCAACCACCTGGATGAGCCGGCAGTGTGCCCGCGTGGCCAGGAAGGCCACCAGCATCCTGGCTTGTATGAGAGATAGTGTGGCCAGCAGGAGTAGGGCAGTGATCGTCCCCCTCTACTCGGCAGTGGTGAGGCTGCACCTCGAATCCTGTGTTCAGTTTTGGGCCCCTCACTACGAGAAAGACACTGAGGTGCTGAGTGTGTCCAAAGAAGGGCAGCGAAGCTGGTGAAGGGTCTAGAGCACAAGGTTTAGTTGGGATCTTAGGAAAAATTTCTTCACAGAAAGGGTTGCGAAGCAGTGGAACAGGCTGCCCAGGGAAGTGGTGGCGTCACCATCCCTGGAGGGAGTTAAAAGACGTGCAGACGTGGCGCTTTGGGACAGGGTTTAGTGGTGGACTTGGCAGTATGAGGTTTACAGTTGGGCTCGATGATCTTAAGGGCCTTTTCCTACCTAAATGATTCTACGAGTCTATGATCTGCCTGTGCACTTTGCCCTCTCTGTGTCTAATAGGTTCCTACACCTACAAGCTCTTAAAGCAATAGCTTCTGGCTTCCCTCGTCCGGACCGACAGTTAAAACTCCTCTGGTGTCTTTCATTACCTTGCAATAATGAGATGTGCATCTCTGGGTTTGCACATCCAGTGATGCTCTGAGCACATCTCTGAGCCGGCTGCAGTGATAACTTTCACAGCCTTTTGTTTGGGTGTGTGAATGCCCTTCCCTCTCTTCTTACTGGCCTTAACTTATGTCTGCTTGTTACAAAGACGACACTGGCATGACTTTCTAGGCTATTTGTGTTTATTAGCTTTGACTTAGTCCTGAAGAGGCAGCTTCCACCTCTTTTGGGGTGCCATCCTCTAACAACAGCGTGTCAAAATCTAATGAAAACCCCTTTGGATTTTCTCCACTTGTGTCACGATTCTGAGGAGAGGGCCTTCTAAAACCTTGTCAAAAACAACCAACACACACACCCACCAAAAAACCCAAACCAAAACCAACAAAAAAGGCCCTTTCGGTCCCCTTTTCATGAAGTCTGAGGCATGGAAAAATGCTTGTCATTTTTCTGATGGCTCCTCATTAGCTTTTATCCAGAAACTATTCAAGTTGTAGGCCCACATGAGCTTCTGTTGGATGTGGGTTGAGGTTAGAAATGCAGCTGGCTTCTGATTTATGAAACTAATTGACATCTTCAAAGGCAGTTTCAGCGGCTCACACAAGTGAAAGGGCACAGAAGCTCACGATGACACACAGTAAAGCGTGGGAGGCTCCCTGAGCAGCCCTGATGAACTCAGCAGAGAACAGAGACCCATTTTGCCAAATGACCTGTCTCCTGGTTCCCTGCTCTGTCAGGGTAAAGGATGCACCCCCCACTTTGCTCACATCTGGAGAATGCTTTCTCCCCAGAGGCGACAGACCATGCCACTTCTTGAGAGAACCCGAGTGTAACATGGTCAATGTTTGATGTTAAACTCTTTGTTCCAATCTCCTGTTTGTTGGGGTTGGATTTTGGTGTTTGTTTTGTGTGATAATTGTGTTCTTTCATTCTGACTGTGCTGGAAAGGAGCTATTCGTAACACTCGTAATCGAGTCGAATCTGGAAATTAATAATGCCAGCTGAGTGATCAAGTGTATATGACAAGAATTTGTATGCTTTCTAAAAGCAGCAAAGTATGTTTTCCTAGGGTGGTGGGTTGTTTTTTGGTTTTTGTTTTTTTCTAACCATCTTGATGCACTCTTACTGTATGGGAAACTTGATTACCTGACAATTGTGAATTGGATTTGTCTTAGGACGGATACAGGTTGAACTCGCAAAGGGGGCAGCATGACTGAAACCTATCACAGAGGTGATGCTATGGTGTACATTGTTAAAATTCTTCTTAGTCAAGTGTTGCGTTTCATGAGTGACGTAACAGAATGAATCCAAAATAGAAAGTGATGTTTTGAAAATGTCAGATAGATTGTATTTTCTCCCACTAAGAAACAATGTCTTGCCTTTTCCAGTCATATCTCCTGGCACCAGTGTCTCAGTCTTCAGCTGGCAAGTGAATACACGCGGCCAGGGAAAACCATCTACTTATTTGGGTGTATTTGACTTTGACTGCTGGTATCAGGCTCAAAAGCCAGGCTCGCTAAGGTAGGTTTTTATGAAGCTGGTTTCAGTATCCCTCCCCATAATTCATTGGAAAGTCGGCGTTTAGCTTCTGCGCTTGTTTTCTTTCAGGCCAGAAGAATCCCTTCAGGACTGCCCCTATTTTGCACTGTGGTCACTGGACGCTGTAACAAGCACGACTGCTCCAAACCTCCTTCTGGATGTTGTGGTGCAGGAGCGCAGCCTAAGCTGGAGAGTTCCTCCTTCTTATCCACAACCTGAGCTGTGTTTTCATCCAAGCACCTATAATTTTGGTAGGTATTACACGGCTTTGAATAGTGATAAGCTTAAACGAGCTCAAATGCCATTTATTGGTTCTCCTGTTCACTGTTTGTCACGCAAAAACCCAACCAAACCGAAACACCCCAACCCCCCACCCACCCAACTCTGGTGACGTTGTACTGACCAAGTGTGTGCTGTTGTGACACCTGCCTGACAGGCGGCTGGGTCTGGGGGTTGGGTGCTTCTGTAACGCAGCCCGTGAGGTGGTGCTGGTGATCAAATGAAATGACTCTGGGCTGAAGCTCAAAGCGCAGCACCTCGATAGCCCCGGAGGGAAAATCTCTACACTCAGTCATCGTTTTTCTAAAAAAGGCTGTAAGTGATGTGATGAGAAGAACGGGTATTCAGTTGTACCTTTCCAGAGGTTGCTGTGACAAAAATGTAAACTGGTGCTACCATCACGGTGAGAGTATGGAATGTTGTCCAACGTTCATTGTCTCTGCAGATGGCATGTGCCTGCTGAGCTCTGGAGTTGTTCGTGTGACGTGCAGCGGCTTCCAGAAGGAGGTGATCTTTTACTGTATCTTTATTGAGAATGTCAAGAGATGGACCTTTCCTAAGCTTTCCATGGCGCTGCTTTCGGTGTCAGGGACCATTTAATGCTCCTCCTGCCCATCCACACGCGTAACTGCAATTGTACCCTACCAGTTTTATCAAATGTAATGTTTGAGGTCCCCTCTTGGGAGTGTAAACGCACCGTTGTCTCCTGTTGAAGCACGATCAGGGCCTGAATGTCTAGAAAGGAAGAGAGTGCTGCTCTAGGAGCAGGAAGAGAAAGTCGGGGAAAGCTGTTCCTTCTCTCTCATCAATGAGTGCAACTGCCTGCGTGGTCCTGAGTTCGGGTTTTGATCCCTGATTACCTTGGAAAAGAGGACAGAACGGAGAAAAGGAAGCATCGTTCCCTCAGAACAACCTTCTACCCCGTCAGTCTCTCAAAGCATTAGGTTCCGTGCAGGACCTGACGATGGGGGTGTCTCACTCGGATGCGAGTGGCTGCGAACATCCGCTTGCGGGACTATACCTGATCATTTGCTTCCAAGGCAGTGAGCTGCAGCAAACAATTGCTGTTGGCAGCTCTACCCGATGACTTCCCTGTATTTTCCCTTCATCGGTCGGCTTTGCTGCAGCCTCTCAAAGCAGATCTTCACCCCTGTAGCCTTTGCCTTGTGCTACAGGTGCCCAATTGACTCCTCTGGGACTGCCCTCTTGTTGCTGCAACACCTCAGTCACCTTTAGCTCGTGACACCCACCACCTTCTCTCTGCTTTATCCCACCGCAGTGACTTCACCCCCCTCCTTCAGAGGTTTCCCATTTGCAGGGCACCAACCTTTCTCTCTCCTCTGAAGGATTTCCATGAGAGATGCAGCCTTTGTGATGAAGAACCCATCTTCACCCAGGCAGGCTCCAAGCGAAATGCTGAGCGAGCGAGTCATCAGGCAGAGGAGCACTTAGTAGGAAGGGGAGAGCAGGCTTTCCCTGCCCTCATCTTCCTCTCTACTGGATTCCTCACCAGATCTGTGGGGGTGCGCTGGGGCAAAGAGCACTTGTGCACAGTGTGGTAGCTAACATGAACGTCTTGGCAGGTTGGCCTGGCCCATAGGCTGTCTCTTTTGCAAGCCTGATGTAGGCTCTTCCATTCAGATTGGGTGATCTGATGTCAGCTCCACGTTGGAAATAATTGGGAAACGCAGAAATTTGTCACACCCTTTGCTGAATTGAGACTAGATCATTCAGAGGCTTGTTAGGCATTTGAGCAGGGATTGCTTGTGAATGTGAGTAAGACAAATCTCAGAATTAGGGACAAGAAGCTTGGTTTGGGGTTTTGTTTGCCACCGTAAGTTGTACTCGGTGTGTTTCCTTGTCTGAGACTGGTTTTCAGAAAAAGATGGAAATCTGATGTGTGTATTCGAATGTGTAGAAATGGCTTTGAATGTGATGATTTTATTTAGAAGGGAAAGATACTTCTGAATGTGCTTACATAGCCAAAGAAACAAGCAAACAAAAAGCAAAAGCCCTAAAAAGGAAAATTTGCTGAGGGCTCAGTCTTGGGCCCCTCGGGACAAGAAGGACATAGCGTTGCCGGCGCGTGTCCAAAGAAGGGCACCAAAGCTGGGGAAGGGTCTGGAGAACAGGTCTCATGAGGAGAGGTTGAGGGACCTGGGGTTGTTTGGCCTGGAGGAGAGGAGGCTGAGGGGAGACCTTATCGCTCCCTGCAACTGCCTGACAGGAGGCTGTTGTGAGGTGGGGGTTGGTCTCTTCTCCCAGGTCACTAGCGATAGAACGAGAGGAAACGGCTTCAAGCTGCATCAGGGGAGGTTTAGGTTGGATATTAGGGAAAATGCCTTCACTGCAAGGGTGGTCAGGCGTTGGAAGAGGCTGCCCAGAGAGGTGGGGGACTCACCATCCCTGGAGGTATTGAAAAGACATGTAGACGTGGCACTTGAGGGCACGATTTAGGAGACATGGTAGTGTTGGGTTGACAGTTGCACTCAATGATCCTAGAGGGCTTTTCCAACCTTAATGTTTCTATGATTCTATGTTTCTATGATCATTTCACCTGGAAGAAGTATCAGAACACCAGCTGCACTCAGCTACTCCTTAACAGTGCACGTCTGTGCCTGCCTGTGCTTTGCCCTTCTGAAGGATTGCCACGGCATTAGAACACAGTGTTTGAAGCACCTAAAACTGAAACCTATTAGAACATCAATGTTTCACTTCTTTTCTGTCGTTTTGGGAAATGACAACTTAATGTTTGGGGTGTCGTAACTCCTTCATGTCTTCATAGCCTGGAAAGCTGCTTGATCTTGGCTTCACTGCTTCCATGCAAACGTTGCAGAGTTCTGTTTGTTCTGTCCCCTTCGCGCATTCCTGACGGCAAACTTCTCTGCACCCCATGTGCCATGGGTATAAGCAGGGCACGTTGCTGGGAATAGTTAATTGGAACGCAGTAAATTGAGAGGATAATGCAGAGGCATGCAAATAAAGATTAGAATTAGCCTTTGGGAAGTTGTCATGTCATGGGGAAAATTCCATGTGCTCCTCAAAGCAACAAGCAGCCCAGCCTGTGATGCCTGAGTGAGTGTAGAGTTAGAAACAAGCACTTACTGTTGGTGGTTTGGATGTTGAAAGCAGGTAGGATTCTCCTTTGATTTTGCCTGTTACTTTTAGGAGGAGCAGTTAGAGGCGGTCTTGTCAGCTGCTGCCCAGACAGGTTCTGTAGGGCTTCTGACTGGCTGCATTAAGCTTTGGACATCTAAAGGTAAGACTTGTTATGTGGTTTTTATGTTGCATGGTTTCTTCGTTTGGAATTCTTGATTCATTTCTTTTTTGTTCTCTCTTTTTAAAGAGCAGCCAAGTTCTGCTGCTAATTTACAGTTGGCCCTTGACTGGACGTGGAGCAGAGTGATCTATACAAAAGGCGCATTTGAGCAAATCTGTGAGTACTAGTGCAGCCATGCTGCAAACCTAGAATCAGTCTTTCCAGTTGAGCTTATTCAGTGATCTGCTGGTAGATGGTCTTGCCCGCAGATCTGGAAGTGCACTTTGAAACTCTGAAATGGCTCTGTAGGCTAACGATTTCATACTTGTTCTTGAAAAGGTGTTGCGCTGTTTGACGGCTCCTGCAGCTCCGTTGACCCGCAGAGGTTACAGGCTCTGCAGCACCGCCAGTTGCTTTTGAGCAACCTTAGCACAGTCTTAAACTGTTTTCTAACAGAGGCACAAGAGCTCGCTGGAAAAGGTTTGTCACAGTATTTCTAACTCTCTGGTGTGTCTTATGAAGATTTGGAATGATGCTGGGGCTGTAATTGTGGAAAGAGGAGCTGTTGTTGGTTTTGCTGATTGGCAGAAAGTCAAATGTAGCGGGGAGAAGGGGCTTAAATGGGAGGGGTTGGGGCTGCCACTTAACGCGCGTTGAGTTCAGGGCACGAGTTTGTTGGGGAGCTCGTGCGAGTGGGTGGGGAGGCTGCGTTCAGCAAGGAGCTGTGCAAGCACCCGGCTTGAAATTACAGCAACGGGATGTGGCACTGTGACAAATACTCCCTTTGATTGTCAGCTAGCAGTGCGTAATTGCATGCAAATATTGGATTGGAAATTACTAAAATCAGAGAGGAAGCCTAAATGAGTAACATGTGAAGTGAGTTGCATGAGTTTCTGTAGCTGTTTCTATTAGAACTTGTTCCTGGCATATTGAGGAGAAAAGAGAAAATCCCTTTGCTAGAGTAAACCTCTCTGCTACGTGAAGAACAGGTGCCTTATCCATGAGTGGATTTAGTAGTTCCGACTTCACTTTTTTTTATTAAACCTTTAGTGAATCTTCTTCTTTGTAGGGGTTGCTTGTGATTGTGGGCTTTTTCTTCAGTTAAGGAAGTGATACGGAGTGAAAAATGCACAGGCAAAGATTCCTACCGTGTTATTTTTCTACTTTCTCTTTAGTGCAATGAGGGGAGTTTTATAAAAAACAAAAGAAATTGCACACCAACAGTCCTCTTAAGCTTCTTTTCATGTTTTGCAGACCTGACAAACAAGCTGGCGGTGACCAGCCTCGCAGCTTTGTATGCACGAGTGGTCCTCTGGTTCTGTGGGTCCCGTCTCCTGCCAGAGGGCTCAGGTAAGCCTAAACTGTCAAGCACCTGTAGCAGTCAGTGCTTCCTATGAACACGTGCTTCCCCGTGGTTTTGTCAAGGCTTCATCAACACCAAGTCGTGCCGGTTCAGTGACAGCAGATGCTGAAGTTCTGCTGCTGAAATTGAGATTTCACTGTTTTTTCAACTCCGTCGTGTAGAATGATGGAAGCAGTTTCTTTCCAGGGTGTTTCTCAGAAACAGCACTAAGCCTCTGAGTGAAGGAGTTGCTCGTGGCCACAGCTTGAAATCCTTGGGATTGTAAACAAGTAACTCCTAAAGCACCAACACGGGAATGCTTGATTTTACAGTAAAAGCCTGACGTGCGTGTTTTGAACTTTTTATGGATTGTTTGAGGAAAAAATACACCTTGGAAATAGTTCATCATTTGGATGGGTTATAAACCCTATTGTCAGCCTTAACTGTCTTACGCATGTTCACATGACATGTTTAAAAACCCATTCCCTTTGAGAACTGGGGTTTTTTTTTTAGAGTGAACTTCAGCTGACACTACATGTTCTGGATGCTACATCACCTGTAAGCTTGAAATGGCACTTAGGACAAGGAGGAATTGACTCCTGTGTCGTAGGTCTCTTTTAGCAAAGGCAGAAGGAGGATGGGCTTCTTTCAAAGTCGGAGGCTGGCCTGTGCTTTTGATGCTCAGCTTGTGTGTTCTTCTGTCTTTTTAGTCAAAAACTGTAGGTTGAAAATGTGATATGACTTCTTTAACTTACTTCTTATTTATTGCCTGTAGGTGATGAGATGCGTTTCTCTAGACCTTTCTACAATTATCCTCTGATTTGGAGCTACTACGCTGGTCATCGACAGAAACTGGAGTGTTTATCAAGGTAGGACGTGCAGGAAAGCTCTAGAGCAGTTCCGCTGCAAATTTAGAAGCGGCAGCAAGTGGCTTTTCCATCAGCAGCTGTATTTGCTATGCTTCATGCGTTTGCTGGCAACACTCTTGACTGGAGTGATGCGTGTGTCCTGCTGAACAGAGAGGTTCCTTTCCTGTGTTGAAATGTTGATATATACCTCTGCTTAGTGCCCTTTGTTGGTATCATCATTGTTTTGACGTGCACGTAATTCATTGGCAATTCTGTGTCATTTGTTACCACTGGAAAAGGTCGTGTGGTGAGGACAGGATCAGTCACGGCCAGGTCAGCCAGGCACGGCCTTTGCAGAGCAATTGTTCTGGACACAGAAGAAAGCATGTTTTAGGAAAAAAAAACAAAAAAAACAAAGGAAAAATAATCTCTCTCAATGACCAGTGATAGATGGCGATAAGGGGATTGGCCCAAATCTCCTACTCCCAAGCACCGCGGTGTCATTGAAGGAGATGGGCAGAGTCACATGCAGCTGGCACAGCCAGCGCGCTCCTGGCTACTGGATAAAAGTGCCTTCCTCACGGGAACTGCCTTTCCTGGGCTGGCTCACGAGCATAATGGTGATGTGCCTTGGGTTAGGTGAGAACAGATTTTTCTTTGGCAACTGTTCTGTAACCTAAAGAAAGTCCTCAAGTAGCCGTGGCCGTGGCACCGTGAGCAAGGTGCAGCAGGAGGAGTCCAGGTGGAAGCTGCTCTATGTCAGGCGTTGGCTTTCAAGCTCCTCTTCCTGCGCGTCCTTCTCAGGTAACTCTCGTACAGGCTCACGGGCTCCTTAGAAGCACCACCTCCAGCGTGCTGCTTCTGCTCGTCCTCCTCGGGAAATGAAAGGCTGGCGTCGCAGCCCGCAGGAGCCTGCGATGGGCTTCTGAGCAATGCCGTGTTTAACAGGCCAGCCCTCCGTCACTGTGATGGCATGTGCAGAGGCACAAACGTGCTGCTTCAGGTGATACCAGAATTCAGCTGTGGGCTCAGCTTTCTGACCGTGACTGTTTTTCAGTAACAAAAGCGAGGTGCTGAGACCAAAGCCTGACATTTCCGTGCTGTGGTCTCACCGCTGTGTGTGGGAACGCTCCCACTGGAGGCGTGGGGTTTGGGTTAGCTTTGCTCACACTGCCCTTGTATTACAAGTAATGCGGCACAAAAGAAAACCTGAAAACTAAAAGGTCGCTGCAACTTTCCCCTTAATAAGGGAGCTTTTTGGATTCCTATTTGGAGCTCCTTTAATAATTCACTAGGATCTAATGAGCACCTTTCACCTGACTCCGAAATTTCTTTCCAGTCTATTTCAAGTCACGATCATGCCTTTGTCTGTTTGTTCCTTTCTTGGAGTCGTGGGAGCTTTAGCTGGGTTTGTTTTGGCTGGAGGAAATCTGTGACACCGAGAAGCTGGAATTAGTGTTTTCCTCTGTGCAAATCCTCGCTAGGTTTTGTTCCAGAAGAAAATGGGACTCTGACTGCCTGATGGTCGATGGCATGGTTTCCCAGTTAGGAGACCGAGTTGAGAAGTTGTGGCAGAGAGATGAAGGAGGAACGGGGAAATACCCACCTCCTAGTTTACGGGTGAGTGTTGTGTTCGCTGAAGGCAACAACAACAGCCACAACAAACCCCAGCCCCAGCCCAGCCCTCCCCCAAAGCCAATGATTTCTCAAAGAGAGGAGTTTTAAAAAGCTTCTACCTTTTCATTCCAGGCACTGCTGGAGCTCTATTTGCTAGAAGGTGTTGAAGAAAGCCACAAACATGCAATCGTATCCCTTGGAGTTATTTCTGTTACACCTCCAGTATACGCGCATCAGGGGTCTGAAATGTCTGTCACCTACGTGTTCGATGCATTTTCTAATTTGTGCTTCAAACACACTGCGGATGAACACGTGTAGTTAAGAATTAAGTCGCAGACAGAAGCATTGTTTGATTTCTTTGTACTGTGGATTTTTTAGGAATTTTTAAAATGTTTTGTTGCAAAGTCTTTTCTGATGTGAGAAAACAGGTCTACTAAGCAATGTTAAAGGTAGAAAGCTCCCCTAGATTTTCTCAAAATGTAAACTGTTTTTCATTTTTGAAGCACCCATAGCTGTAGCAAACAGCTGCTTCCTCAAGCGCTGCACTAGAATGTGCTGCTTCAGAGCAAAAGGATTTCTGACAGCGGTTTACCAGGACCTGATGTTGCTGAAATCATCCATTTTCCAGCACAGCTAAGAGGGCTTGCTTTTGTGCTGTTACAAGTGCAGGCACACAGAATAATAGAGAGAGAGAAGGGAAAAGCCATTGGGCAGAAACTGAATTTTTAAGCTGCCGAAATACACTGTGTTGCTTTGGTTGTTTGTTGCCTGAGCCGAGAGGGGAGCCTAGAGAGCAGGGGCTTTAAAGCTGTTGCACCCCGGAGCTCTCTGATGAGAATAGACCCCCCAAACCAGCTGTCAGAAAGAGAAAGTGACACTGCCGATGAGTGATCCACATACTGGTTTAAATCCAGTTTTAATCATTCAGAGCTAAGCTGTGCTGTAAGGACACCCTAATTTCACTTGTTTTATATACGCTGGAAAGGAGGGAAGAAACCAACTGTAGAATTTGTTTGCTTTAATAATCAAGCATTGGCCGTTCTCATGTTTTGAATGTCCAGCTGGTGGCTGCAGTGACTAAAGAGGGAGCCTGAGTTTCCAACGGAACTGTTTAAATATCGAAAGGCAACCTTTCTGAATGCCTTAGAGAAATCAGAGAGTCTGTCTTTCTGGTTATTTATTCAGAATGCAATTTTGTTGTTAGGGCCTGACTATCTTCACGTTGCAACAGCATAAAACGGCAAGACTAATACAAGAGTATTTTCTGCGTCCTACCACTATGATATTCTTATTTCCTTTTATTATTTATTCCTATTATATTAATCATAGGAATAATATTATTTCATGTGATAAATTGTTGGTCTTGCAAATTTATTAGCCTTAATTAGATACTTGATATCAGACAATTTACTTGCTGCTAGACATCATACATTCCTTTCCGAACAAAACAGAAACTTCCGTCGACTCCTTCGCAGCTGCCTTTGCCATCCCTTCGGGCCTTGTTAAGCTTATCCAAGGATTTTGGCTTCTAGACCACAAGGACTATGAAGTAAGCATGTGACAGTTTAGTTAGGCATACGTTGTAGTGCAAGGCTATGATCTAGCAAATGACTTTAAAACCCTGGTGCTTAGCTAATAACAGGTGATAAAACATGGGAAGCTTCTTTTGTAATCCTGCTTCAGCAGCACCTTCAGCAATACGTGATGATCTGCAGTTTGGTTTTAATTACGTTGAGAGGAAATGGATTAAGACAATGAAGAAGTCAGCGTTAATAATGCTTGAGATGTGAATTGCCAAAGCCGTCTGTTCAGGTTGTTCTCAGCAGAGCAGTCGAGCGCTTTCTCAAAAGCAGTGGTTTGGGTACTTTAAATAGTCAAATGACCATCCTGGCAGCAAGATTTGAGACAGAAGACCGCAAAAGTGACTCTTCAATCTAATTCATGTTCCTTCTGATGCTGAGGGTTGCTCTTTGCCTGTCACAATTTTAATACAACCTGTCTGGGAGAATAACTTGTATTTATAAGAAGTGATGTTTTCCTATGGGGATTTGGTTACCCTATCCGAGTGTGAATCACTCCTTTTAAAAGACTCTGGTTTTTTTCTGTATGGCTAACTGATTTTTTTTTCCTGCAAGTAGTAAAGAATGTATATTTACCTGTCCGGTATCAGGGACATTCACCCTTACTGAAGAAACTTTTGAACAGTTTTGTTGTGTGCTTGTGTGTCCAGTCTGATCCCCTCTATACAAACAGGCTGTGGCCAGGCTGGAAGGGGCCCAGAGAGGGGCCACCAGGATGATCAGAGGACTGGGAAGCTGCCATACGAGGATGGGCTGGGAGAGCTGGGTTTGTTCAGCCTTGAGAAAAGGAGGCTCAGAGGGGATCTCATCCCCGTGTACCAGGACTTAGGGGGTAGCTACAAAGAAGGTGGAGACTCCCTTTTTACACGGAGTCCCATAGAGAGGACAAGGGGGATGGACACAGGTTGCTCTTGGGGAGATTCCGACTGGCCACCAGAGGGAAATTTTTCACACTGAGGACAGTCACCGTTGGAATAATCTCCCCAGGGACGTGGTTGACTCGGCCACGTTGGACACCGTCAAGAGTCGTCTGGACAGGGTGCTGGGCCATCTTGTCTAGACTGGGCTCTTCCCAGAAAGGTTGGGCTAGATGATTGCTGAGGTCCCTTCCAACCTGGGATTCTGTGATCTTAGTAAACCTGATCTCCACCTTCTGCAGAATTCCCTGGCCCTGCTCTTTCACCCAGCTACAACCAAACCTGTGTCGTGGCAACACGTGCGAATTCTTCGGTCCCTCATGTGCCAAGGAGAGCATGGGCGAGCCCTCAGATACATGCAGGTGATGAAGCCACCATTCGCAAGCAGTTGTGAAGAGCGACTTTTCCTCACTGTGCTGTTGTCCAATAGGTAAAGAAATATCTGCCACCATTTTGGCATTGAAATACTGTGAAAGGTGGAGAACAAACACTAGAAATCACAATCCCCTAAATTTCCTTTAAACTTTGAGCACAATAACTGTGGGGCATCTTTTTAGTTATACTATTAATACACCTTTACATCTCAAAAAATTAACTACAGGTGCATGGCGGAGGCTTGGGCTCTGCTGCAGGAAGACGCCGCTCAGTTAAAGGAGGAAGAGCTATTAAAAGACATGTATGACATCTGTCGGGAGATGGGACTAGTGAGAGACTTCCTGAGGCTGCCTTTCACAGACTCTGAACAAGTAAGTGTGGGCAAGAGGAAAATCTGAATCCCTTCTTTGCCAAGAGAAGAGGCAGGATCATGATATATGTTTTAAAATGTGTTATTTCTCATAGAAGTGTTTGGAGAAATTTTTACGGATTCATGAAATTCTTTTAGCCCGGCAACTGCAGCGTGCCAACTGTATGGCAGCAGCACGGCTGAACCAGGCGACGAACGTTCATCTCATGGTAAGCGTAAAAGTCCTGCCAAGTGTGCCAGTTTCTCTCAGGGGTTACTGACCGGTTTAACAGCGCTCAGTAAGAATCCTGCTTTCTTTATCACACCCTTCTTTGAAATACTTGCAATAAGCCTCTGCACCTTACGTTACAGCTGAACCTAAAAGTTGAACAGAATGTGTCACTACTCCAGAGCTACCCCGTGCAGTTGGAAATTCTGTGTTCCAGGCTGTTGTTGACTCCACTTCGAACAGTTTGTTTGTGTCTAAGGATTAAATAAGTATCTCCTGTCAGCCACTCTTACCATTCAGTTATTCAGGGACGTACGTTATGTAGGGTTCGGATGATTGGAAGTTGTTTGGGTCACTGTGGAATGAAGAGTGTGTTGTATGTCATCTCCTGTATCTCACACGCAGCTCTGGGTGCCAACCCACAGGCAACATTTGCATCATGGGTTGATGTTTTTATTATTTCCTCAAGTTATAGCGTGAGGTCTGCAATTCCACAGCTTTCATTTTACCACTTTTTGGACAGAAATTCTTACCTAACTTCTGTATCTCAAAGTAGCCATATCAAATTCTGTGTTATGTGAACTTCTGTTGTGGTTCTGTGATCCATGTGCTGCTTTCCGGAACCATAGTTCTCCAGGGAAGCAAACTTATGGGGTGGTTCTGGAAGGTTGAGGTCCTGCATTTGAAAGCTTCCATCCAGGGGGAAGGGGTGTGTAGGTAGCTTTCTCTTCCTCATTTTAATCCTCACTTCCTCTTGTCCAACGTAACCCGCCGCTGCCCTGGAGATTCAGTCACCTGGGGCAGTGGCGTTTCAGGAAAAACAAGGGAAAGGCTGCTGTTTTGTCAGCCACGTGAAACTTGTGGGTGCTGACAAGTGTGTCAGAATGAGGTTCTGCAGGGTGCCGGCATGGTTTTACCTTAAAGTTGTAGGTTCTGCTATTATTCTAGTCTTCCTTCCACTTGCCTAAATATACAGGGTGAAACTTCTTGCTTTACGCTTTTTGTTCACCAGAATGATCGTGCTCCTCACTGGAGACAGAGAGCAGTTGCCAGAAATTCTCTCTCAGCCCAGCACGGCAAGACCCTTCCTAGAGGTCAGAGGCAGCTGGCTGTAGAGAGAGCCAAGCCTTACCATCTGCCTTCGTCCGGACCAAGAGAAGGTAATTTTTAGGGGGGGAATATAACGCACAACTAACCATCGCTTTGATTGCACAAGGCTGATCGTTTTTCCCTCGTGCTTTACAGCTGCAAGACCAAAGCCATTCTCGACAGTAACAAAACCAGCTAATACAGGAAATGTGCATCCAAGGGCACCTTTCAGCAGTCGTGTGTTGGCCAAACTTAGAGAGTTATGGGTAGGAAATGAGCAGAAACCCAGTTGAGAGAGAGTTTTTCTGTTATGATGATGTTTGTTATGCAAAATACATATATTTATATTATGGTAAATATGTTTAGAGAATTTAAGAGAGCTGAAACTAAAACAATGATTACCATCAAGCTATTGGTGTACACATCTTGCTAGACTTGATTGTGTGATCAAATAGTGATCTCTTCCCACTTGCTGACACCTTTCTGCTTTGTTTCTGCCTCTTTTACTTAAAAATAGGCAGAACGGTAAAGAGCAGGAAAGAGGCCAGTAGCTGTCAGATGATTTTCCTACAGGTGGTGTGGCCAAATCAACCTCAGTTCTGGTATATTTGGACTTGAGGGCAATGAAGGTCAGTTACTGTCCTTCTCTACTGTCCTTTTGCCATGAGAAAAGACCAAGACCTTGGGCAGATCGTACTATAAGGACATGCCCGGCGTGCAAATAAGGCCGCAGATAACTAAAAGTAGTTTAATCCCCCATCAGAACCTCTTCTCATGGAAGATGACTCTCAGGGTTGTCAGCGCACTCCATTTATTTGCTGCAATTCATCCCTTCCCATGTAACCAACCATAAATAGCTTCTGGTGGGGAAGAAGCAAGCTCCAGGCAGGAGCCAACCCATAGTCTCTTGTGAGTTGTTAGGCAATGCTTGTAACCTCTTAGCCTAGGCCAGTCGGAAAATGCAATGAAAGAATAGAATTTCTCGTAGTAAGATAGCATTTGTTTCTTATGTTGTTGGTACTTTTGTCTTCTGTGCAAAACTTGCAGGTTTCCATCGCAGGAATGCTGTTCTCACCAAAGCAGTCACGATAATGAGTGCCTTTGAGATGCTCGGAGAGAAATGTTCTGCGGTTCCTTCTGAATTACAGCTGTTCCTCAAATAAAAAGCGTTTTCCAATGCACTGAGCTGTGTGGGTGACCCATACGTGAGGCAGAGGGAAAAATGCAGGTGGCGGTTCCTGATGTGCCTGTTGGTTCAGGTCACTCACTCCTGGGCCGTGCATCACCCGGCGTGGTTCAAGAGCAGGCTTATCCCACAGCAGCCATCGGTGTGGTGTGCCTTGCTGTTGAACTTGGTTTAAACCCAGACTAGACCATGAGTTATTAGTGAAAGCCTGATTGCTGGTAGTTCGATACTACAATTGTAATGTTAATAGGCAGGGAGAGAAGGATGCGGGAAGCAGGTGTGTGACTTCTGTGAACAGCGGCAGCACAGGCGTGTGTGACCCTAGGAATCCAGGGCACAGCAAAGCCTTTGCTTCTGATCCAGCCTATTGGTCTCAGAAGAGCTTCCTAAAGGACGAGAACGGCGTGCTCATCTCTGCAGGATCCAGCAGTTCCGTGGTCCAGGTAAGCCTTGAGTCAAAGAACCAGCTGGAAGCAGCTGTCACTAATACGCAGCTGGAGGCCGGTCAGTTCCTTTATCTCCCGTTATTAACATCCATGTCAGCGTAACGCAAAAGACCGGCATTTATCACTTTCCTGCTCTGAAGCAGTGGCTAGATTTTATCTACTTGTCTTGTCATCCTGGAACTGAGTGTTGCTGTCAAGTGTGCTTGCCAGTCTTGATTGCTAATTTAAACTGCTAGTGAGGGCTCTCCTGGCAGAGAGCAGTGCTTGTGTGTGCATTTGGTGGCTCGCTTATGAAGAGGAGGCACTTGATGGTTTGTTAGAGAGAGGTCTTTGGTGATCATGGTCAGGGAGTGCTGGAGAACGCCTGGCAAGGTTATAACGCCACGCTGCCGGCGTACGGTCAGAGGGGCTCAGGGAAGAGCCCATGAGCGACAATCGGGTATGGTGCGAACAGAGGCTGGGTGCCCGTTGTGCGCCAAGAGCTCTTCAAAGCCCCCCGCACTCGGGAGAACCACAAGCAGTGCCAGGTGGGATTAGCACAAAGTGATGCTACATGGAGTAAATGGGTCGCACTGATCACCCAGCGGGCTCGAGTAGGGAACCCCAGTGGCCCAGGAGTCTTGGAAGTGACCATGGGCTGGCCAGAAGGCAAAGACTTTGGAATATCCCCAGAGGAGGGGGTGCCACGTGCTGAAGAGGCCCCACTGTATAACAAACTCTCAGAAGATGAAAAGCAACACGCCCTGTTCATTGTAAGCGCCATGTGCTTACAATGGTGGATGCAGCGACCGGCTGGCTGGAAACATATCCCATCCCCCCCACCCCTGCCCAGACACCATTCTGGGTCTGGAAAAACAAGTCCTGAGGTGACGTGGCACCCCAGAGAGTGGTCAGACAGCGGACTCATTTCCGAAACAACCTCATAGACACCTGGGCCAAAGAGCGCGGCACTGAGTGGGTGTATCACACCCCCTGTCACGCACCAGCCTCTGGGAAAATGGAGCGGTACAATGGACTGTTAAAAACTACGCTGAGAGCAAGGGGGGGTGGGACATTCAGGCCCTGGGATGCACATTTGGCAAAAGCCACGTGGTTAGTCAACACGAGGGGATCTGCCAGGCGAGCTGGCCCTGCCCAGTCAGAAATCCTACATGCTGTGGGAGGGGATGGAGTCCCTGTAGCGCACGCAAAAAGTACGCTGGGCAACACAGTCTGGGTCCTCCCTGCCTCAGGCAAAGGCAAAGCCATTCGTGGGATTGCTTTTGCTCGAGGACCTGGGTGCACTTGGTGGGTGATGCGGGAGGACGGAGAAGTCCGATGTGTGCCTCAAGGGGGTTTGATTTTGGGCGAAAACAGGCAATGAACTGAATGGCGCAATGCGAACTGCTATATAATACTGTGTGTCACCTCTGTGTTGTATCAATGATATCAGAGTACGAGCCTCCCAAGCCATGGACGATAAACTGCGACACAAGCAAAGTGCAGCAGTGACGGAAGGATGCCTGACTCGGCGTGCAGCAGCCCAGGTATGGGACCTGGGCATGGCGT
This sequence comes from Phalacrocorax aristotelis, assembly GCF_949628215.1. Classification (NCBI taxonomy): domain Eukaryota; kingdom Metazoa; phylum Chordata; class Aves; order Suliformes; family Phalacrocoracidae; genus Phalacrocorax; species Phalacrocorax aristotelis. The sequence goes on from NW_027441361.1 coordinate 1,215,355, forward strand.
GAGCGGTGTGGAATAGGGGGAGGCGGCTGTGCTGGTTTTGGCTGAGAAGGGGTTAATTCTCCTCACCGTGGGGGGCGGCTGCCTTTCCGCTTCCCGCGCTCTGCCGCGGGGGGGGGGGGGGGGGGGGGGGGGCTGGGAGGGGCGGGGCCGCGGTGGGGGCGGCTGACCCCGACTGGCCAGTGGCAGGTTCACTCCATACCACATGACACCACGACCAGGATATTAAGGGGGGTGGGGGGGGGGGGGGGCAGTTGCGGCTCGGGAGCGGCGCGGCGGCGGGTCGGCGGTGGGGGAGCGGCTGCGGCGCGTGGGGTTTGTTCCGGCGGTTCGTTCCCCCTCTCCCGCCCCCCCCCCCTTCCCACCCCTTTCCCCGCACCCCGCGGGGCTTTGCGCCTCTCGTTGTTCTCCTTTCCATTGCATTTCTGTTGTTGTTTCTTTTAATTTCATTTATGAAACTGTTTTTATCCCAACCCACGAGCGTTACCCTTCTGATTCCCTCCCCCATCTACCGGTGGGGAGGGGGCGAGCGACTGTGTGGGGCTGAGCTGCCGGGCAAACCACAGGCCCTAGAAGTGAAGTTTTGGAATTTAACGCGGAGGCTTTTAGCTTTAAAAGTGGGGTTTGGACCCTGAAAGTGAGGGTTGGGGCCTATAGATGAGGCTTTTAGCCTTATACGAGGGGTTTGGATTCTAAAAGGCACGGTTTTCAAAGAAAAAATGCTGGTTAGAGCATGAAAGGACCGGAGTCGATGCTAAAAGTGAGGGTTTGGGAGCTAAAGAGGAGGCACTGAGCGTTACAGGTGGGGTTTGGATGCTGGAAGTGCGGCTTCGGGTGTTAAAACTGAGGCTTTGACTTTTAAAAGAGGAATTTGAACCCTGAAAGGGAGGGTTTGGCTGTTACAAATGAGGCTTTGAGCGTTAAAAGAGGGGTTTGGACCCTAAAAGTGAGGCTTGCAGTCCTAACTATAAGGCTTTGATGTTAAAAGAGGAGTTTGGGTGCTTTAAAGTGAGTCTTTGGGACCTGGAAATGATGCTTTGAGCTTTAAAATAAAGGTTTGGACAACGAAAGGGAGGGTTTGGAATTTTAAAATGAGGGTTAGTCCATGAAAAGGATGGGTTTGGGACCTCTGAATGAGGCTTTGTGCCTGAAAAGTGGGGTTTGGACGCGTGAAGTGAAGGTTTGGACCTAAAAACTGAGGCTTTGAGAGTTAAAAGAAGGCTTTGAACCCTGAAAGTGAGGGTTTGGCTGTTAAAAATGAGCCTTTGAGCTTTAAAAGAGGGGTCTGGACAATAAAATGGAGGCTTTTGAACTTAAAAATGAGGGGTTGTCCCTAAAAAGGAGGGGTTTGGGTCCTAAAAGTGAGGGTTTGGGACCAAAAAATGATGCTTTGAGCCCTAAACGATGATTTAGACCCTAAACGTGAGGCTTTGCAAGATATAAATGAGGTTTTGACAGTAAAAAAGACAGGTCTGGACCCTAACAGTGAGGGTTTGGGACATCTAAATGAGTCTTTTAGATTTAAAAGAGGGGTTTGCACTCTAAAACTCATGATTTGCAACAAAAAATCTATAGATTGAGCAATAATATAGTCAGTTTGATGCTAAAAGTGAGGGTTGGTTTGGCACCTAAAAATGAAGCACTGAGCGCTAAAAGAGGGGTTTTGATGCTGAAATGGAGGCTTTAGCTGTGTTAAGAGGGCTTTGGGTCCTAAAAGTGAGGGTTTGGGACTCCTAAATGAGGCTTTGTGCCTTAAAAGTGGGGTTTGGACCCACAAGACAGGGTTTGGCTGTTAAAAAAGGAGGCTTTGTGCCTTAAATGAGGGGTTTCGACCTTGAAAGTGAGGGTTTGGGACTGAAAAAATGAGGCTTTGAGTGTTGAAAGACGGGCTTGGCACATAAAACCTTCCCTTCTAGCATCGAATCCTGTCTATTAATGCTCAAATCATGATTTTTTCCTTCCAAACGGTACGTTTTAGAGTCAAACCCCCTTGTTTAAGGCTCAAAGCCTCATTTTTATGTGCCAGACCCTCACATTCAGGTTTCAAACCCCCCTTTTAACACTCAAAGCCTCATTTCTAGGTGCCAAAGTTTCACTTTTAGCACCCAAACCTGAGCTCACTTTTAGGAGCCAAGACCTCATTTTTTATGTCCAAAGCCCTATTTCCACCGGCAAAGCCTCATTTTTAGATCCCAAACCCTCATGTTCAGGGTCCAAACCCCTCTTTTTATGCTCAAAGCCTCATTTTTACCACCCAAAGCCTCACTTTCAGTGTCTAAACCCGTTTTAAACCTTGCAGCCTCTGCTTATGGGGTCCCACAGCCTCTGCTTCTGGGGTCCTGCCGCCCCTCATTTTTTGAGTTCCAAACCCCTCTTTTAAGGCTCAAAGCCTCCTCTTAAGGTCCCAGACCCTCACTCTCAGGGTGCAAACATGTCATTTTTACTCTCAAAGCCTCTTTCATATCTTGCAAAGCCTCACGTTTAGCTGCCAAACCCGTCTTTTAAGGCTCAAAGCCTCAGTTTTCTTTTCTAAACCGCCACTTTCAGGGTCCAAACTGCTCTATTAAGCATTAAAACCTCACTTTTAGGTATCAAAACCTCATTTGTAATGTCCAAAGCCCTATTTTCAACTGCAAACCCTCATTTGTAGATCCCAAACCCTCACTTTCAGGATCGAAACACCTGTTTTAAGGCCCAAAGCCTTATTTTAGGTCCCAAAGCCTCATTTTTTTGGTTCCAAACCCGTGTTTTAAGGCTCAAAGCTTCATTTTTAACTCCCAAACCCTCACATTGACGGTCCAAACCTGTCTTTTGGGTTCAAAGCCTCATTTTTATCACTCGAAGCCTCACTTTCATGGTCCAAACCCCTCTTTTAATGCCCAATGCCTACTTTTAAAGTCCCAAAGCCTCACTTGTAGCATCCAAAGCCTCACTTCTAGGTGCCAAAACCTCATTTTTTAGATCCAAAGCTCTATTTTCACCCTCAAAGCCTCATTTTTGTATCCCAAAGCCTCACTATCACGGTCCAAACCTGTCTTTTAGGTTCAAAGCCTCAGTTCTAGGTCCCAAACCCTCACTTTCAGGGTCCAAACCTGTCTTTTAAGGCTCAAAGCCTTATTTTAAGTCCCAAACCCTCATTTTTGGTGATCCAAATCCCTGTTTTAAGTCTAAAAGCCTCCTTTTCATATCCCAAACCCTCACTTTCAGGGTCCAAACCCCTCTAGTAAGGAATAAAGCCTCATTTTTAGGTGCCAAACCCTCACTTTCAGGGTCCAAACCTGTCTTTTAAGGCTCAAAGCCTTATTTTAAGTCCCAAACCCTCATTTTTGGTGTTCCAAATCCCTGTTTTAAGTCTAAAAGCCTCCTTTTCATATCCCAAACCCTCACTTTCAGGGTCCAAACCCCTCTAGTAAGGAATAAAGCCTCATTTTTAGGTGCCAAACCCTCACTTTTCAGGTCCAAACCTGTCTTTTTTAGGGTCAAACCCTCATTCTTAGGTCCCAAGCCCTCACTTTTAGGGTCCAAACCCCAGTTTTAAAGCTCACAGCCTCATTTTTACCACCCAAAGCCACACTCCAAGCATCCAAAGCCCTGTTTTAAAGCTCAGTGCCTCCTTTAAAGGCCCAAAGCCTCACTTGTAGCATCCAAAAGCTCACTTTGAAGTGCCAAAACCTCATTTTTACTGTCCAAAGCCCTGTTTTCACCTGCAAAGCCTCAGTTTTAGGTCCCAAAGCCTCACTTGCAGGGTCCAAACCCCTCTTAATACTCAGTGGCCTCCTTTTTAGGTCCCAAAGCCTCCCATTTAGCATCAAATCTGCTCTATTAATGCTCAAACCGTGCGTTTCAGTCCAAACCCCTTGATTAATCCTCAAAGTCTCATTTTTAACAGCCAAGAGGGGCCCAAACCCCTTTTTTAATGCTCAGTGCCTCCTTTAAAGCCCCAAGCCCTCACATTTAGGTACTAAAACCTCATTTTTATTATCCAAGCCTCCTTTTTATATCCCAAACCTTTACTGTTGGCATCGAATGCGGTCTTTTAATGCTCAAACCGTCATTTTCTCTTTCCACACTGAGTTTTAGAGCCCAAAGCCATCTTTTAACGCACAAAGCCTCATTTAGTGGTCCCAAACCCTCACTGTTAGGGTCCAAACCTGACGTGAGGCTCTTCGCTCTTGCTGCAAAAGCTATTTCAAATCACAGCTTTGAATAAGAAACACTCTGCTAGGTTTGTTCCAGGTACATTCATCATCCACTTGTTTCTTTCAATATCTGATCATTTCTATTCAAGCCAAGTAAGAACAGGGTCTCTCCCAATGTCAGGCAACACTGGACCTGTCCAGCAAGCGTCAGTCATACTAGAGAGACAGTAAAAAGCTGAGTATTGTAAAACTCCTGCTTCGGCCCTATTGGTGAGAGAACTTTTGAAGGGAAATATTTCTGACCTTCAAGTCAGTCAAAAGCCAAAGTCAGTCAGCTATTGCATTTCCTCTGGCTGTGGTTCCACGAATGGATCACACTCAGGTGGAATAAATCTGCTTGGGATGCTTGCAAGCACAAATGCTTACAAACCAAATCATTTCTCTTAGTCTGGCACTGCTTAGCTCATGCAAGGACGTAAGTTTACTTGGTTTAGGTGTAAGGACGTCAGCGGCAAGTCCTCTGGAACCGGGGCTGGAAGTTGTATTTTAGCTTTACGTATCTGGAAATCACAACTCCTCCTCCTTTTTCTTGTTCACTAAGTAGCATCTACGTGAAGGGCATGAACAAACGTAGGCGAGTGCACAGAAACGTTCATCGTCCTTTAACTCTGCCGCATTTCCGATTTTTAACATTATTGTATTTGTGTGTATATACCATATATTAAGTTTATTGGTTAATTTCATATTTGATAAAAATAGTCCATTTGCTTTCCCCTGCCATTTAATTTTAATGGTGTTTACTGACTGTGACAGCAATGTACTTTGTTCACTCAACACCCTTTCCCCTGTGCTTTAATATCCTACTTTTTATTAAAGCATATTTTCACATTTTCTTGCCGTGTCAATATTCCAAACATCCATTTTGCACAAAGTATTTCACCAAGTAATTACGTTTGGCTGCTCCTTGGCTACTGGCTCTAAAAAAAAATTAAATTTTTGAGGTTAATGGGTTTTCTTTATTACAGCTTAAAATACTTCATTGTCACACTTTACTAAATTGCTAGCCTTCCATGTCTCTGTTGGGGGGAAATACACACACACACACCCCCAGCAGTGGGTTGTTGATTGATTTTTGTTCACATCTGCACAAACACATTTCTTATCCCGTGAAGCAGTTCTCTTTATTCCAGAGGACAACGCCCGTGCCATTATTCCTCAAAAGGAAACAAAACCATCTGCTTCTCATAATTTGCACTTGTATTTCCAGATTTCCTGATTATTTAAAAACCTAAATACTTTGGTATGTGCCACAAGACTTGGATCAACATGCTGTCTTCAGGTTATGCCATGCACATGCGGTGAGTCTTTTATACAAGCACCAGATCAAATTCACCCCCTGCTGATCAAGTATTTGACAAAATGTTTTTTTGTCAGCGATAACGAACAGCTGACCTGATACATCCATCAGTTAACTCACAAAGTGTAAGGTCAGCTCAATAAGCGTGACATTTGGAGCTAGCTTAAAAAGAAGGCTGGCAGTCACCTAAGGGCTCAGAAATCTTTCAATAATTTTATTGGCTTGTTCTTTGCCGCTAAATACTGTAGCTTCATTCTGAAAAGCTACTCTCAACGTTGCCTAAAGGCTGATGCTTTCCTACAGCACTCTCAGGCCAGCTTAACCCCTGAGCTTAAGGAGCAAAGGGACAGGAAACCAAGTCACGCCATCAAGTATCGCTAATAGTCATGCTGTAACCAAAGTGATGAACTTAATCAACCAGGGATGTTGTTATATTTTGGGGACATGGAGTGTACGAATCAGCGTATCTGTCGACCTGTGTTTTAGTCCCTCGGCAATCATTAATGTGACCGAAACAACAGACAACGTGCTGCTGTCAGAAAAGGATGACAAAATGTAGTTTCGTGTAGCGGGCTGAGAAAACCGGCCAGGACCGCCAAGATAAAGGGCCAAGTAGGTAAGAGGTAATTCCGGCAGGGGGAGATCTGGCCCCGGGGAGTTTTAAGGTTGCTGGGAGGTGTGAAGGTCTGCATGTGGGATCAAGTCAGCTCAGCCCTTTACGGTTTTGAACTGCTTTTCATTTGGAGGAAAACTGAAAGCTTATAACACTGGGAAGCCCTTTACAACAGGAAATCAAAGGGCTATTGAGACACTCCTGCCTGAAGGACTTCAAGGTTTGCAGCTTTCCCTTGGGCGGGATGTTTTGAGGTTTCCCCATTATTAACCTCTGGTGCGGCACACTCCCGTGGGGCTGGGGAGCACAGATCCGATTAAGCGCAGATTTGCTGATGCCACGTTGTCACTGCGGTGGCCACCGTAAGAGAGCCCCGGATGTAGTGCTGTGCAGCAGAAGCTACATCCCTGGACTGTGTCTCAGCTGCTTTCTTACTATACAAATATCTGTGTACGTAGAGTAGTAAAGCCTGCGCAACACAGCTGCATTTCTTTGAGGACTGCTGTGCCATAAGCCACATCTTAGCCCCAAAGTTTTCCTTCCCCCTCAAGCTCGGAGCGTGCACTGCCCTTCATGCAGGGATACTCTCACTGCCAATGTGTTTGTTCTCCTTTTCCCCTTTATAACCGTTCCCTTCCCGGAGCTTTCTATTTGCTGATGCCCTTAATATCCAGAGCTGTCAGGGATGAAAACCAAAGCCCTGCCGGCAGCTCAGGGAGGGTGAGAGGCTGCCCTTTTCCAAGCAAGCGGCTGAAATACAGCACGGTCAGCGGCGCTCTCAGTGTCCAGGCCTGTCACTGTCACGCTCCCAGAGCACCTCCACCTGCCCAGACCCCGCCGGGGGCTCAGCCACCGAGAGCAGCTGTCCTGGGGAGAGACTGGGGGGGCCTCGCAGGCCCTGGGGGTGTTGGCATGGCCCAGGCCCCTCTCTCCCTTCGTCCCCTCTCCAAAGCCCTGCCTGGGAGGGAGGCTGCTCATCTCTCTCGGGAAGTGCAACCTGTTGATAGTCTTAAAAGAGGTTAAATGCAGCCTCTGTGGGGTCTGGTACCCCCATGCAGCCCCCTCAGGGCAGCCTCACAGAACTTGCTTCCTCAGCAGGCACAAAGCGATACCTGAATCAATACTGAGCTGCAGCAAAGTGATGAAGCAGGAAAAAATTCCGTGCAAGTTTTCATACTCTGGGCAAGTTTGATGCGAGATGTGGTCACGCGAGGCTCTCAATAGGATCAGGTTAGGAGCGCACAATAAATACCGCCAGCTGTCCCCTGCAGCACTGGGGCCTGTTAGCTGACTTGTGAGCCAGGCTGAGCGTTGCAGTAAGGAGCCGTTCCTCCGGCCCCAGGGACCGTTACGCGCTCACCTGAGGCTGAAGTGAAGCATGGGTTCAGAGCTCAGTGTCAACGTGCCTGGGCAGAAGCCCAAGCTGCCACCCCTTTGCATCCAAGGGGTAAGTGCCATCAGTGGGTGCAGACGCTGGGGTGCATTTCCCACAGCTCGTGGCACTCTCTGTTTATACCAGCACGGTGCATTAGAATGGCTAAGCCGCGCTTTATTAGCTCGCCAGCCCAAAGGGCTGTGATTCAGGCCGATAGTGGTGTTGCTCAGCTGGTTGCGAGCTGGTTACAGCACAGCCTCACCCTGTGGGGTCTGTTTCCCAGCAAACAGCGGGAACAGATGAGGAACAGAGGGCTCTGCAAGGGGCGAGTTGTTCGATCTGAAGTGAAACACGAAGGCACGAGCGAGCTGGAGCGACGCACTGAGTCCCTCCTGCAAGAGCTGAGTACGGGGAGGTGCTGGCGGAGGGGAGATAATTTGGCAGCCTGGAGAGCAAAGCAGGCACTTGGAGGAAGTGGAGAGAGAAAGAAACAAGAACGACTGGCAAGAGCCTGTGGAGGGTGTGAGAAGCAAAGATTTAAAATCAGACCTTGAAATAATGCTGACTCAGCACAGCTGCTGCACGCTATTGCTAATGGTGAAAAGCCTCAGGGATTTTTAGAAGCAAAACAAACAAGCAAACCAACAAAAAACCAGCTGGGTGATTTTTTTCCCCCTCAGCTCGGTTACTTTTCCCCAGCCCTGGCCACTCTGCAAGGCGATGCTCGTCACCCATATCAGGGTGCAGGATTGGGCCCAGGGCAGGGCTTTTGCAGGCAGCACATTTCTTGTTCCCAGTAACGCAGTCACTGGGCATTGATCAACAACTGGGGCAGTTGCCCAGAATTACCATTCTTGCTCTCTCCCCAGTTCCCTTCACTTTTGCTCTTCCTTTTTCTTTCTTTCTCTGTCTGACTCCCTGCCTGTATTTTCTAACTCCTCCCTGTCTGTCCTACAGCCTGATGCTGTGTTTTCCTTTCCCTACACCTCTCTCCCGCTCCCTGGCCTTCTCCTTCCTCTGTCGCCGTGTCCTGGCCACCTGGTTCCCCTCTGTGCTGCAGCCTGTCCCCTCTCTCCCGCCTGTATCCCCCGCTCGGCTGGCCCTGCTGCTCTCGGGGCCTCCGTCCTGCTCCCCGGCCCCTTCTGCTCCTCCTGCGTGAACCCTGAAACTCACGGTTTGGGACCTAAAAAGGAGGCAATGAGTGTTAAAATAGGGGTTTGGACGCTGAAAGTGAGTCGTTGGGTGTTACAAATGAGGATTTGGCTGTTAAACAAGGGCTTTGGTTCCTAGAAGTGAGGGTTTGGCTGTTAAAAATGAGGCTTTGAGCCTTAATAAAGGGGTTTGGACCCTGAAAGGGAGGGTTTGGGACCTAAAAATGATGCTTTGAGCCTCAAACAATGGATTTAGACCCTAAACGTGAGGCTTTGTGACATACAAATGAGGCTTTGACAGTAAAAAAGACAGGTTTGGACCCTGACAGTGAGGGTTTGGGAGCTCTAAATGCAGCCTTGAGCCTTAAAAGTGGGGTTTGGACCTTGAGAGTGAAGGTTTGGAACTGAAAACTGAGGCTTTGAGAGTTAAAAGAGGGATTTGAACCCTGAAAGTGAGGATTTGGGTGTTAAGAAGGAGGCTTTGAGCCTTAAAACAGGGGTTTGGACTCTGAAACTCACGGTTTGGAATGAAAATATGACTGTTTGAGCATTAGAAGACCAGATTCGATGCTAGAAGTGAGGGTTTGGGACCTAAAAATGAGGGTTTGTCCCTTAAAAGTAGGGGTTTGGACCCTAAAACTGAAGATTTGGAATGAAAAACTGAGGCTTTGTGCCTTAAAAGAGGGGTTTGGACCCTGAAAGTGAGGGTCTGGGACCAAAAGATGAGACTTTTAGCCTTAAACGAGGGGTTTGGAGTCTAAAACATGAGGCTTTGGAAAGAAAAACTGATGGTTTGAGCATAAAAGGACTGGGGCCGCTGCTAAAAGTGAGGGTTTGGGACCTAAAGAGGAGGCACTGAGCGTTAAAAGAGGGGTTTGGACATTGGAAGTGTGGCTTTGGGTGTTAAAAATGAGGCTTTGAGTGTTAAAAGGGGGCTTTGGACCCTAAAAGTGAGGTTTGCGGTCCTAACTATAGGGCTTGAGGTTGAAATAGGGGTCTGGACAATAAAAGGGAGGCTTTGGAACTTAAAAATGAGGGTTTGTCCCTAAAAAGGAGGGGTTTGGATCCTAAAAGTGAGGGTTTGGGATCCAAATTAATGCTTTGAGCCCTAAAGGATGGTTTTAGACCCTAAACGTGAGGCTTTTCAAAATATAAATGAGGCTTTGACATTAAAAAAGACAGGTCTGGACCCTAACAGTGAGGGTTTGGGACCTCTAAATGAGGCTTTGCATGAGAAAACAGGGCTTTGGAAATGAAAAAAAGAGGTTTTGGTACCTAAAAGTGAGGGTCTGGTACTTTAAAAATAGGCATTGAGCATTAAAAGAGGGGTTTGGACCCTGAAAGTGAGGGTTTGGGACCTGCAAGTGAGGCTTTGAGCTGTAAAACAGGGGTTTGGACCCTGAAAGTGAGGCTTTGGGTGGTAAAACTGAGGCTCTGAGCTTTAAAACTGGGGTTTGGGCCCTAAAAGTGAGGGCTTGGGACCTAAGAATGAGGGCTTGGACCCTAAAAAAGACAGGTTTGGACCTGAAAAGTGAGGGTTTGGCACCTAAAAATGAGGCTTTATTCCTTATTAGAGGGGTTTGGACCCTGAAAGTGAGGGTTTGGGACCTAAAACTGAGGCTTTGAACCTAAAAAAATGGAATAAAAAAAATGACGGTTTGAGCATTAATAGGCTGGATTCAATGCTAAAAGGGAGGGTTTTGTGTCCCAAGCCCGTCTTTCAACACTCAAAGCCTCATTTTTTAGTCCCAAACCCTCACTTTCACGGTCCAAACCCCTCCTTTTTAGGGACAAACCCTCATTTTTAACAGCCAAAGCCTGACTTTTATTGTCCAAACCCATCTTTTAACGCTCAAACCCTTATAGTTAGGACTGCAAACCTCACTTCTAGGGTCCAAACCCCTCCTTTTTTAGGGACAAACCCTCTTTTTTAGGTCCCAAAGAATCACTTCAAAGCACCCAAAACCTCACTTTTAACATCACAGCCTTAATAGGTAGGACAGTAAACCTCACTTTTAGGGTCCAAATCCCTGTTTTAAAAATCAAAGCCTCATTTTTAACAGCCAAAACCTCACTTTCAGGGTCCTAACCCCTCTTTCAACGCTCGGTGCCTCATTTAGATGCCCCAAACCCTCACTGTTAGGGTCCAGACCTGTCTGTTTTTACTGTCAAAGACTCATTTATTTGTTGCAAAGCCTCACGCTGAGGATCTAAATCCATCCTTTAGGGCTCAAGGCATTGTATTTAGGTCCCCAACCCTCCCTTTTGGTCTCCAAACTTGCCTTTTCTAGTGTCAAAGCCTCATTTTTAGGTCCCAAACCCTCACTTTCAGGGTCCAAACCCCTATACTAACCTCTCAAAGCCTCAGTTTTAAGTTCCAAACCTTTAATTTCAGGGCCCAAACCCCACTTTTAAGGCACAAAGCCTCATTTAGAAGTCCCAAACCCTCACTTTGAGGCTCCAAACCTATCTTTTCTGTGCAAAGCCTTATTTTTATACCCCAAGCCTTCACTTTTAGGGTCCAAATTCCTCCTTTTTAGGGACAAACCCTCATTTTTCACCTCCAAAGCCTCTCTTTTATTGTCCAAACCCAGCTTTTAACAGTCAAAGCCTTATAGTTAAGACGGCAAACCTCACTTTTAGGGTCCAATGCCCTGTTTTAAAGCTCAAAGTCTCCTTCTTAACACCCAAATCCTCACTTTCAGGGTTCAAATCCCTCTTCTAACTCTCAAAGCCTCAGTTTTCAGTTCCAAACCTTCACTCTCAAGGTCCAAACCCCACTTTTAAGGCTCAAGGCTGCATTTAGAGCTCCCAAACCCTCACTGTCAGGGTCCAAACCTGTCTTTTTTACTGTCAAAGCCTCATTTGTATGTCACAAAGCCTCACGTTTAGGGTCTAAATCCATTGTTTGAGGCTCAAAGCATCATTTTTAGGTCCCAAACCCTCCCTTTCAGGGTCCAAACCCCTTTATTAAGGCTCAAAGACTCATTTGTAACACCCAACGACTCACTTTCAGCGTCCAAACCCCTATTTTAACACTCATTGCCTCCTTTTTAGGTCCCAAACGCTCACATTTTTTGCTCCAAACCGTGAGGTTTTCGAGGTTCAAACCCCTCTTGTAAGGCTAAAAGCCTCAGTTTTAAGTTCTGAGCCTTCATTTTCAGGGTACAACCCCCTCCTTTAAGGCACAAAGAGTCATTTTTAAATTCCATACCTTCACTTTTAGGGTCCAAACCCCTACTTTTAAGGGACAAACCCTCATTTTTAGGTCCTGAACCCTCACTTTAAAGCACCCAAAACCTCACTTTTAACAGCAAAGCCTTATAGTTAGGACCGTAAATGAAACTTTTAGGGTCCAAACCCCTCCTTTGTAGCGATGTCGTGGTTTAGCCGGCAGCTCCGCCCCACACAGTCGCTCGCTCACTCCCCCACCAGTAGACGGGGGAGAGAATCAGAAGAGTAACGCTCGTAGGTTGGGATAAGAACAGTTTAATAATTAAAATTAAAAGAAACAACAACAGAAATGCAATGTAAAGAACAACGAGAGGCGCAAAGCCCCGGGGAGGGGGGAAGGGAGGGGAGAGGGGGAACGAACCGCCGAAACAAAACCGCGCTCGCCGCCCGCCGACCCGACGCCGCGCCGCCCCCGCGCTGCCACTGCCCCCCCCCCCAATATACTGGTCATGGTGTCACGTGGTATGGAATGAACCTGCCATTGGCCAGTCGGGGTCAGCCGCCCCCACCATGGCCCCGCCCCTCCCAGCCCCGCCCCCGCCACGCGGCAGAGCGCAGGAAGCTGGAAAGGCAGCCGACCCCCACAGTGAGGAGAAATAACCCCTTCTCAGCCAAAACCAGCACATTCTCCACCCCTTATTCCATACCATTTACACCATGCCCAGGTCCCATACGATGCAATACAACCGTACCAACCACCACCCCTCCCCTTCCCATCCTTTAACATAATACACAGACATCATTCCCTTAGTTCATGGACCTTCCCTGTTGTCGTGGTTCAGCCTCAGCTGGCAACTGAACACCACGCAGCCGCTCGCTCACACCCCCCCCCACCCCTGTGGGATGGGGAAGAGAATCGGACGAGCAAAAGAACTTGTGGGTTGAGATAAGCACAGTTTAATGATTACAATAAAATGATGATGATAAATGATTATGATAATAATGACAATAATGTTAATATAATAAAAGGGAAAAGGAAGGAAAGGGAAAACAGGGAAAAAAAACCATGGAAACACAAACGATACAGCCACTCACCACCCGCCGACCGACGCTGCCCGTCCCCGAGCCGCGATTGCTCCCTCCCTCCCCCGGCCAGCCCCTCCCAGGTAGCATACTGGGCATGACGTTACATGATATGGAATATCCCTTTGGTCAGTTTGAATCCGCTCTCTTAGCTGTGCCCCCTCCCCTCCCAGCTTCTTGTGCACCCAGCAGAGCATGGGAGGCTGGACATGTCCTTGACTAGTATAAGCGCTACCCAGCAACAGCCCAAACATCTGTGTGTTATCTCAACAGGGTTTTTTTTCCATGCTAATTTCAAAGCACAGCACTATACCAGCTAGAGTGAAGAAAATTAACTCTATCCCAGCTGAAACCATGACAGTATCTACCCCTTATTCCATATCATTGACATCATGCTCAGGTCCCATACTATTCAGTACAAATTCAATAATCCCTATCCATCTTCTCATCCTTTAACAATATATATCTCTCTCTCTATACAGATTTTCATTTATCATTCCACTAGTCTATGGAACACCCCTGTAGAATGCCTGTGAAATGTCCATTGAGTTCATTTAGTCCATGACTTTGGATTTCATCTCTTGTAAGGGTCCTTCAGAGAGGCGGTGTGCGTGGGGTCAGGTTGTTGCATGTCAGTCCTTGTTCCATCACCGCTGCACTGGTAGTTCTTGTTCTCTCACTGCTGCACTTTGCCTGGTTCCATTGAAGGTTCATTCGCTATTATTATTAATTGGGAGATTCCCACCATGATAACATTCCATTGATGCAACCATAGTAGTGATGACATACAACATCATATAGCAATTAACAGCATATTATTCAGTTCATTGGCTGTTTTCACCCAAAATTAAATCCCCCTGAGGTGTGGGAAACTATAAGCTTGAATCCACATGTGGGTCCCATGATAAGTTGTTTGAGATAGAAAGCGGGCTGGAGGATTATAGGTACGCGATGGAATTAGCTTGACTACAGACCCAGTGTCAGACCCGCTGATGGGAAATCACAGAGAATCTGCAAGTCACCAGGAGGAGGAAGAAAGGCGAGAGATATCTCGGCCTTGAGAGCAAAGAAGAAAGGCAGGGATATCTCTCGGCCTTGAGAGCAAACGATAAACAAGAACAAGGAGTTTAGGCACGAAGTACAGAAATAGACTGTTCGTTAAGGAGGTGTCGCAACCCGTATTAAGTAATTGTTGAAGCTTGTTTACAAGAGCATATAAAAGCGCTGTGACTTAAAAATAAAGCTGAAGCTTGCTCTATCACTCACGTTGAGTTGGCTGCTTGCTTTCCTCGCTCGCCGCAACTGGCGCCCGAACAGGGACCTGAAAAGGACTATTTCTGATACGGCAGCGAGAGACGGAGACACACTGGCAGACGGCGGCCAGGGGGCAAAAGAGGAGTCGATTTATGCATCATTTCTGATACGTTCCGACCCTCCGGCCTGGATCCAACCTCGGAATTCAAGAGGGGATCCGCTTTCCGCAGTTGAAGCTAACCCGGGAGCGAGAGCCGTACAAATGACGCTGATTTATCCTCACATCGGGCGATGGAGGTCGAGGTAGCTTTTGAATTATTAAAGTGCTTTTTAGAAAAGTGGGGAGTAAGTCAGTTAAAAGACTTGTCAAGGCTAGTTACAGTGGGCAAAGTGAAAGAGTTCTTTAAAGAACCGGAGTCGATTTTTGAAGTAGAGGAGTGGAGAGCTTATGGTGATTGTTTGTGGGACTTGGTGATAGATGACGATAAGACAGCGAAAAAGCTAATGAAACCTTGGCGGGAAGTGATTAACTGTATGAAAAAATATAAAACTGAAAAAAGATTAGCAACAGCCGCCTCTGATCGGCTAGACAATTGTGACCCCAATGCTGGAAAGATTGGAATTGGCTTAGGCAATCCTTCGCCTCCCTTCTCGGGGATCCCAGTTACCGTACCTCGAAGGCCCCTTATTCCTCCTCCCCCCCCTCCTCCCCCTCCTGGTAGATCTACATCTGTAGAAACTAGCAGAGAAGGAATAAGCTTGGGTAAGGGAGGTGAAGATATTGAAAATGTATGTGATGTAGTTTCTCCGGTGGAGGAAAATAAGCCGAGCACCCCGTCTAGTCACCGTTCTGTGCCTAGTGTGCGCAGCCGAGTTGACTGGCGGAAAATCGGGTTAGAGGCATTACAAAATGGGGACCTAGAGACCGCCGACTTGTTGGCTCAGGCTTTCCCTGTCATCTATCAACCGGACCCTGCTAACAATCAAAATTTATTCGCACACCATACTCCTCTTGATTGGAAAATCTTGAACCAGCTGAGAAGTACGGTCAGCGAATCGGGTGTACACAGTGAGCCGACCAGACAGATGCTAAATTACATTTGGGGAAGCGGGCTGCTTTGTCCTGAGGATATTAAAAACATTATGAAGTTCATACTGACACAGTTGCAGCAGCTTTTATGGCAGGCTCACTGGCACGCCCTATGCGATAGATCAGCAAACACCCAGCGCCAGCAAAACGATCTGCTAGCAGGAGTAATAGTAGAGCAACTTATGGGAATAGGACCCTTCTCGTCTCTAGACATGCAAATGCAGACAGGCCCTGATGTATTAAGAGAATCAATGAGGCTAGCAAGGGACGCCTTACGGCGCGTCAAAACAGCACCAATCACCCCTTCTTACATGTCGATTAAGCAAGGGAGGGAAGAGCTTTTTGCCACATTTGTAGATCGAGTTACAGAAGCGTTAGATCGTACCGACTTACCTGAGTTTATGAAGGGCCCATTGCTGCGTCAATGTGTTATGGAAAACTCCAACCAAGCTACTAAAAGTATTTTAATTACACTTCCCCTAGACGCAGGCATTGAGGTGATGCTTGAACGCATGAGTCGAGTACCTACCGGTCCTCAAGCTATGTTAGTTGAGGCACTGAGGGAAGTTGGGCAGGGAATGGTACAGGTTCAACAACAGGTTTGTGCCGCTCTCGCCCCATTGGGTCCAGCTAAAAACCCTAACAGAAGGCCAGCTACTTTTAGATGCTTCCGCTGCGGAAAAGCAGAACACATGAAGAGACAGTGCAGCGAAGCTAACTTATGGTGCAAACACTGCCAGGCTCAAGGCCACAATACAACTGCCTGCCAGCGTTCGGGAAACGGGAAGCTGAGCGCCCAGAGTCGCAGCGCGCAGGCACCAATTGCGGCTCCAGTGACTTATCAGCACTCCGTCACCACGCCACCAGGCATGCCGAGCAACTCCAGCCAGCTTCC
Organism: Phalacrocorax aristotelis; assembly: GCF_949628215.1. Taxonomy (NCBI): domain Eukaryota; kingdom Metazoa; phylum Chordata; class Aves; order Suliformes; family Phalacrocoracidae; genus Phalacrocorax; species Phalacrocorax aristotelis. The sequence goes on from NW_027441361.1 coordinate 1,231,483, forward strand.
AATTTGCAACCCGCCACCAGAGGAAGCCTCGGCTTGGACTTGGCAACAGCAGTAGATGTCACTTTGATGGACACTCGTCCACAGAAGATCAGCATGGCTCACAGAAGAGCCAGTATGGGTCGGGCAGTGGCCGCTCAAACGGGAAAGTCTACAGCAAGCCCACATATTAATAAAAGAACAATTAGATCAAGGACATCTCCGACCGTCGACAAGCCCCTGGAACACCCCTATTTTTGTTATCAAGAAAAAGTCAGGGAAATACAGGCTGTTACATGATTTACGGGCAGTAAATCAGCCAATGCAAGCGATGGGGGCTTTACAGCCTGGCCTTCCAAGTCCAGCCATGTTACCAGCTGGTTGGCATTTGCTAATTATCGACTTAAAGGACTGCTTCTTTACTATAAAGCTGCATCCTCAGGATACCCAGCGATTTGCATTTACATTACCAGCAATCAACAGAGAGGGTCCTGACTTACGTTTCGAATGGACAGTATTGCCACAAGGCATGAAGAATAGCCCTACTCTGTGTCAACTTTTCGTAGATGCTGCATTAAAAGACGTGAGGCAGCAATGGCCGGACACTATAATTTACCATTACATGGATGACATCTTGTTCGCGCAACAACCACCCTTCTCGGCACAGCAAGAATTATATTTACAGCAACAGCTCCAGCTACACGACCTAGTAATAGCAGCAGAGAAAGCTCAACGTTCGCCAGTATGGAAATGCCTCGGATGGCGCATCAGTGACTCTCAAGTCAGTCCACAGAAACTTACGTTACACACGGCAATCAAAACCCTTAATGATGCTCGACGGCTGTTAGGAGACCTACAATGGCTACGGCCAGTAGCCGGAATCACTAATGATGACTTGGAGGTTCTTCGCCCTATGTTAAAGGGCACTGACCCTGCCACGCCGGTCCCACCGACTGCCGAACAAACCTCGATGATACAACGCCTCAGCTCCGAGATCGTTCAGAGAGCAGTAGACCGGCTGGACCCCGATCTCCCCATCGATCTCACCATACTCCATGGTTCTACTCACATTTTGGGTGCACTTACTCAGCGCAAAAAGAAAAAGGGGGAGAAGATAAGGGTGTTGGAATGGATATTTACAAGCCTACAGCCGAAGACAAGCCTGCCCTACCTGCAGCCATCACGGACCAGGCATAGGGCTAGGAGTTAATCCCAGAGGCCTTCAGGCCAGGGAAATATGGCAAATGGACGTTACGCATGTGTCAGAATTTGGGAAACTAAAATATGTTCACGTTACTATCGATACTTATAGCAAGTTTTTATGGCCAACAGCACAGTCAGGGGAAAAGGCCGTCCATGTTATACGTCATTTAACAGTCTGTTTTGCTGTAATGGGAACTCCAACACAGATTAAGACAGACAATGGGTCAGCATACTGTAGTCAGAAGGTTAGGAAATTTTTACAGGCATGGGGGGTACGCCATCTCACGGGCATTCCACATTCACCCACAGGGCAAGCAATAATTGAGAGGGCGCACCAGACTCTAAAACAATATCTAAACAAATTTCGAGACGTAAAAGGTGTACAAGAACGGCTCGCAAAAGTTTTGTTTGTATTAAATCACTTGTGCATATTTGCAGAACACGATAACCCTCCTGCGTGGGTGCACGGGAATGACGGTAGGAAGGAGTCAAGACAGGCAGTAATGGTAAAGTATCGAGACCCTTCCACTGGTCTATGGCAAGGGCCCGTAGAAGTCAAATACTTTGGTCGAGGTTACATGTGTGTGCTTACCCCCACAGGTCCAAGGTGGATACCCAGTAGATGGGTAAAGGCTATGCCTAACGAACAGAAGAACGAAATCTGCAAAGTGACAGGAGACAGTGAAGACGTATGACTGCACCGGTAGAGGTAGCCAGGATACGGATAGAATGTCCCCAATGTAATAAGTGCCGACCCTGGGTACTAAGAGAGTGTCATAGCTGTCAACAGCGCGGGTGGGTAAGAACCCATCGAGCTAGGAGGTGGTGTGACAGTTGCTACTATCACCCATTACAGACACATAAGGTTTTAATTATCGCAGGCCACGAAATAGAGGGTTCTAGACGATATGAATTGCACACCCTTGACTGGATTAGACAAATCAATAGTACTCCCGTTAGTCATCGTAAGTATCGTGCTAAGAATCACCGAGGGCATGTACATACCGCCCCAGCCAAAACAGAATGTATGGGTTACCCTGGCAAATCTAACAGGCCAAGATTCCATCTGCCTATCATTGTCATCGCCAGGAAATCCCTTCTCCACCTGTTTGGTTGGAGTGCCGGTTGATAATTGGACGCTAGTGATACCACAAAATACACCACACTTAGGGAGCCTTTGTGATACTCCCCAGATTTGTGTGAATAATTGGGACGGTTGGGCAGTCCATCGCCCTCAAACTAATCTCGAGCCACAAGAGCTTGAGCTATTGGGTTCTTTGTCAATGGATGCTTGTTTATACTTTAATTATACGGAACGAAACCAGTCTCTTTCTTGGCCTGTGAATGCCACCCTAAGTGTATATAAAAATGCCACTGCTTGGTGTAACTACACCTCTGCAAATATCTCACGCTCTAGCAATATGCCTATTGCGCTACCTGCAGGTTTGTTTTTAATTTGTGGAGACCGGGCTTGGCCTGGCATCCCGTCACATATAAAGGGAGGGCCTTGCTCTATAGGTCGCCTAACACTTCTTACTCCTAACACTTCAATGATTTATCAACATTATAGAAAGATGAGAAGCAAAAGGAGCACTCATAAGTTTGAGAACAGCTGTGACTCTACAGCTGAGTTTTGGAATCCGGCAAAGATCATAGCTGCTTCCTTCTTGGCTCCTGGAGTTGGTGTTGCTCAAAGCCTCACGACATTAAACAAGCTAGGGTGTTGGCTAGCTAAGCAAACAAATGCCACATCAAAGGCGTTATCTGACTTATTACTAGATGTAGGCTCTGTAAGACACGCTACGCTGCAAAACCGCGCAGCCATAGATTTTTTGCTTTTAGCCCAAGGACATGGGTGTGCTGAGTTTGAAGGGATGTGTTGCATGAATCTATCAGATCATTCAGAGTCAATACATGCAAGTATTGAGAGCTTAAGAAGGAGGGTCTCAGAACTTAGGGAGGATGATCCATGGCATTGGTTTAACAGCTTGTTTAACGGATGGGGCATTGGCAATTGGATTAAGAGTATTTTGCAGATGGGACTAATGATATTTATACTGTTTATCATTGTATGAATGTGTGTTCCTTGTATATCGCAATGTATGCGACGAATGATGGAAAGAAGTATGAGTGCCGTGTTCCTTTCTCAAGGAACAAAAGAAAAAGGGGGAAATGTGGGAAACTATAAGCTTGAATCCACATGTGGGTCCCATGATAAGTTGTTTGAGATAGAAAGCGGGCTGGAGGATTATAGGTACGCGATGGAATTAGCTTGACTACAGACCCAGTGTCAGACCCGCTGATGGGAAATCACAGAGAATCTGCAAGTCACCAGGAGGAGGAAGAAAGGCGAGAGATATCTCGGCCTTGAGAGCAAAGAAGAAAGGCAGGGATATCTCTCGGCCTTGAGAGCAAACGATAAACAAGAACAAGGAGTTTAGGCACGAAGTACAGAAATAGACTGTTCGTTAAGGAGGTGTCGCAACCCGTATTAAGTAATTGTTGAAGCTTGTTTACAAGAGCATATAAAAGCGCTGTGACTTAAAAATAAAGCTGAAGCTTGCTCTATCACTCACGTTGAGTTGGCTGCTTGCTTTCCTCGCTCGCCGCACTGAGGTACACACCGGACTCCTCCATCCTCCCGCATCACCCACCAAGTGCACCCAGGTCCTCGAGCAAACGCAATCCCACGAGTGGGTTTGCCTCTGCTGGAAGCAGGAATAACCCAGACTGTCTTGCCCAGCATATTTTTTATGTGCACTACAGGGACTCTATCCCCTTCCACAGTACGTAAGGATTCTGATTGGGCAGGGCCAGCTCGCCTGGCAGATCTCCTCGTGTTGACTAACCACGTGGCTTTTGCTAAATGTGTATCCCAGTGTTTAAATGTTCCACCCCCCATTGCTCTCAGTGTCATCTTTAATAGTCCATTGTATCTTTTGATTTTCCCAGAGGCTGGTGCGTGACAGGGGATGTGATACACCCACTCAATGCCGTGCTCTTTGGCCCAGCTGTCTATGAGGTTATTTTGGAAATGAGTCCCATTGTCTGACTCAGTTCTCTCTGGGGTGCCATATCGCCACAGCACTTGTTTTTCCAGACCCAGGAGAGCGTTCTGGGCAGTAGCGTGGGGGACAGGATATATTTCCAGCCAGCCAGTCCTTGCTTCTACCATGGTGAGAACATGGCGCTTGCCTTGGCGGGTCTGTGCTAGTGCGATATAGTCAATGTGCCAGGCCTCCCCATATTTATATTTCAGCCATCATCCCCCACACCACAGAGGCTTTACCCGCTTCGCTTGCTTGATTGCAGCACATGTGTCACATTCGTGGATAACCTGTGCAATAATATCCATGGTCAAGTCCACCCCTCGATCACGAGCCCACCTGTATGTTGCATCTCTCCCTTGATGGCCTGAGGTGTCATGGGCCCACCGAGCTAGAAATAGTTCACCCTTTTGCTGCCGGTCCAGATCCACCTCAGCCACTTCAATCTTGGCAGCCTGATCCACCTGCTGGTTGTTTCGATGTTCTTCAGTGGCTCGACTCTTGGGGACGTGAGCATCCACATGCCGTACCTTTACAACCAGGTTCTCTACCCGGGCAGCAATATCTTGCCACAATGTGGCAGCCCAGATGGGTTTGCCTCTGCGCTGCCAGTTGCTTTGCTTCCATTGCTGCAGCCAGCCCCACAAGGCATTTGCCACCATCCAGGAGTCAGTATAGAGATAGAGCACTGGCCACTTTTCCCGTTCAGCGATGTCTAAGGCCAGCTGGATGGCCTTTACCTCTGCAAACTGGCTCCATTCACCTTCTCCTTCAGCAGTTTCTGCTACTTGTCGTGAGGTTTGCGGTCTTAACTATAAGGCTTTGAGTGTTAAAAGCTGGGTTTGGACAATAAAAGGGAGGCTTTGGAGGTGAAAAATGAGGGTTTGTCCCTAAAAAGAAGGAATTTGGACCCTAAAAGTGAAGGCTTGGGATATAAAAATAAGGCTTTGCACAGAAAAGATAGGTTTGGAGCCTCAAAGTGAGGGTTTGGGACCTCTAAATGAGGCTTTGTGCCTTAAAAGTGGGGTTTGGGCCCTGAAATTAAAGGTTTGGAACTTAAAACTGAGGCTTTGAGAGGTTAGTAGAAGGGTTTGGACCCTGAAAGTGAGGGTTTGGGACCTAAAAATGAAGCTTTGACGCTAGAAAAGGCAAGTTTGGAGACCAAAAGGGAGGGTTGGGGACCTAAATACAATGCCTTGAGCCCTAAAGGATGGATTTAGATCCTCAGCGTGAGGCTTTGCAACAAATAAATGAGTCTTTGACAGTAAAAACAGACAGGTCTGGACCCTAACAGTGAGGGTTTGGGACATCTAAATGAGGCACCGAGCGTTGAAAGAGGGGTTAGGACCCTGAAAGTGAGGTTTTGGCTGTTAAAAATGAGGCTTTGATTTTTAAAACAGGGATTTGGACCCTAAAAGTGAGGTTTACTGTCCTACCTATTAAGGCTGTGATGTTAAAAGTGAGGTTTTGGGTGCTTTGAAGTGATTCTTTGGGACCTAAAAATGAGGGTTTGTCCCTAAAAAAGGAGGGGTTTGGACCCTAAAAGTGAGGTTTGCGGTCCTAACTATAAGGGTTTGAGCGTTAAAAGATGGGTTTGGACAATAAAAGTCAGGCTTTGGCTGTTAAAAATGAGGGTTTGTCCCTAAAAAGGAGGGGTTTGGACCGTGAAAGTGAGGGTTTGGGACTAAAAAATGAGGCTTTGAGTGTTGAAAGACGGGCTTGGGACATAAAACCCTCCCTTTTAGCATTGAATCCAGCCTATTAATGCTCAAACCGTCATTTTTTTCATTCCATTTTTTTAGGTTCAAAGCCTCAGTTTTAGGTCCCAAACCCTCACTTTCAGGGTCCAAACCCCTCTTTTAAGTCCAAACCCCTCATTTTTCTGTTTTCCTAATCCCTGTTTTAAGGGCAAAAGCCTCCTTTTCATATCCCAAACCCTCACTTTCAGGGTCCAAACCCCTCTAATAAGGAATAAAGCCTCATTTTTAGGTGCCACACCCTCACTTTTCAGGTCCAAACCTGTCTTTTTTAGGGTCCAAGCCCTCATTCTTAGGTCCCAAGCCCTCACTTTTAGGGCCCAAACCCCAGTTTTAAAGCTCAGAGCCTCAGTTTTACCACCCAAAGCCTCACTTTCAGGGTCCAAACCCCTGTTTTACAGCTCAAAGCCTCACTTGCAGGTCCCAAACCCTCACTTTCAGGGTCCAAACCCCTCTTTTAATGCTCAATGCCTATTTTTAAAGTACCAGACCCTCACTTTTAGGTACCAAAACCTCTTTTTTTCATTTCCAAAGCCCTGTTTTCTCATGCAAAGCCTCATTTAGAGGTCCCAAACCCTCACCGGTGGGGTCCAAACCTGTCTTTTTCACTATCAAAACTCATTTGTATGTCGCAAAACCTCATGTTTAGGTTCTAAATCTGACTTTTAACACTCAAAGCCTTCTTTTATGTCCAAAAGCTTCACTTTTAGGGTCAAAACCCCTCTTTTAACTCTCAGAGCCTCAGTTTTAAGTTCCAAACCGTCCCTTTCATTGTCCAAACCCTTCTTTTACCACTCAAACCCTTATTCTTAGAACCGTAAACCTTCACTTTTAGGGTTGAAACCCCTGTTTTAAAGCTTAAAAATGAGGCTTTAACAGCCAAACCCTCACTTTCAGGGTCCAAACCCCTCTTTTAACTCTCAAAGCCTCATTTAGATGTCCCAAACCCTCACTGTTAGGGTCCAGACCTGTCTTTTTTAATGTCAAAGCCTCATTTATATTTTGAAAAGCCTCACGTTTAGGGTCTAAAACCATCCTTTAGGGCTCAAAGCATTAATTTGGATCCCAAACCCTCACTTTTAGGATCCAAACTCCTCCTTTTTAGGGACAAACCCTCATTTTTAAGTTCCAAAGCCTCCCTTTTATTGTCCAGACCCCTATTTCAACCTCAAGCCCTATAGTTAGGACTGCAAACCTCACTTTTAGGGTCCAAAGCCCCCTTTTAACACTCAAAGCCTCATTTTTAACACCCAAAGCCACAATTCCAATGTCCAAACCCCTCTTCTAACGCTCAGTGCCTCCTCTTTAGGTCCCAAACCCTCACTTTTAGCAGCGGCCCCAGTCCTTTTATGCTCAAACCATCAGTTTTTCTTTCCAAAGCCTCACGTTTTAGACTCCAAACCCCTCGTTTAAGGCTAAAAGTCTCATCTTTTGGTCCCAGACCCTCACTTTCAGGGTCCAAACCGCTCTTTTAAGGCTAAAAGCCTCAGTTTTTCATTCCAAATCTTCAGTTTTAGGGTCCAAACCCCTACTTTTAAGGGACAAACCCTCATTTTTAGGTCCCAAACCCTCACTTCTAGCATCGAATCTGGTCTTCTAATGCTCAAACAGTCATTTTTTAATTCCAAACCGTGAGTTTCAGAGTCCAAACCCCAGTTTTAAGGCTCAAAGCCTCCTTCTTAACACCCAAATCCTCACTTTCAGGGTTCAAATCCCCTCTTCTAACTCTCAAAGCCTCAGTTTTCAGTTCCAAACCTTCACTCTCAAGGTCCAAAGCCCACTTTTAAGGCTCAAGGCCGCATTTAGAGCTCCCAAACCCTCACTGTCAGGGTCCAAACCTGTCTTTTTTACTGTCAAAGCCTCATTTGTATGTCACAAAGCCTCACGTTTAGGGTCTAAATCCATTGTTTGAGGCTCAAAGCATCATTTTTAGGTCCCAAACCCTCCCTTTCAGGGTCCAAACCCCTTTATTAAGGCTCAAAGCCTCATTTTTAACAGCCAAACCCTCACTTCTAGGAACCAAAGCCCTTGTTTAACAGCCAAATCCTCATTTGTAACACCCAACGACTCACTTTCAGCGTCCAAACCCCTATTTTAACACTCATTGCCTCCTTTTTAGGTCCCAAACCGTGAGTTTCAGGGTTCACGCAGGAGGAGCAGAAGGGGCCGGGGAGCAGGACGGAGGCCCCGAGAGCAGCAGGGCCAGCCGAGCGGGGGATACAGGCGGGAGAGAGGGGACAGGCTGCAGCACAGAGGGGAACCAGGTGGCCAGGACACGGCGACAGAGGAAGGAGAAGGCCAGGGAGCGGGAGAGAGGTGTAGGGAAAGGAAAACACAGCATCAGGCTGTAGGACAGACAGGGAGGAGTTAGAAAATACAGGCAGGGAGTCAGACAGAGAAAGAAAGAAAAAGGAAGAGCAAAAGTGAAGGGAACTGGGGAGAGAGCAAGAATGGTAATTCTGGGCAACTGCCCCAGTTGTTGATCAATGCCCAGCGACTGCGTTACTGGGAACAAGAAATGTGCTGCCTGCAAAAGCCCTGCCCTGGGCCCAATCCTGCACCCTGATATGGGTGACGAGCATCGCCTTGCAGAGTGGCCAGGGCTGGGGAAAAGTAACCGAGCTGAGGGGGAAAAAAATCACCCAGCTGGTTTTTTGTTGGTTTGCTTGTTGGTTTTGCTTCTAAAAATCCCTGTGGCTCTTCACCATTAGCAATAGCGTGCAGCAGCTGTGCTGAGTCAGCATTATTTCAAGGTCTGATTTTAAATCTTTGCTTCTCACACCCTCCACAGGCTCTTGCCAGTCGTTCTTGTTTCTTTCTCTCTCCGCTTCCTCCAAGTGCCTGCTTTGCTCTCCAGGCTGCCAAATTATCTCCCCTCCGCCAGCACCTCCCCGTACTCAGCTCTTGCAGGAGGGACTCAGTGCGTCGCTCCAGCTCGCTCGTGCCTTCGTGTTTCACTTCAGATCGAACAACTCGCCCCTTGCAGAGCCCTCTGTTCCTCATCTGTTCCCGCTGTTTGCTGGGAAACAGACCCCACAGGGTGAGGCTGTGCTGTAACCAGCTCGCAACCAGCTGAGCAACACCACTATCGGCCTGAATCACAGCCCTTTGGGCTGGCGAGCTAATAAAGCGCGGCTTAGCCATTCTAATGCACCGTGCTGGTATAAACAGAGAGTGCCACGAGCTGTGGGAAATGCACCCCAGCGTCTGCACCCACTGATGGCACTTACCCCTTGGATGCAAAGGGGTGGCAGCTTGGGCTTCTGCCCAGGCACGCTGACACTGAGCTCTGAACCCATGCTTCACTTCAGCCTCAGGTGAGCGCGTAACGGTCCCTGGGGCCGGAGGAACGGCTCCTTACTGCAACGCTCAGCCTGGCTCACAAGTCAGCTAACAAGCCCCAGTGCTGCAGGGGACAGCTGGCGGTATTTATTGTGCGCTCCTAACCTGATCCTATTGAGAGCCTCGCGTGACCACATCTCGCATCAAACTTGCCCAGAGTATGAAAACTTGCACGGAATTTTTTCCTGCTTCATCACTTTGCTGCAGCTCAGTATTGATTCAGGTATCGCTTTGTGCCTGCTGAGGAAGCAAGTTCTGTGAGGCTGCCCTGAGGGGGCTGCATGGGGGTACCAGACCCCACAGAGGCTGCATTTAACCTCTTTTAAGACTATCAACAGGTTGCACTTCCCGAGAGAGATGAGCAGCCTCCCTCCCAGGCAGGGCTTTGGAGAGGGGACGAAGGGAGAGAGGGGCCTGGGCCATGCCAACACCCCCAGGGCCTGCGAGGCCCCCCCAGTCTCTCCCCAGGACAGCTGCTCTCGGTGGCTGAGCCCCTGGCAGGGTCTGGGCAGATGGAGGTGCTGTGGGAGCGTGACAGTGACAGGCCTGGACACTGAGAGTGCCGCTGACCGTGCTGTATTTCAGCCGCTTGCTTGGAAATGGGCAGCCGCTCACCCTCCCTGAGATGCCGGCAGGGCTTTGGTTTTCATCCGTGACAGCTCTGGATATTAAGGGCATCAGCAAATAGAAAGCTCTGGGAAGGGAACGGTTATAAAGGGGAAAAGGAGAACAAACACATTGGCAGTGAGAGTATCCCTGCCTGAAGGACTTCAAGGTTTGCAGCTTTCCCTTGGGCAGGATGTTTTGAGGTTTCCCCATCATTAACCTCTGGTGCGGCACACTCCCGTGGGGCTGGGGAGCACAGATCCCAGGGCTTCCCAGTAAAGGGCTTCCCAGTGTTATAAGCTTTTAGTTTTCCTCCAAATGAAAAGCAGTTCAAAACTGTAAAGGGCTGAGCTGACTTGATCCCACATGCAGACCTTCACACCTCCCAGCAACCTTAAATCTTCCCGGGTCCAGATCTCCCCCTGCCGGAATTACCTCTTACCTACTTGGCCCTTAATCTTGGCGGTCCTGGCCGGTTTTCTCAGCCCGCTACACGAAACCACATTTTGTCATCCTTTTCTGACAGCAGCACGTTGTCTGTTGTTTCGGTCACATTAATGATTACCGAGGGGCTAAAACACAGGTCAACAGATACGCTGATTCGTACACTCCATGTCCCCAGAATATAACAACATCCCTGGTTGATTAAGTTCATCACTTTGGTTACAGCATGACTATTAGCGATACTTGATGGCGTGACTTGGTTTCCTATCCCTTTGCTCCTTAAGCTCAGGGGTTAAGCTGGCCTGAGAGTGCTGTAGGAAAGCATCAGCCTTTAGGCAACGTTGAGAGTAGCTTTTCAGAATGAAGCTACAGTATTTAGCGGCAAAGAACAAGCCAATAAAATTATTGAAAGATTTCTGAGCCCTTAGGTGACTGCCAGCCTTCTTTTTAAGCTAGCTCCAAATGTCACGCTTATTGAGCTGACCTTACACTTTGTGAGTTAACTGATGGATGTATCAGGTCAGCTGTTCGTTATCGCTGACAAAAAAACATTTTGTCAAATACTTGATCAGCAGGGGGTGAATTTGATCTGGTGCTTGTATAAAAGACTCACCGCACGTGCATGGCATAACCTGAAGACAGCATGTTGATCCAAGTCTTGTGGCACATACCAAAGTATTTAGGTTTTTAAATAATCAGGAAATCTGGAAATACAAGTGCAAATTATGAGAAGCAGATGGTTTTGTTTCCTTTTGAGGAATAATGGCACGGGCGTTGTCCTCTGGAATAAAGAGAACTGCTTCACGGGATAAGAAATGTGTTTGTGCAGATGTGAACAAAAATCAATCAACAACCCACTGCTGGGGGGGTGTGTGTGTGTATTTCCCCCCAACAGAGACATGGAAGGCTAGCAATTTAGTAAAGTGTGACAATGAAGTATTTTAAGCTGTAATAAAGAAAACCCATTAACCTCAAAAATTTAATTTTTTTTTAGAGCCAGTAGCCAAGGAGCAGCCAAACGTAATTACTTGGTGAAATACTTTGTGCAAAATGGATGTTTGGAATATTGACACGGCAAGAAAATGTGAAAATATGCTTTAGTAAAAAGTAGGCTATTAAAGCGCAGGGGAAAGGGTGTTGAGTGAACAAAGTACATTGCTGTCACAGTCAGTAAACACCATTAAAATTAAACGGCAGGGGAAAGCAAATGGACTATTTTTATCAAATATGAAATTAACCAATAAACTTAATATATGGTATATACACACAAATACAATAATGTTAAAAATCGGAAATGCGGCAGAGTTAAAGGACGGTGAACGTTTCTGTGCACTCGCCTACGTTTGTTCATGCCCTTCACGTAGATGCTACTTAGCGAACAAGAAAAAGGAGGAGGAGTTGTGATTTCCAGATACGTAAAGCTAAAATACAGCTTCCAGCCCCGGTTCCAGAGGACTTGCTGCTGACGTCCTTACACCTAAACCAAGTAAACTTACGTCCTTGCATGAGCTAAGCAGTGCCAGACTAAGAGAAATGATTTGGTTTGTAAGCATTTGTGCTTGCAAGCATCTCAAGCAGATTTATTCCACCTGAGTGTGATCCATTCGTGGAACCACAGCCAGAGGAAATGCAATAGCTGACTGACTTTGGCTTTTGACTGACTTGAAGGTCAGAAATATTTCCCTTCAAAAGTTCTCTCACCAATAGGGCCGAAGCAGGAGTTTTACAATACTCAGCTTTTTACTGTCTCTCTAGTATGACTGACGCTTGCTGGACAGGTCCAGTGTTGCCTGACATTGGGAGAGACCCTGTTCTTACTTGGCTTGAATAGAAATGATCAGATATTGAAAGAAACAAGTGGATGATGAATGTACTTGGAACAAACCTAGTATAGTGTTTCTTATTCAAAGCTGTGATTTGAAATAGCTTTTGCAGCAAGAGCGAAGAGCCTCACGTCAGGTTTGGACCCTAACAGTGAGGGTTTGGGACCACTAAATGAGGCTTTGTGCGTTAAAAGATGGCTTTGGGCTCTAAAACTCAGTGTGGAAAGAGAAAATGACGGTTTGAGCATTAAAAGACCGCATTCGATGCCAACAGTAAAGGTTTGGGATATAAAAAGGAGGCTTGGATAATAAAAATGAGGTTTTAGTACCTAAATGTGAGGGCTTGGGGCTTTAAAGGAGGCACTGAGCATTAAAAAAGGGGTTTGGGCCCCTCTTGGCTGTTAAAAATGAGACTTTGAGGATTAATCAAGGGGTTTGGACTGAAACGCACGGTTTGAGCATTAATAGAGCAGATTTGATGCTAAATGGGAGGCTTTGGGACCTAAAAAGGAGGCCACTGAGTATTAAGAGGGGTTTGGACCCTGCAAGTGAGGCTTTGGGACCTAAAACTGAGGCTTTGCAGGTGAAAACAGGGCTTTGGACAGTAAAAATGAGGTTTTGGCACTTCAAAGTGAGCTTTTGGATGCTACAAGTGAGGCTTTGGGCCTTTAAAGGAGGCATTGAGCGTTAAAAGAGGGGTTTGGGTGCTCGGAGTGTGGCTTTGGGTGGTAAAACTGAGGCTGTGAGCTTTAAAACTGGGGTTTGGACCCTAAAAGTGAGGGCTTGGGACCTAAGAATGAGGGTTTGACCCTAAAAAAGACAGGTTTGGACCTGAAAAGTGAGGGTTTGGCACCTAAAAATGAGGCTTTATTCCTTACTAGAGGGGTTTGGACCCTGAAAGTGAGGGTTTGGGATATGAAAAGGAGGCTTTTAGACTTAAAACAGGGATTTGGAACACCAAAAATGAGGGTTTGGGACTTAAAATAAGGCTTTGAGCCTTAAAAGACAGGTTTGGACCCTGAAAGTGAGGGTTTGGGACCTAAAACTGAGGCTTTGAACCTAAAAGACAGGTTTGGACCCTGGAAGTGTGGGTTTGGGACCTAAAACTGAGGCTTTGAACCTAGAAGACAGGTTTGGACCGTGATAGTGAGGCTTTGGGATACAAAAATGAGGCTTTGAGGGTGAAAATAGAGCTTTGGATCTAAAAAATGAGGTTTTGGCACCTAGAAGTGAGGCTTTGGATGCTACAAGTGAGGCTTTGGGACTTTAAAAGTAGGCATTGGGCATTAAAAGAGGGGTTTGGACCATGAAAGTGAGGCTTCGAGTGATAAAAATGAGGCTTTGAACCCAAAAGACAGGTTTGGACCGTCAATGTGAGGGTTTGGGAGTTAAAAATGAAGCTTTGAGCCTTAAAACAGGGGTTTGGAACCAAAAAAATGAGGCTTTGGGACCTAAAATAAGGCTTTGGGCCTTAAAAGAGGTGTTTCAACCCTCAAAGTGAGGGTTTGGGATCTACAAGTGAGGGTTTGCAGTTGAAAATAGGGCTTTGGACATTACAAATGAGGTTTTGATACCTAAAAGTGAGGTTTTAATGCTTAATAGAGCAGTTTGGACCCTGAAAGTGGCGGTTTAGAAAAGAAAACTGAGGCTTTGAGCCTTAAAAGACGGGTTTGGCAGCTAAACGTGAGGCTTTGCAAGATATAAAAGAGGCTTTGAGAGTAAAAATGACATGTTTGCACCCTGAGAGTGAGGGTCTGGGACCTTAAGAGGAGGCTTTGAGCCTTAAAAGAGGGGTTTGGAACTCAAAAAATGAGGGGCGGCAGGACCCCAGAAGCAGAGGCTGTGGGACCCCATAAGCAGAGGCTGCAAGGTTTAAAACGGGTTTAGACACTGAAAGTGAGGCTTTGGGTGGTAAAAATGAGGCTTTGAGCATAAAAAGAGGGGTTTGGACCCTGAACATGAGGGTTTGGGATCTAAAAATGAGGCTTTGCCGGTGGAAATAGGGCTTTGGACATAAAAAATGAGGTCTTGGCTCCTAAAAGTGAGCTCAGGTTTGGGTGCTAAAAGTGAAACTTTGCCACTTAGAAATGAGGCTTTGAATGTTAAAAGGGGGGGTTTGAAACCTGAATGTGAGGGTCTGGCACATAAAAATGAGGCTTTGAGCCTTAAACAAGGGGGTTTGTACCGTACCGTATTCAAACGTACCGTTTGGAAGGAAAAAATCATGATTTGAGCATTAATAGACAGGATTCGATGCTAGAAGGGAAGGTTTTATGTGCCAAGCCCATCTTTCAACACTCAAAGCCTCATTTTTTCAGTCCCAAACCCTCACTTTCAAGGTCGAAACCCCTCATTTAAGGCACAAAGCCTCCTTTTTTAACAGCCAAACCCTGTCTTGTGGGTCCAAACCCCACTTTTAAGGCACAAAGCCTCATTTAGGAGTCCCAAACCCTCACTTTTAAGCTCCAAACCTATCTTTTCCACACAAAGCCTGATTTTTATAACCCAAACCTTCACTTTTAGGGTCCAGATCCCTCCTTTTTAGGGACAAACCCTCATTTTTAACAGCCTAAGCCTCCCTTTTGTTGTCCAAACCCCTCTTTTAATGCTTAAATCCTTATAGTTAGGACCATAAACCTCACTTTTAGGGTCCAAACCCCTGTTTTAAAGGTCAAACCCTCACTTTTAGGACCCAAAGCCCTCTTAACACAGCTAAAGCCTCCATTTCAGCATCAAAACCCCTCTTTTAGCGCTCAGTGCTTCATTTTTAGGTGCCAAACCAACCATCACTTTTAGCATCAAATCGACTATATTATTGCTCAAACTATAGATTTTTTGTTGCAAACCATGAGTTTTAGAGTGCAAACCCCTCTTTTAAATCTAAAAGACTCATTTAGATGTCCCAAACCCTCACTGTTAGGTCCAGACTTGTCTTTTTTACTGTCAAAACCTCATTTATATCTTGCAAAGCCTCACATTTAGGGTCTAAATCATCGTTTAGGGCTCAAAGCATCATTTTTTGGTCCCAAACCCTCACTTTTAGGACCCAAACCCTTCCTTTTTAGGGACAACCCCTCATTTTTAAGTTCAAAAGCCTCCATTTTATTGTCCAGACCCCTCTTTTAAAGCTCAAAGCCTCATTTTTAACAGCCAAACCCTCACTTTCAGGGTTCAAATTGTTATAATTAATTTAGCCTTAAACGGAATTTCAATTAAAGTTTACAATTTATTGAATAGAGGCAAGCAAGCAGCGCTGGATGCACGGGAGCTCCTTCCACCTAACGTGCATACCGTCATACAATACTACAGGGTTTATATTCAGTTACTTAATTAATAACAATTAGTAAAAACACGCCTAAATTTACACTCACTGGTCAGTGATAAGCATCCCACTTGCCGTTGGTCAGCCGTAGTTAAATTAGCCACGCTTGCCATGTAGGTTAGCCCGCATGCTCTTTACAGGTTGGGGGGGGCAAGTCTTTTTGGTCCTGAATTGGGTCGGTGGTTCCATTCTCCCCCTGCTGGAATTACCTTTCCCCCAGTTTCCATGCTTCAGTGCCTTCTGAGCCAAGAAGTTCCCTGTTATCACCACTGGCTGATTTGTGGCCTTCCCCATCTTGGCACTCTCCTTTGTATCAGGATGCTTCCACTGTTAGCAGCAAATCGCCAATCAACATTCCAATCATTAAGACAGTTAGCAAGTCAGTTGAACGGCTCTCGGTTACACAAGCACAAACAGTTCCATATTGACACGAATCAGATGAACACATTTTACAATCCCTCATCTTTTTTTTTTTTATGACATTGATTCATGTTTTTGTTTCCAATCGAGTCAATACTTGCGGAATTGGCTTCTTTTGTTGCAGTTTTCTGCATTCCTTGTATAACCAAGTGTATTAGTCTAGTAAAACAGGGTATTAAACATGGAATTATTAACAGTCCTCCACATATCGCCAATAGAGACTGTCCATAAAGTTCCCCCCTAATTCTCCTAGATTGATTCCATTCCAAGTTTGAACTGGGACGTATGCGATTTTCTTAATTTCTTTTCACCTTGGTTTGTTCCACCACAAACATAACAATTGGTTACAAATAGATTTTTAGCAACTGTGGGAATTTCATATTTTACTCCTGTTTATATTTCATGAACAGTCTATGCTGCCAATTAGTCTTCCTACTTCCGAATTTGTGAGTTCTTTTGGATCATAGCATACGGTCCTGTTACCTTCTCTGCATAAAGCATAATGCAGTTTCCTATTTCCTGGCCTTTACAGTCATATTACACATTGACTGCAGTTGTTTGTCATAGCCAGGGTTAAGGAACTCACCCCAAGTAGGACTAGAAGAGGTCCGGTAAGGGCCATAGTGATTGGCGGTCGCGGCCCAAAGGGGTTGCAGCCCTTGGCAGGCCTTTTCAAACCATAGCACCAGTTCCCTATCCGGTCTTGCCCTCTTCCTTAATCTTAAAGGGTGTCCTTTCCTGAGTATTTAAGGATTGGCTTTTTCCAATTCGTATGCTATGTCTCAAAAAAAATCCAGTGTATACCATGGATAGCCTATTGCTATTCCCAGGAACCAATATTTCCTTGTTATTGACAAATTGTCTTCCCTAATGGGTATTCATTTAGGAGCTTCTCAGTTTACAAATTCTACAGGAGTAGTCACAATAAAATTCCCACAGCAACTTAGCTTATGTTCTTTGATGATGGCCTCTTCAGGTTCTTCTGATGGTTAGCTTAGTTTCTCCGGGTTCAGATGTGACTCTCCACTCCTTCACTGGACCTTTCACTCGCAACACATGTGTCCACCCTTTTTCAGCAGTTCTCACAGCCGTTTCTCCCTACTTTAGGCAGTTCAGTAAAATCTATTTGTACTTTCTCGAAAGGTCTGTAAGCTGTTTTTCTCCCTCCTATTGCCACTTGTCGAAACACTTTTTTTATTTACCTTTTGACAAGTTAAGCATCCTTGTGTAATCTGCTTTGCTATTTCAAAAATCCCAATACAGCCAAATTGTTTAAGGAAATGATCACTTAATGCCTTTGTACCCCAATGTGTTTGTGCATGCAAACGCTCCAAATATTTGTCTGGCATAGGCTTTCAGCAGCATTTCTCGCCGGTCGGGCAATGTCCATTTTCCTTGTTCTAACTTAGCCCCTAATTTTTCCAATTTTATCTTTTCTTCAGGGGCAAACTTCTTCTCTTTCTCCTCCTGTGTTTTTTTGCTGATGTCCTCCTGTGCTTGTACTACATTAACTTTAGCGACTTGAGTCCTCAGGGCTGCTTCCTGGGCCTCTTTATCCGCTAAATTATTCCCTCGAGTTCGGTAATCTAATCCCTTTTGGTGTCCTCTCACATGTACCACTGCTATTTCCTTTGGTTCTCTTAATGCTTTTAAAATTTTTACTATTAATTCTTGATGTATTAGATTTCTCCCTTGAGTATTAATTAAACCTCTTTCTTAGTCTCTCTTTTGCCTGTTAATAATTCCAGGGCCCTACAGAGGGCATACAGCTCACAAGCTTGAGCTGACCATGATGGACTCAGAGGTCCTGACTCTACAAGTTCTAGGTCCTCACTAATTATTGCATATCCTGATTTTCTTTTCCCTTCCACCACTCGGGAGGAACCATCTATAAACAGCACCTCCCCATCTTCCAACTCAGTATCCCTTAAATCTGGCCTCACTTTAGTCTGGGCCTCAATTACCTCTAAACAATTATGATGTAGTTCCTCCTCTGATGGCTCTCCAAACAAAAATTGTGCTGGATTCTGGGCAGAAGTCACCCTCAATTCTAAGTCAGGGGAGTCTATTAGTATTGCTTCATACTTTAGGATCCGGCTGTCTGTTAACCATTTTTCTGCCTTCTGCTGTAAAACATTTCTGACATTGTGTGGGGTATACACCTTTAAAGGAGCACTAAACGTGATTTTCTGAACTTCCTCTATTAATAAGGCTGTAGCAACCAGAGCTTGGAGGCACGCAGGCCATCCTCTGCTTACTGGATCAAGTAACTTAGAGCAATACCCTACAGGTTTTTTGATTCCTGCCCAGTCTTGAGTAAGAACTCCATGTGCTGTCTGGTTTGATGTATTTACAAAAAGATAGAAAGGTTTTTCTAAATCTGGGAGGCTCAATACAGGTGCTTGTATTAATGCCTTTTTATTTCCTCAAATCTCTGGTCATCTTCTATAAACCACTTGAGTTGGTTATTAATTTCTCATATAGGAATTTTATCTTTTCAGTATAATTTTCAAGCCATGGTCTACAGTATCCTAATAATCCCAATATTTGTTGAATTTCCTTTTTAGTTTGTGGGGGTCTCAGGGATAGAATCCCAGATATCCTATCAGGATCTAGCTTCTTCCTTCCTTTACTCAACCAATGTCCTAAGTATTTTACTTCCTGTTCTACAAACTGTAGCTTTGATTGGGACACCTTCAATCCCTTCTCCCCCAGAAAATTTAACAATTTAATGGTGGCCTCTCGGGTCCCCTCTTCAGTTTCTCCTGCTACTAATAAATCATCCACATATTGTAATAATTTTACCTCCTTGGGTAATGTAAAATCTTGTAAGATTTTCTCTAAAGTTTGTCCAAATAGATTTGGTGACTCTGTAAACCCCTGTGGTAGTACAGTCCATCTTAATTGTTGTTTTCGTCCTGTTTCGGGGTCCTCCCACTCAAAGGCAAAATAATCTCTGGACTCCTCATCCAGATGGCAGGCCCAAAAAGCATCCTTCAAATCTATTACACTATACCAAGCATATCTAGGAGAAATATGACTCAGTAAAGTGTAAGGATTTGCCACCACAGGGAACTTGGTGATCGTTCACTGATTTACAGCCAACTACAGGTTTTAATCCTTTTCGGCCCTCCCTGGGTATAGGATATTGCTTGATTCTAATTGGGCGATAAACACTTATGGGGTCCATTTCTATTTTTCCAGTTTCCCCTTCTTTATACCACACTGAGGGGTTAATAGCTTCTTTGTCTTTTTGTGTTAAAGTGTATAATTTAATCTGCAATTTATCCCCTTTACTCTGAATGTTCAAATTTAACTTCAAAATCAAAATCCTTCCTAATAAATTGTACTCTGCTTCAGGGAGCAAAAGTAACTCATTAAGGCAAATTTTCTTTTCTGTCTCTACTTCTATGTCTTTCAAAATAGGTACTTTAAAAGGTTCTCCTTTTGCCCCAACTACAGACATATAGCTCTTCCCTTTTTCTATTCCTTTTGGAAGTTTTTGGTTGATTTTTCGGCTCCTGTATCTACTAAAAATAAAACTTCCTCTTTATGGGGACCAATTAATAATTTTGTCAAGGGCTCTGTTGGTGTTGAAGTCCCCAGAAGATATAGCCCCTGACACCCCTATTCTTTAAACATTCTCTCATCTTGTTCCCGTTTACAGCAGTTCTTCTGAACACGTCCCCTCTTGTTACAGTAGTAACAGACGGGAGTTGTGAATCTCTCTCGGTAAGGTTGTCCCCGGGGTGTCTGCTCTATTCTTTTTTCTCCTTTCTCTCCAGATGCAGTAAGAGAATCTTACTGCTGCTACAAAAATTTTTGCTTTTGCTTTCTGCTTTTCTTCGTCCCTCCTAACATAGACTTTCTGGGCTTCTCTAAGTAACTCCTCTAATCCTCTTTCTTGCCAGTCTTCCAGTTTTTCTAATTTCCTTCTTATATCCCCCCAAGATTTGGCTACGAATTGTGTTCTAAGGAGTGCGGTCCCAGCCACTGTATTTGGATCAATTCCAGAATACATTTGTAAGCTTTTCCTCAACCTCTCCAACCATTCTGTTGGAGATTCGTCTTTCCCTTGTTGTTCATTAAATGCTTTAATGTTTTGCCCTTGGAGAACTGCTTCCCTTATTCCCTGTATGATTAATGCTCTCAAATCCCTCATATTCTGTCTTCCGTGGGGTTGTTGATGATCCCAGTGGGGATCCACATTTGGCCATTTCTGATCTCCCGGGGGTCCTACCTGATTCTGTCTTTCCCAAATCCTTATTCCAGCTTGTCTAATCATTCCCCTTTCTTCAGCAGTAAATAAGATTCCTAAAATGGACTGTATTTCTTCCCAGGTATAAGTATTGGGGCCTAGGAATTGATCTAGTTTTTCAGCTACTCCGAGGGGATCATCCAATAGGGTCCCCATTTCTTTCTTAAAGTTCCTTACATCTGTGGTATTTAATGGGACTGCCACAAACCCGATGCCTCCCTGATTGCCTCCGAGGGGTACCTCTCGTAAGGGATATAGAGAAGCCCTCTCAGATATAGCAGTCCTACTTCTCGTACATGCAGCCGGCGGTTGATCTAATTCCGGTGCTGTTGGTGGGGGAGGCAGGGATAATGGTGGGACTGGTGGAGGTACTACGGCCACTGGAGGGGAAGCCACTACCAGAGGTAGATTATTAGGATATGGGGGCGGCAGGTTATCCAGTGGTTCCCATTTATCGTCTTTTTCCCTTTCTTTTTCATTTTTATCTCCTTCTTCCTCAAAGTTTTCATCTCTTTTCTTTAATGTAAGTATTGAGGCTGGAAAAGGACGTGAAGTCCTGATCCACAATTCTGCATAATCACTTTCCTCCTGACTAAAAGGTTCCTTTGAATTAACATATATATTCAAGGCCTGGCAAATCCAGTCTTCAAAAGATCCAAAAAACAGGCCAAAAGACAAGTGGTCTTAAAGGTTCCTTCGGCCATTCAGCCATACAATATTGAACCAATTTTAATTTACTTTTTCCTTTTCTGGGGCCCCTTTTATTCCAATTTCTAATCATTATTCCTAATGGACTTTCTGATGGTATGTCTGGTAATTTGCTCCCTTTCTTCTGGTCCTGGGTCCTCGAATTTGTCTGACCCATCTAGGAATTTTACTATGGCAATTCCTACAGCCCTTGGTTACCGGTAAGAGTCTTGCAGGGGGTTTAGGACCTATCACCCACCCACGAATCCTATAGGAATCACTTCGGTCCTTCACCGGCCAAGTCCCTCGTGGGAGATTGGAACCGCGGTTAGAAGACCTCCACAATCACTTCAGAACTAGGTTCCGTCTCAGTCACACTCTTACATACACAGGCAACCGAATCCCACCCAACCAAACGGTATACAGCCTAAATACTTACGACTCCGTCGTCTTCGTTTGGATCTTCGCGCGCAGAATTACGGGCAAAACAAACTACTGCAGCCGGCAAGGGAGCTTATAAAAATTAAATTCTATGCTTGTCCCTATTCGGGTTCAGAATGGCGTTAGCCCTGACCCAACCTGACCAGGAGCCACCAAATGGTGGGGCGCCACTCCTAGATCAAGTCAGAATTCAGGAACCAAGACCTCCCAGACCAGCCCCCAATTGTTATAATTAATTTAGCCTTAAACGGAATTTCAATTAAAGTTTACAATTTATTGAATAGAGGCAAGCAAGCAGCGCTGGATGCACGGGGGATCCTTCCACCTAACGTGCATACCGTCATACAATACTACAGGGTTTATATTCAGTTACTTAATTAATAACAATTAGTAAAAACACGCCTAAGTTTACACTCACTGGTCAGTGATAAGCATCCCACTTGCCGTTGGTCAGCCGTAGTTAAATTAGCCACGCTTGCCATGTAGATTAGCACGCATGTTCTTTACAGGTTGGGGGGGGCAGGTCTTTTTGGTCCTGAATTGGGTCGGTGGTCGCAATCTCCCCCTGCCGGAATTACCCTTCCCCCAGTTTCCATGCTTCAGTGCCTTCTGAGCCAAGAAGTTCCCTGTTATCACCACTGGCTGATTTGTGGCCTTCCCCATCTTGGCACCCTCCTTTGTATCAGGATGCTTCCACTGTTAGCAGCAAATCGCCAATCAACATTCCAATCATTAAGACAGTTAGCAAGTCAATTGAACGGCCCTCGGTTACACAAGCACAAACAGTTCCATATTGACACGAATCAGATGAACACATTTTACACAAGGTGTGGCTGCCAGACCCCCGCCGTGCTCCCTGGGAGCAGGGCTGGGCCCTGAGCGGAGGGCTCCCGTTAACCCCAGCGCCCAGCGCCGCCTCCGGGGGTTGCCCTGTCGCTATGAGCTGCTGGAGGCTCCCGTGGGCGGGGGGAGCTCTGCCATGATGCCGGCAGCTCTCCCACCACCGACCCCGTACCCGGGAAGCGTGAAGCCAGAGTTACAGGTACGTACAGAAGGACAGCGCTCCTCCGCCAGCTGGGCCGTGTGGGGCTGGTGACGCTGGGGGTGCAGCCGGGGAGCTGGGCAAGGGACTCAGCCGTGGGAGCTGCAGGGGGCTGAGCGGGGGACTGTCCGGAGGGGCCTGCAGGGCCTCCTTCTGGGGACTGTCCACAGGACTGACCTCAGAAGTCTCCTCTGCAGTCTCCGGAGAGCTCTCCTCGGAAGTGTCCAAGGGCAGCCAGGTGGGGAGGACTGCGACACCCCGCCCTGGTTCCCCTTGGGGTCTTGCAGGGGGGGTCGGCGTCCCCCAGCACCCCCGATGCCACGTGGTGTTTGCAGCAGCCGCCCTCCGCCTCGTACTCAGGAGGTCAGGGTCTTTGCTGCAGGAGGCGGCGGGACATCGGCAAGGATATTTTCACCTTTCTCGTGCAGACGGAACAGCCCGTAAGTAGAATACAGGCGGCCCTTTGGCCTCCTTGCAAAATGCACCACAGCGACAACAGGGAGATTTACATCAACAGCAACGTGTCACACCACAGGAGCACAGAGGAGTGAGCATCGCAAGGTATCCTTTTCTTTACACATTGTTTTTTCCCCGCAGAGGTGGGCAAAAATAACCCAACCCCTGAGCCCCAAGGTTTCCTCCTCTCCCATATCAAGCAGTTGCTCTGTGGCTTTGTGCCTTAAAAGAGGGGTTTGTACCGTGAAAGTGAAGGTTTGGAACTGAAAACTGAGGCTTTGAGTGTTAAAAGAGGGATTTGAACCCTGAAAGTGAGGGTTTGGCTGTTACAAATGAGGCTTTGAGCGTTAAAAGAGGGGTTTGGACCCTAAAAGTGAGGTTTGCAGTCCTAACTATAAGGCTTTGATGTTAAAAGAAGAGTTTGGGTGCTTTAAAGTGAGTCTTTGGGACCTGGAAATGAGGCTTTGAGCGTTAAAAGAGGGGTTTGGACAACGAAAGGGAGGGTTTGGAATTTAAAAATGAGATTTAGTCCATGAAAAGGAGGGGTTTGGTCCCTAACAGTGAGGCTTTGGGACCTCTGAATGAGGCTTTGTGCCTGAAAAGTGTGTTTGCACCTTGAAAGTGAAGGTTTGGAACATAAAACTGAGGCGTTGAGAGTTAAAGGAGGGATTTGACCTCTGAAAGTGCTGCTTTGGCTGCTAAAACTAAGGCTTTGAGCTTTAAAAGAGGGATTTGTACCCTGAAAGTGAGGTTTGCGGTCCTAACTCTAAGGCTTTGCTGTTACAAGTGAGGTTTTCGGTGCTTTAAAAGGAGGGTTTGCGACCTAAAAATGTGGGTTTGTACCCTGAAAGTGAAGGTTTGGAACCTAAAGCTGAGGATTTTAGCCTTAAAAGAGGGGTTTGAACCCTGAAACTCAGGGTTTGGGAGCCAAAACTGAGGCTTTTAGCCTTAAAAGAAGGGTTTGAACCCTGGAACTCACGGTTTGGAGCAAAATATGTGAGCATTTGGGACCTAAAACGGAGGCAATGAGTGTTAAAAAAGGGGTTTGGACGCTGAAAGTGAGTCTTTGGGTGTTACAAATGAGGCTTTGACTGTTAAATGAGGGTTTTGGTTCCTAGCAGTGAGGGTTTGGCTGTTAAAAATGAGGCTTTGAGCCTTAATAAAGGGGTTTGGACTCTAAAACGCACAGTATGGAACAAAAAAATGACAGTTTGAGCATTAGAAGACCAGATTCGATGCTAAAAGTGAGGGTTTGGGACCTAAAAATTGGGGTTTGTCCCTTAAAATGAGGGGTTTAGACCCTAAAAGTGAAGTGTTGGGACTTCTAAATGAGGCTTTTAGCCTTAAAAGAGGGGTTTGAACCCTGAAAATCAGAGTTTGGAGCAAAAAAATGATGGATTGAGTAGTAAATGACCGGATTTGAATGCTAAAAGTGAGCGTTTGGGACCTAAAAGTGAAGCACTGAGCATTTAAAGAAAGGTTTGGACACTGGGAGTGTGGCTTTGGGTGTTAAAAACGAGGCTTTGGGTGTTAGAAGAGGGCTTTGGGTCCTAAAAGTGAGGGTTTGGCTGTTAAAAGTGAGGCTTTGAGTTTCAAAACAGGTGTTTGGTCCCTAAAAGCGAGGTTTGTGGTCCTGACTATAAGGCTTTGAGCATTAAAAGAGGGGTTTGGACAACAAAAGTGAGGCTTTTGCTTTTAAAATTGAGGTTTTGTCCCTAAAAAGGAGGGATTTGGACCCTAAGAGTCAAGGTTTGGCATATAAAAATGAGGCTTTGTTGGAAAAGATAGGTTTGAGCCTCAAAGTGAGTGTTTGGGACCTAAAAATCAGGGTTTGTGCCTTAAAAGTGGGGTTTGGACCCTGAAAGAAAAGGTTTGGAACTTAAAACTGAGGCTTTGACGCTAGAAAAGGCAAGTTTGGAGGCGAAAAGGGAGGATTGGGGACCTAAATATAATGCCTTGAGCCCTAAAGGATGGATTTAGATCATCAATATGAGGCTTTGCAACAAATAGAAGAGTCTTTGACAGTAAAAAAGCAAGGTCTGGACCACAACAGTGAGGGTTTGGGACCTCTAAATGAGGCACTGAGTGTTAAATGAGGGGTTTGGATGCTCAAAGTGAGGTTTTGGCTGTTAAAAATGAGGCTTTGATCTTTAAAACAGGGATTTGGACCCTAAAAGTGAGGTTTACTGTCCTAACTATTAAGGCTGTGATGTTAAAGTGAGGGTTTGGGTGCTTTAAAGTGATTCTTTGGGACCTAAGAAATGAGGGATTGTCCCTAAAAAGGAGGGGTTTGGATCCTAAAAGTGAGGGTTTGGGATATAAAAATGAGGCTTTGATGCTAAAAAAAGCAAGTTTGGAGCCTGAAAGGGAGGGTTTGGGACCCAAAAATAATGCTTTGAGCCCTAAAGGATGGATTTAGACTCTAAACTTGAGGCTTTGCAACATATAAATGAGGCTTTGACAGTAAAAAAGACAGGTTTGGACCCTAACAGTGAGGGTTTGGGACCTCTAAATGAGGCTTTGAGAGTTAAAAGAGGGTTTTGGACCCTGAAAGTGAGGGTTTGGTTGTTAAAAAATGGGCTTTGAGCCTTAAATGATGGTTTTGGACTCTAAAACGTGAGGCTTTGGAAAGGAAAAATTATGGTTTGAGCATTAAAGGAAGGGAGTCGATGCTAAAAGTGACGGTTTGGGAACTAAAACTGAGGCACTGAGCGCTAAAAGAGGGGTTTGGACGCTGAAAGTGAGTCTTTGGGTGTTACAAATGAGGCTTTGACTGTTAAGTGAGGGCTTTGGTTCCTAGAAGTGAGGGTTTGGCTGTTAAAAGTGAGGCTTTGAGCTTCAAAACAGGTGTTTGGTCCTTAAAAGCGCGGTTTGCAGTCCTGACTATAAGGCTTTGAGCATTAAAAGAGGGGTTTGGACAACAAAAGTGAGGCTTTTGCTTTTAAAATTGAGGTTTTGTCCCTAAAAAGGAGGGATTTGGACCCTAAGAGTCAAGGTTTGGCATATAAAAATGAGGCTTTGTGTGGAAAGGAATTAATTTAAAGTACCCAAACCTCAATTTTAACATCACAGCCTTAATAGTTAGGACAGTAATCTTCACTTTTAGGGTCCAAATCCCTGTTTTAAAGATCAAAGCCTCATTTTTAACAGCCAAAACCTCACTTTGAGCATCCAAACCCCTCTTTTAACACTCAGTGCCTCATTTAGAGGTCCCAATCCCTCACTGTTAGGTTCCAGAGCTATCCTTCAGGTTCAAAGCCTCACATTGAGGTCCCAAACCCTCACTTTCAGGGTTCAAACCCTCACTTTTAATGCTCTGTGCCTCCTTTTAAGGTCCCAAACCCTCCCTTTTAGCATCGAATCCAGTCTATTAATGCTCACACTGTCATTTCTCCTTTCCAAACCGTGTGTTTTAGAGTCCAAAGATCTTCCTTAAGGCTGAAAGCCTCATTTTTAACTCCCAAACCCTCACTTTCAGTGTCCAAACCTGTCTTTTAGGTTCAAAGCCTAAGTTTTAGATCCCAAACCCTCACCTTTAAGGCTCAAAGTCTTATTTTTAACAGCCAAACCTTCTTTTTTGGGATTCCAAACCCCTGTTTTAAGGCTAAAAGCCTCATTTTTAGGTGCCAAACCCTCACTTTCGGGGTCCAAACACCTCTATTAAGGAATAAAGCCTCATTTTTAGGTGCCAAACCCTCACTTTTCAGGTCCAAACCTGCCTTTTTTAGGGTCAAACCCTCATTCTTAGGTCCCAGGCCCTCACTTTTAGGGTTCAAACCCCAGCTTTAAAGCTCACAGCCTCAGTTTTACCACCCAAAGCCTCACTTTCAGGGTCCAAACCCCTCTTTTAATGCTCAATGCCTCCTTTTAAGGTCCCAAAGCCTCACTTGTAGCATCCAAAAGCTCACTTTGAAGTGCCAAAACCTCATTTTTACTGTCCAAAGCCCTGTTTTCACCAGCAAAGCCTCCGTTTTAGGTCCCACAGCCTCACTTTCAGGCTCCAAACCTGTCTTTTAGGTTCAAAGCCTCAGTTTATTGGCCCCACAGCCTCACTTTCAGGGTCCAAAGCCTCACTTTTAATGCTCAGTGCCTCCTTTTAAGGCCCCAAACCCTTCCTTTTAGTATCAAATCCACTCTATTAATGCTCAAACTGTCATTTTTTCATTCTAAACCGTGCATTTGAGTCCAAACCCCTTGTTTAAGGCTCAAAGCCTTATTTTTAAGAGCCAAACCCTCACTTTCACATCCAAACCTGTGTTTTAGGTTCAAAGCCTCAGTATACGTTCCAAAGTTTCACTTTTAGCATCCAAACCCCTCTTTTAGGTTCACAGCCTAAGTTTTAGATCCCAAACCCTCACCTTTAAGGCTCAAAGTCTTATTTTTAACAGCCAAACCCTCATTTTGGGGGTTCCAACCCCTGTTTTAAGGCTAAAAGCCTCATTTTTAGGTGGGTGCCAAACCCTCACTTTCAGGGTCCAAACACCTCTATTAAGAAATAAAGCCTCATTTTTAGGTGCCAAACCCTCACTTTTCAGGTCCAAACCTGTCTTTTTTAGGGTCAAGCCCTCATTCTTAAGGTCCCAGGCCCTCACTTTTAGGGTTCAAACCCCAGCTTTAAAGCTCACAGCCTCAGTTTTACCACCCAAAGCCTCACTTTCAGGGTCCAAACCCCTCTTTTAATGCTCAATGCCTCCTTTTAAGGTCCCAAACCCTCACTTTTAGCTTCCAAACCCTCACTTTCAGGTGCCAAAACCTCATTTTTACTCTCCAAAGCCCTGTTTTCACCAGCAAAGCCTCCGTTTTAGGTCCCACAGCCTCACTTTCAAGGTCCAAACCGGTCTTTTAGGTTCAAAGCCTCAGTTTTAGGTGCCACAGCTTCACTTTTAGGGACCAAACCTGTCTTTTAGGTTCAAAGCCTCAGTTTTAACCCCCACAGCCTCAATTTCAGGGTCCAAAGCCTCACATTTAATGCTCAGTGCCTCCTTTTAAGGCCCCAAACCCTCCCTTTTAGCATCAAATCCACTATATTAAAGCTCAAACCGTCATTCTTTCATTGTAAACCGTGCATTTGAGTCCAAACCCCTTGTTTAAGGCTCAAGGCCTCATTTTAAGCAGCCAAACCCTCACTTCCAGGGATCCAAGCCCCTTTACTTTCAAGGCTCAAGGCCACATTTTTAGCAGCCAAACCCTCACTTCCTGGGGTCGAAGCCCTTTCTCTTTTAGGGCTCAAGGCCTCATTATTAGCAGCCAAAAGTTTACTTTCAGGGGCCAAAGCTCCTCTGATTTAAGGCTCAGGCATTATTTTTAGCAGCCAAACCCTCATTCCACAGGTTTAAGTCCCTCCGCTTTTAAAGGCTCAAGGCCTCATTTTTAGCAGCTAAGCCCTCACTTCCAGGGGTCCAAGCCCCTCAGCTTTTAAGGCTCAAGGCATCCTTTCTAGAAGCCAAACCCTCACTTCCAGGGGTCCAAGCCCGTTCTCTTTTAAGGCTCAAGGCATTATTTTTAGCTGCCAAACCCTCACTTCCAGGGGTCCAAGCCCCTTCTGCTTTTAAGGCTCAAGGCCTCATTGTTAGCAGCCAAACCCTCACTTTGAGGGGCCCATGCCCCTTCTCTTTTAATGCACAGTCCTTCATTTTTAGCAGCCAAACCCTCATTCCACAGGTTTAAGTCCCTCCGCTTTCAAGGCTCATGGCGTCATTTTTAGCAGCGAAACCCTCACTTACATGGGTCCAAGCCCCTTTTGTTTTAAGGCTCAAGCCTTCATATTTAGCAGCCTAACCCTCACTTTGAGGGGTCCAAGCCCATTCTGCTTTTAAGGCTGAATACCTCATTTTTAGCAGCTACTCCCTCACTTTGAGGGGTCCAAGCCCCTTCTCTTTTAAGGCTCAAGGCCTCATTTTTAGCAGCCAAACCCTCACTTCCAGGGGTCCAAGCCCCTTTACTTTCAAGGCTCAAGGCATTATTTTTAGCAGCCAAACCCTCACTTCCAAGGGTCCAAGCCCCTTCTCCTTGAAGGCTGAAGGCATTATTTTTAGCAGCCAAACCCTCACTTCCAGGGGTCGAAGCCCCTTCTGATTTTAAGGCTCAAGGCCTCATTTCTAGCAGCCAAACCCTCACTTCGAGGGGTCCAAGCCCCTTTTCTTTCAAGGCTCAAGGCCTCATTTTTAGCAGCCAAACCCTCACTTCCAGGGGTCCAAGCCCCTTTTCTTTCAAGGCTCAAGGCCTCATTTTTAGCAGCCAAACCCTCACTTCCAGGGGTCCAAGCCCCTTCTGCTTTTAATGCTCCAGCCTTCATTATTAGCAGCCAAACCCTCACTTCCTGCGATCCAAGCCCCTTCTCTTTTAAGGATCAAGGCCTCATTATTAGCAACCAAAAACTTACTTTCAGGGGCCCGAGCTCCTCTGTTTAAAGGCTCAAGGCCTCATTTTTAGCAGCCAAACCCTCACTTCCAGGGGTCCAAGCTCCTCTGTTTCAAGGTTCAAGGCCTCCTTTCTAGCACCAAACCCTCACTTTGAGTGGTCCAAGCCCCTTCTCTTTTAAGGCTCAAGGCCTCCTTTCTATCAGCAAACCCTCACTTCCTGGTGTCCAAGCCTTTTTACTTTCAAGGCTTAAGGCATTATTAATAGCTGCCAATCCCTCACTTCGAGGGGTCCAAGCCCCTTCTCCTTCAAGGCTCAAGGCATTATTTTTAGCAGCCAAACCCTCACTTCCAGGGGTCCAAGCTCCTTCTCTTTTAAGGCTCAAGGCCTCATTTTTAGCAGCCAAACCCTCACTTTGAGGGGTCCAAGCCCCTTCTCTTTTAAGGCTCAAGGCCTCATTATTAGCAGCCAAACCCTCACTTTGAGGGGTCCAAGCCCATTCTCTTTTAAGACTCAAGGCCTCACTTTTAGCAGCTAGCCCTTCACTTCCAGGGGTCCAAGCCGCTTCTCTTTTAAGGCTCAACGCCTCATTTTTAGCAGCTAGTCCCTCACTTCGAGGGGTCCAAGTACGTTCTGTTTTAAGGCTCAAGGTCTCTTTTCTAGCAGCCAACCCCTGACTTGTTGGGGTCCAAGCCCCTTATCTTTTAAGACTCAAGGCCTCCTTTTTAGCAGCCAAAAAGTTACTTTCAGGTGACCAAGCCCCTTCTCTTTTAAGTCTCAATGCCTAATTTTTGACAGCTAGTCCCTCACTTTGAGGCATCCAAGCCCGTTCTCTCTTAAGTCTCAAGGCCTCATTTTTAGCAGCTAAGCCCTCACTTCCAGGGGTCCAAGCCCCTTCTCTTTTAAGGCTCCAGCGTTCATTATTAGCATCCAAAACCTCACTTCCTGCGATCCAAGCCCCTTCTCTTTTAAGGCTCAAGGCCTCATATTTTGTAGCTAAGCCCTCACTTCGAGGGGTACAAGCCGCTTTACTTTCAAGGCTCAAGGCATTATTTTTAGCAGCCAAACCCTCACTTTGAGGGGTCCAATCCCCTCAGCTTTTAAGGCTCAAGGCCTCCTTTCTAGCAGCCAAACCCTCACTTCCAGGGGTCCAATCCCCTTTACTTTCAAGGCTCAAGGCATTATTTTTAGCAGCCAAACCCTCACTTTGAGGGGTCCAATCCCCTTCTCTATTAAGTCTCAAGTCCTCCTTTCTAGCAGCCAAACCCTCACTTCCAGGGGTCCAAGCCCCTCTGCTTTTAAGGCTCAACGCCTCATTTTTAGCAGCTAAGCCCTCACTTCCAGGGGTCCAAGCCCCTTCTCCTCTAAGGCTCAAGGACTCCTTTTTAGCAGCCAAACCCTCACTTCGAGGGGTCCAAGCCCCTTCTCTTTTAAGGCTCAAGGTCTCCTTTCTAGCAGCCAGCCCCTGACTTCTTGGGGTCCAAGCCCCTTCTCTTTTAAGGATCAAGGCCTCATTTTTAGCAGCCAAACCCTCACTTCCAGGGGTCCAAGCCCCTTCGCTTTTAAGGCTCAAGCCTTCATTTTTAACAGCCAAACCCTCATTCCACAGGTTTAAGTCCCTCAGCTTTCAAGGCTCAAGGCCTCATTTTCAGCAGCCAAACCCTCACTTCAAGGGGGTCCAAGCCCCTTTTTTTTCAAGGCTCAAGGCATTATATTTAGCAGCCAAACCCTCACTTCCAGGGGTCCAAGCCCCTTCTGCTTTAAGGCTCAAGGCCTCATTTTAAGCAGCTAAGCCCTTCCTTCCAGGGGTCCAAACCCCTCAGCTTTTAAGGCTCAATGCCTAATTTTTGACAGCTAGACCCTCACTTTGAGGGGTTCAAGCCCGTTCTCTTTTAAGGCTCAAGGCCTCATTTTTAGCAGCCAAACCATCACTTCCAGGGGTCCAAGCCCCTTCTCTTTTAATGCTCCAGCGTTCATTATTAGCAGCCAAACCCTCACTTCCAGGGGTCCAAGCCCCTTCTCTTTTAAGGCTCAAGGCCTCATATTTTGCAGCTAAGCCCACACTTCGAGGGGTCCAAGCCCCTTTACTTTCAAGGCTCAAGGCATTATTTTTAGCAGCCAAACCCTCACTTCCAGGGGTCCAAGCCCCTCTACTTTCAAGGCTCAAGGCATTATTTTCAGCAGCCAAACCTTCACTTCCAGGGGTCCAAGCCACTTCTCTTTTAAGGCTCGACGCATTATTTCCAGCAGACAAACCCTTACTTCTAAGGGCCCCAGCCCCTCTGCTTTTAAGACTCAGGGCCTCATTTTTAGCAGCCAAACCCTACCTTCCAGGGGTCCAAGCCCCTTCTCCTCTAAGGCTGAAGGACTCCTTTTTAGCAGCCAAACCCTCACTTCCATGAGTCCAAGCCCCTTCTCTTTCAAGGCTCAATGCCTCATTTTTAGCAGCCAAACCCTCACTTCCAGGGGTCCAAGCCCCTTCTCCTCTAAGGCTCAAGGCCCCATTATTAGCAGCCAAACCCTCACTTCCAGGGGTCCAAGCCCCTTCTCTTTTAAGGCTCAAGGCCTCATTTTTAGCAGCCAAACCCTTACTTCGAGGAGTCCAAGCCCCTCAGCTTTTAATGCTCAATGCCTAATTTTTAGCAGCTAGTCCCTCAGTTTGAGGGGTCCAAGCCCCTTCTCTTTTAAGGCTCAAGGCCCATTATTAGCAGCCAAAAACTTACTTTCAGGGGTCCAAGCTCCTCTATTTTAAGGCTCAAGGCGTCATTTTTAGCAGCCAAACCCTCACTTTCAGGGGTCCAAGCCCCTTCTCTTTTAAGGCTCAAGGCCTCCTTTTTAGCAGCCAAACCCTCACTTCCAGGGGTTCAAGCCCCTTCTCTTTTAAGGCTCAAGCCTCATTATTAGCAGCCAAAAACTTACTTTCAGGGGTCCAAGCTCCTCTGTTTTAAGGCTCAAGCCTTCATTTTTAGCAGCCAAACCCTCACTTCCAGGGGTCCAAGCTCCTCTGTTTTAAGGCTCAAGGCCTTCATTTTTAGCAGCCAAACCCTCATTCCACAGGTTAAAGTCCCTCCACATTCAAGGCTCAAGGCCTCATTTTAGCAGCTAGTCCCTCACTGCGAGGGGTCCAAGCCCATCTGCTTTTAAGGCTCAAGGCCTCATTTTCAGCAGCCTAACCCTCACTTCCTGGGGTCCAAGCCCCTTCTCTTTTAAGGCTCAAGGCCTCCTTTTTAGCAGCCTAACCCTCACTTCCTGGGGTCCAAGCCCCTTCTCTTTTAAGGGTCAAGGCCTCCTTTCGAGCAGCTAAGCCCTCACTTCCGGTGGTCCAAGCCCCTTCTCTTTCAAGGCTGAAGGCCTCATTTTTAGCAGCTAGTCCCTCACTTCCAGGGGTCCAAGCCCCTTCTCTTTTAAGGCTCAAGGCCTCATTTTTAGCAGCCAAACCCTCACTTCCAGGGGTCCAATCCCCTTCTCTTTTAAGGCTCAAGGCCTCCTTTCTAGCAGCTAGTCCGTCACTTCCAGGGGTCCAAGCCCCTTCTCTTTTAAGGCTCAAGGCCTCATTATTAGCAGCCAAAAACTTACTTTCAGGGGTCCAAGCTCCTCTATTTTAAGGCTCAAGGCCTCATTTTTAGCAGCTAAACCCCCACTTCGAGGGGTCCAAGCCCCTTCCCTTTTAAGGCTCAAGGCCTCATTTTTAGCAGCCAAACCCTTACTTCGAGGGGCCCAAGCCCCTTCTATTTTAAGGCTCAAGGCCTCCTTTCTAGCAGCCAAATCCTCACTTTGAGGGGTCCAAGCCCCTTCTCCTCTAAATCTCAAGGCCTCCTTTCTAGCAGCCAAACCCTCACTTCCAGGGGTCCAAGCCCCTTCTCTTTTAAGGCTCAAGGCCTCATTTTTAGCAGCTAGTCCCTCACTTCGAGGGGTCCAAGCCCGTTCTCTTTCAAAGGCTCAGGGCCTCATTTTTAGCAGCCAAAACTTACTTTCAGGGGTCCGAGCTCCTCTGTTTTAAGGCTCAAGGCCTCATTTTTAGCAGCCAAACCCTCACTTCCAGGGGTCAAAGCCCCTTCTCCTCTAAGGCTCAAGGCCTTCATTTTTAGCAGCCAAACCCTCATTCCACAGGTTTAAGTCCCTCTGCTTTCAGGGTCAAGCCTTCATTTTTAGCAGCCAAACTCTCACTTTGAGGG
Organism: Phalacrocorax aristotelis; assembly: GCF_949628215.1. Lineage (NCBI taxonomy): Eukaryota > Metazoa > Chordata > Aves > Suliformes > Phalacrocoracidae > Phalacrocorax > Phalacrocorax aristotelis. Next base: position 1,264,842 of record NW_027441361.1, read on the forward strand.
GTCCAAGCCCCTTCTCTTTTAAGGCTCAAGGCATCATTATTAGCAACCAAACCCTCACTTCCAGGGGTCCAAGCCCCTTCTCTTTTAAGGCTCAATGCCTCATTTTTAGCAGCTAAACCCCCACTTCGAGGGGTCCAAGCCCCTTCGCTTTTAAGGCTCAAGGCCTCATTTTTAGCAGCCAAACCCTTACTTCGAGGGGCCCAAGCCCCTTCTCTTTTAAGGCTCAAGGCCTCCTTTCTAGCAGCCAAATCCTCACTTTGAGGGGTCCAAGCCCCTTCTCCTCTAAGTCTCAAGGCCTCTTTTCTAGCAGCCAAACCCTCACTTCCGGTGGTCCAAGCCCCTTCTCTTTCAAGGCTGAAGGCCTCATTTTTAGCAGCTAGTCCCTCACTTCGAGGGGTCCAAGCCCGTTCTCTTTTAAAGGCTCAAGGCCTCATTTTTAGCAGCCAAACCCTTACTTCCAGAGGTCCAAGCCCCTTCTCTTTTAAGGCTCAGGGCCTCATTTTTAGCAGCCAAAACTTACTTTCAGGGGTCCAAGCTCCTGTGTTTTAAGGCTCAAGGCCTCATTATTAGCAGCCAAACCCTCACTTCCAGGGGTCAAAGCCCCTTCTCCTCTAAGGCTCAAGGCCTTCATTTTTAGCAGCCAAACCCTCATTCCACAGGTTTAAGTCCCTCTGCTTTCAGGCTCAAGCCTTCATTTTTAGCAGCCAAACTCTCACTTTGAGGGGTCCTTGCCCCTTCTCTTTTAAGGCTCAAGTCCTCATTTTTAGCAGCCAAACCCTCACTTTCAGGGGTCCAAGCCCCTTCTAATTTATGGCTCAAGGCCTCCTTTCTAGCAGCCAAACCCTCACTTTGAGGGGTCCAAGCCCCTTCTCTTTTAAGGCTCAAGGCCTCATTATTAGCAGCCAAAAAATAACTTCCAGGGGTCCAAGCCCCTTCTCTTTTAAGGCTCAAGGCCTCATTTTTAGCAACCAAACCCTCACTTCCAGGGGTCCAAGCCCCTTCTCCTCTAAGGTTCAAGGCCTCATTTTTAGCAGCTAAGCCGTAACTTCAAGGGTTCCAAGCCCATTCTCCTGTAAGGCTCAAGGCCTCATTTTTAGCAGCCAAACCCTTACTTCTAGGGGTCCAAGCCCCTCAGCTTTTAAGGCTCAAGGCCTCATTTTTAGCAGCTAGTCCCTCACTTCGAGGGGTCCAAGCCCCTTCTCTTTTAAGGCTCAAGGCATCATTATTAGCAGCCAAACCCTTACCTCCAGGGGTCCAAGCCAATTTACTTTGAATTCTCAAGGCCTCATTTTTAGCAGCCAAACCCTCACTTCGAGGGGTCCAAGCCTCTTCTCTTTTAAGGCTCAAGGCCTCATTATTAGCAGCCAAACCCTTACTTCCAGGGGTCCAAGCCCGTTCTCTTTTAAGGCTCAAGGCCTCATTATTAGCAGCCAAACCCTCACTTTGAGGGGTCTAAGACCCTTCTCTTTTAAGGCTCAAGGCCTCATTTTTAGCAGCCAAACCCTCACTTCCAGGGGTCCAAGCCCCACCGCTTTTAAGGCTCAAGGTCTCATTTTTAGCAGCCAAATCCTTACTTCCAGGGGTCCAAGCCCCTCTGCTTTTAAGGCTCAAGGCCTCATTTTCAGCAGCTAGTCCCTCACTTCGAGGGGTCCAAGCCCCTTCTCTTTTAAGGCTCAAGGCCTCATTTTTAGCAGCCAAACCCTCACTTCCAGGGGTCCAAGCCTGTTCTCTTTTAAGGCTCAAGGCCTCATTATTAGCAGCCAAACCCTCACTTCCAGGGGTCCAAGCCCCTTCTCCTCTAAGGCTCAAGGACGCCTTATTAACAGCCAAACCCTCACTTCGAGGGGTCCAAGCCCCTTCTCTTTTAAGGCTCAAGGCCTCATTTTTAGCAGCCAAACCCTCACTTCCAGGGGTCCAAGCCCCTTCTCCTCTAAGGTTCAAGGCCTCATTTTTAGCAGCCAAACCCTTACTTCCAGGGGTCCAAGCCCCTTCTCTTTCAAGGCTCAAGGCCTCATTTTTAGCAGCTAGTCCCTCACTTCGAGGGGTTCATGCCCCTTCTCTTTTAAGGCTCAAGGCATCATTATTAGCAGCCAAACCCTTACCTCCAGGGGTCCAAGCCCCTTTACTTTGAGGCTCAAGGCATTATTTTTAGCAGCCAAACCCTCACTTCCAGGGGTCCAATCCCCTTCACTTTTAAGGCTCAAGGCCTCATTTTTAGCAGCCAAAAACTTACTTCCAGGGGTCCAAGCCCATTCTCTTTTAAGGCTCAAGGCCTCTTTTCTAGCAGCCAAACCCTCACTTTGAGGGGTCTAAGCCCCTTCTCTGTTAAGTCTCAAGGCCTCATTTTTAGCAGCCAATTGCTCACTTCCAGGGGTCCAAGCCCCTTCTCTTTTAAGGCTCATGTTCTCATTTTTAGCAGCCAAATCCTTACTTCCAGGGGTCCAAGCCCCTCTGCTTTTAAGGCTCAAGGCCTCATTTTCAGCAACTAGTCCCTCACTTCGAGGGGTCCAAGCCCCTTCTCTTTTATGGCTCAAGGCCTCATTATTCGCAGCTAGTCCCTCACTTCCAGGGGTCCAAGCCCCTTCTCTTTTAAGGCTCAAGGCCTCATTTTTACCAGCCAAACCCTCACTTAGAGGGGTCCAAGCCTGTTCTCTTTTAAGGCTCAAGGCCTCCTTTCTAGCAGCCAAACCCTCACTTTGATGGGTCCAAGCCCCTTCTCTTTTAAGGCTCAAGGCCTCATTTCTAGCAGCCAAACCCTCACTTCCAGGGGTCCAAGCCCCTCTGTTTTAAGGCTCAAGCTTTCATTTTTAGCAGCCAAATCCTTACTTCCAGGGGTCCAAGCCCCTTTACTTTCAAGGCTCAAGGCCTCATTATTAGCAGCTAAACCCTCACTTCCAGGGGTTCATGCCCCTTCTCTTTTAAGGCTCAAGGCCTCATTATTAGCAGCAAAAAAATCATTTCGAGGGGTCCAAGCTCCTCTGTTTTAAGGCTCAAGGCCTCAGTTTTAGCAGCCAAACCCTCACTTCCAGGGGTCCAAGCCCCTTCTCCTCTAAGGTTCAAGGCCTCATTTTTAGCAGCCAAACCCTTACTTCCAGGGGTGCAAGCCCCTTTACTTTCAAGGCTCAAGGCCTCATTATTAGCAGCTAAACCCTCACTTCCAGGGGTCCATGCCCTTTCTCTTTTAAGGCTCAAGGCCTCATTATTAGCAGCCAAAAAATCACTTCCAGGGGTCCAAGCCCCTTTACTTTCAAGGCTCAAGGCCTCATTTTTAGCAACTACTCCCTCACTTCGAGGGGTCCAAGCCCCTTCTCTTTTAAGGCTCAAGTCCTCATTTTTAGCAGCCAAACCCTCACTTTGAGGGGTCCAAGCCCCTTCTAATTTATGGCTTAAGGTCTCGTTTTTAGCAGCCAAACCCACACTTCCAGGGGTCCAAGCCCCTTCTCTTTTAAGGATCAAGGCCTCCTTTCTAGCAGCTAAGCACTCACTTCCGGGGGTCCAAGCCCCTTCTCTTTCAAGGCTCATGGCCTCATTTTTAGCAACTAGTCCCTCACTTCGAGGGGTCCAAGCCCCTACTCTTTCAAGGCTCAAGGCCTCATTTTTAGCAGCTAATCCCTCACTTCCAGGGGTCCAAGCCCCTTCTCTTTTAAGGCTCAAGGCCTCCTTTCTAGCAGCCAAACCCTCACTTTGAGGGGTCCAAGCCCCTTCTCTTTTAAGGCTCAAGGCCTCATTATTAGCAGCCAAAAAATAACTTCCAGGGGTCCAAGCCCCTTCTCTTTTAAGGCTCAAGGCCTCATTTTTAGCAACCAAACCCTCACTTCCAGGGGTCCAAGCCCCTTCTCCTCTAAGGTTCAAGGCCTCATTTTTAGCAGCTAAGCCGTAACTTCAAGGGTTCCAAGCCCATTCTCCTGTAAGGCTCAAGGCCTCATTTTTAGCAGCCAAACCCTTACTTCTAGGGGTCCAAGCCCCTCAGCTTTTAAGGCTCAAGGCCTCATTTTTAGCAGCTAGTCCCTCACTTCGAGGGGTCCAAGCCCCTTCTCTTTTAAGGCTCAAGGCATCATTATTAGCAGCCAAACCCTTACCTCCAGGGGTCCAAGCCAATTTACTTTGAATTCTCAAGGCCTCATTTTTAGCAGCCAAACCCTCACTTCGAGGGGTCCAAGCCTCTTCTCTTTTAAGGCTCAAGGCCTCATTATTAGCAGCCAAACCCTTACTTCCAGGGGTCCAAGCCCGTTCTCTTTTAAGGCTCAAGGCCTCCTTTCTAGCAGCCAAACCCTCACTTTGAGGGGTCTAAGACCCTTCTCTTTTAAGGCTCAAGGCCTCATTTTTAGCAGCCAAACCCTCACTTCCAGGGGTCCAAGCCCCACCGCTTTTAAGGCTCAAGGTCTCATTTTTAGCAGCCAAATCCTTACTTCCAGGGGTCCAAGCCCCTCTGCTTTTAAGGCTCAAGGCCTCATTTTCAGCAGCTAGTCCCTCACTTCGAGGGGTCCAAGCCCCTTCTCTTTTAAAGACTCAAGGCCTCATTTTTAGCAGCCAAACCCTCACTTCCAGGGGTCCAAGCCTGTTCTCTTTTAAGGCTCAAGGCCTCATTATTAGCAGCCAAACCCTCACTTCCAGGGGTCCAAGCCCCTTCTCCTCTAAGGTTCAAGGACGCCTTATTAACAGCCAAACCCTCACTTCGAGGGGTCCAAGCCCCTTCTCTTTTAAGGCTCAAGGCCTCATTTTTAGCAGCCAAACCCTCACTTCCAGGGGTCCAAGCCCCTTCTCCTCTAAGGTTCAAGGCCTCATTTATAGCAGCCAAACCTTTACTTCCAGGGGTCCAAGCCCGTTCTCTTTTAAGGCTCAAGGCCTCCTTTCTAGCAGCCAAACCCTCACTTTGAGGGGTCTAAGACCCTTCTCTTTTAAGGCTCAAGGCCTCATTTTTAGCAGCCAAACCCTCACTTCCAGGGGTCCAAGCCCCACCGCTTTTAAGGCTCAAGGTCTCATTTTTAGCAGCCAAATCCTTACTTCCAGGGGTCCAAGCCCCTCTGCTTTTAAGGCTCAAGGCCTCATTTTCAGCAGCTAGTCCCTCACTTCGAGGGGTCCAAGCCCCCCTTCTCTTTTAAGGCTCAAGGCCTCATTTTTAGCAGCCAAACCCTCACTTCCAGGGGTCCAAGCCTGTTCTCTTTTAAGGCTCAAGGCCTCATTATTAGCAGCCAAACCCTCACTTCGAGGGGTCCAAGCCCCTTCTCTTTTAAGGCTCAAGGCCTCATTTTTAGCAGCCAAACCCTCACTTCCAGGGGTCCAAGCCCCTTCTCCTCTAAGGTTCAAGGCCTCATTTTTAGCAGCCAAACCCTTACTTCCAGGGGTCCAAGCCCCTTCTCTTTCAAGGCTCAAGGCCTCATTTTTAGCAGCTAGTCCCTCACTTCGAGGGGTCCAAGCACCTTCTCTTTTAAGGCTCAAGGCATCATTATTAGCAGCCAAACCCTTACCTCCAGGGGTCCAAGCCCCTTTACTTTGAGGCTCAAGGCATTATTTTTAGCAGCCAAACCCTCACTTCCAGGGGTCCAATCCCCTTCACTTTTAAGGCTCAAGGCCTCATTTTTAGCAGCCAAAAACTTACTTCCAGGGGTCCAAGCCCATTCTCTTTTAAGGCTCAAGGCCTCTTTTCTAGCAGCCAAACCCTCACTTTGAGGGGTCTAAGCCCCTTCTCTGTTAAGTCTCAAGGCCTCATTTTTAGCAGCCAATTGCTCACTTCCAGGGGTCCAAGCCCCTTCTCTTTTAAGGCTCATGTTCTCATTTTTAGCAGCCAAATCCTTACTTCCAGGGGTCCAAGCCCCTCTGCTTTTAAGGCTCAAGGCCTCATTTTCAGCAACTAGTCCCTCACTTCGAGGGGTCCAAGCCCCTTCTCTTTTATGGCTCAAGGCCTCATTATTCGCAGCTAGTCCCTCACTTCCAGGGGTCCAAGCCCCTTCTCTTTTAAGGCTCAAGGCCTCATTTTTAGCAGCCAAACCCTCACTTAGAGGGGTCCAAGCCTGTTCTCTTTTTAGGCTCAAGGCCTCCTTTCTAGCAGCCAAACCCTCACTTTGATGGGTCCAAGCCCCTTCTCTTTTAAGGCTCAAGGCCTCATTTCTAGCAGCCAAACCCTCACTTTGAGGGGTCCAAGCCCCTCAGTTTTAAGGCTCAAGCTTTCATTTTTAGCAGCCAAAACCTTAATTCCAGGGGTCCATGCCCCTTTACTTTCAAGGCTCAAGGCCTCATTAGTAGCAGCTAAACCCTCACTTCCAGGGGTTCATGCCCCTTCTCTTTTAAGGCTCAAGGCCTCATTATTAGCAGCAAAAAAATCATTTCGAGGGGTCCAAGCTCCTCTGTTTTAAGGCTCAAGGCCTCATTTTTAGCAGCCAAACCCTCACTTCCAGGGGTCCAAGCCCCTTCTCCTCTAAGGTTCAAGGCCTCATTTTTAGCAGCCAAACCCTTACTTCCAGGGGTGCAAGCCCCTTTACTTTCAAGGCTCAAGGCCTCATTATTAGCAGCTAAACCCTCACTTCCAGGGGTCCATGCCCTTTCTCTTTTAAGGCTCAAGGCCTCATTATTAGCAGGCAAAAAATCACTTCCAGGGGTCCAAGCTCCTCTGTTTTAAGGCTCAATGCCTCATTTTTAGCAGCTAGTCCCTCACTTCGAGGGGTCCAAGCCCCTTCTCCTCTAAGGTTCAAGGCCTCATTTTTAGCAGCTAAGCCGTAACTTCAAGGGTTCCAAGCCCATTCTCCTGTAAGGCTCAAGGCCTCATTTTTAGCAGCCAAACCCTTACTTCCAGGGGTCCAAGCCCCTTTACTTTCAAGGCTCAAGGCCTCATTTTTAGCAACTAGTCCCTCACTTCGAGGGGTCCAAGCCCCTTCTCTTTTAAGGCTCAAGTCCTCATTTTTAGCAGCCAAACCCTCACTTTGAGGGGTCCAAGCCCCTTCTAATTTATGGCTCAAGGCCTCGTTTTTAGCAGCCAAACCCACACTTCCAGGGGTCCAAGCCCCTTCTCTTTTAAGGATCAAGGCCTCCTTTCTAGCAGCTAAGCACTCACTTCCGGGGGTCCAAGCCCCTTCTCTTTCAAGGCTCAAGGCCTCATTTTTAGCAGCTAATCCCTCACTTCCAGGGGTCCAAGCCCCTTCTCTTTTAAGGCTCAAGGCCTCCTTTCTAGCAGCCAAACCCTCACTTTGAGGGGTCCAAGCCCCTTCTCCTCTAAGGCTCAAGGCCTCATTATTAGCAGCCAAAAAATAACTTCCAGGGGTCCAAGCCCCTTCTCTTTTAAGGCTCAAGGCCTCATTTTTAGCAACCAAACCCTCACTTCCAGGGGTCCAAGCCCCTTCTCCTCTAAGGTTCAAGGCCTCATTTTTAGCAGCTAAGCCGTAACTTCAAGGGTTCCAAGCCCATTCTCCTGTAAGGCTCAAGGCCTCATTTTTAGCAGCCAAACCCTTACTTCTAGGGGTCCAAGCCCCTCAGCTTTTAAGGCTCAAGGCCTCATTTTTAGCAGCTAGTCCCTCACTTCGAGGGGTCCAAGCCCCTTCTCTTTTAAGGCTCAAGGCATCATTATTAGCAGCCAAACCCTTACCTCCAGGGGTCCAAGCCAATTTACTTTGAATTCTCAAGGCCTCATTTTTAGCAGCCAAACCCTCACTTCGAGGGGTCCAAGCCTCTTCTCTTTTAAGGCTCAAGGCCTCATTATTAGCAGCCAAACCCTTACTTCCAGGGGTCCAAGCCCGTTCTCTTTTAAGGCTCAAGGCCTCCTTTCTAGCAGCCAAACCCTCACTTTGAGGGGTCTAAGACCCTTCTCTTTTAAGGCTCAAGGCCTCATTTTTAGCAGCCAAACCCTCACTTCCAGGGGTCCAAGCCCCACCGCTTTTAAGGCTCAAGGTCTCATTTTTAGCAGCCAAATCCTTACTTCCAGGGGTCCAAGCCCCTCTGCTTTTAAGGCTCAAGGCCTCATTTTCAGCAGCTAGTCCCTCACTTCGAGGGGTCCAAGCCCCCCTTCTCTTTTAAGGCTCAAGGCCTCATTTTTAGCAGCCAAACCCTCACTTCCAGGGGTCCAAGCCTGTTCTCTTTTAAGGCTCAAGGCCTCATTATTAGCAGCCAAACCCTCACTTCCAGGGGTCCAAGCCCCTTCTCCTCTAAGGCTCAAGGACGCCTTATTAACAGCCAAACCCTCACTTCGAGGGGTCCAAGCCCCTTCTCTTTTAAGGCTCAAGGCCTCATTTTTAGCAGCCAAACCCTCACTTCCAGGGGTCCAAGCCCCTTCTCCTCTAAGGTTCAAGGCCTCATTTTTAGCAGCCAAACCCTTACTTCCAGGGGTCCAAGCCCCTTCTCTTTCAAGGCTCAAGGCCTCATTTTTAGCAGCTAGTCCCTCACTTCGAGGGGTCCAAGCACCTTCTCTTTTAAGGCTCAAGGCATCATTATTAGCAGCCAAACCCTTACCTCCAGGGGTCCAAGCCCCTTTACTTTGAGGCTCAAGGCATTATTTTTAGCAGCCAAACCCTCACTTCCAGGGGTCCAATCCCCTTCACTTTTAAGGCTCAAGGCCTCATTTTTAGCAGCCAAAAACTTACTTCCAGGGGTCCAAGCCCATTCTCTTTTAAGGCTCAAGGCCTCTTTTCTAGCAGCCAAACCCTCACTTTGAGGGGTCTAAGCCCCTTCTCTGTTAAGTCTCAAGGCCTCATTTTTAGCAGCCAATTGCTCACTTCCAGGGGTCCAAGCCCCTTCTCTTTTAAGGCTCATGTTCTCATTTTTAGCAGCCAAATCCTTACTTCCAGGGGTCCAAGCCCCTCTGCTTTTAAGGCTCAAGGCCTCATTTTCAGCAACTAGTCCCTCACTTCGAGGGGTCCAAGCCCCTTCTCTTTTATGGCTCAAGGCCTCATTATTCGCAGCTAGTCCCTCACTTCCAGGGGTCCAAGCCCCTTCTCTTTTAAGGCTCAAGGCCTCATTTTTAGCAGCCAAACCCTCACTTTGATGGGTCCAAGCCCCTTCTCTTTTAAGGCTCAAGGCTTCATTTCTAGCAGCCAAACCCTCACTTCCAGGGGTCCAAGCCCCTCTGTTTTAAGGCTCAAGCTTTCATTTTTAGCAGCCAAAACCTTAATTCCAGGGGTCCAAGCCCCTTTACTTTCAAGGCTCAAGGCCTCATTATTAGCAGCTAAACCCTCACTTCCAGGGGTTCATGCCCCTTCTCTTTTAAGGCTCAAGGCCTCATTATTAGCAGCAAAAAAATCATTTCGAGGGGTCCAAGCTCCTCTGTTTTAAGGCTCAAGGCCTCAGTTTTAGCAGCCAAACCCTCACTTCCAGGGGTCCAAGCCCCTTCTCCTCTAAGGTTCAAGGCCTCATTTTTAGCAGCCAAACCCTTACTTCCAGGGGTGCAAGCCCCTTTACTTTCAAGGCTCAAGGCCTCATTATTAGCAGCTAAACCCTCACTTCCAGGGGTCCATGCCCTTTCTCTTTTAAGGCTCAAGGCCTCATTATTAGCAGCCAAAAAATCACTTCCAGGGGTCCAAGCTCCTCTGTTTTAAGGCTCAATGCCTCATTTTTAGCAACCAAACCCTCACTTCCAGGGGTCCAAGCCCCTTCTCCTCTAAGGTTCAAGGCCTCATTTTTAGCAGCTAAGCCGTAACTTCAAGGGTTCCAAGCCCATTCTCCTGTAAGGCTCAAGGCCTCATTTTTAGCAGCCAAACCCTTACTTCCAGGGGTCCAAGCCCCTTTACTTTCAAGGCTCAAGGCCTCATTTTTAGCAACTAGTCCCTCACTTCGAGGGGTCCAAGCCCCTTCTCTTTTAAGGCTCAAGGCCTCATTTTTAGCAGCCAAACCCTCACTTAGAGGGGTCCAAGCCTGTTCTCTTTTTAGGCTCAAGGCCTCCTTTCTAGCAGCCAAACCCTCACTTTGATGGGTCCAAGCCCCTTCTCTTTTAAGGCTCAAGGCTTCATTTCTAGCAGCCAAACCCTCACTTCCAGGGGTCCAAGCCCCTCTGTTTTAAGGCTCAAGCTTTCATTTTTAGCAGCCAAAACCTTAATTCCAGGGGTCCAAGCCCCTTTACTTTCAAGGCTCAAGGCCTCATTATTAGCAGCTAAACCCTCACTTCCAGGGGTTCATGCCCCTTCTCTTTTAAGGCTCAAGGCCTCATTATTAGCAGCAAAAAAATCATTTCGAGGGGTCCAAGCTCCTCTGTTTTAAGGCTCAAGGCCTCAGTTTTAGCAGCCAAACCCTCACTTCCAGGGGTCCAAGCCCCTTCTCCTCTAAGGTTCAAGGCCTCATTTTTAGCAGCCAAACCCTTACTTCCAGGGGTGCAAGCCCCTTTACTTTCAAGGCTCAAGGCCTCATTATTAGCAGCTAAACCCTCACTTCCAGGGGTCCATGCCCTTTCTCTTTTAAGGCTCAAGGCCTCATTATTAGCAGGCAAAAAATCACTTCCAGGGGTCCAAGCTCCTCTGTTTTAAGGCTCAATGCCTCATTTTTAGCAACCAAACCCTCACTTCCAGGGGTCCAAGCCCCTTCTCCTCTAAGGTTCAAGGCCTCATTTTTAGCAGCTAAGCCGTAACTTCAAGGGTTCCAAGCCCATTCTCCTGTAAGGCTCAAGGCCTCATTTTTAGCAGCCAAACCCTTACTTCCAGGGGTCCAAGCCCCTTTACTTTCAAGGCTCAAGGCCTCATTTTTAGCAACTAGTCCCTCACTTCGAGGGGTCCAAGCCCCTTCTCTTTTAAGGCTCAAGTCCTCATTTTTAGCAGCCAAACCCTCACTTTGAGGGGTCCAAGCCCCTTCTCTTTTATGGCTCAAGGCCTCGTTTTTAGCAGCCAAACCCACACTTCCAGGGGTCCAAGCCCCTTCTCTTTTAAGGATCAAGGCCTCCTTTCTAGCAGCTAAGCACTCACTTCCGGGGGTCCAAGCCCCTTCTCTTTCAAGGCTCATGGCCTCATTTTTAGCAACTAGTCCCTCACTTCGAGGGGTCCAAGCCCCTTCTCTTTCAAGGCTCAAGGCCTCATTTTTAGCAGCCAAATCCTTACTTTGAGGGGTCCAAGCCCCTTCTCTTTTAAGGCTCAAGGCCTCCTTTCTAGCAGCCAAACCCTCACTTTGAGGGGTCCAAGCCCCTTCTCTTTTAAGGCTCAAGGCCTCATTTTTAGCAACCAAACCCTCACTTCCAGGGGTCCAAGCCCCTTCTCCTCTAAGGTTCAAGGCCTCATTTTTAGCAGCTAAGCCGTAACTTCAAGGGTTCCAAGCCCATTCTCCTGTAAGGCTCAAGGCCTCATTTTTAGCAGCCAAACCCTTACTTCTAGGGGTCCAAGCCCCTCAGCTTTTAAGGCTCAAGGCCTCATTTTTAGCAGCTAGTCCCTCACTTCGAGGGGTCCAAGCCCCTTCTCTTTTAAGGCTCAAGGCATCATTATTAGCAGCCAAACCCTTACCTCCAGGGGTCCAAGCCAATTTACTTTGAATTCTCAAGGCCTCATTTTTAGCAGCCAAACCCTCACTTCGAGGGGTCCAAGCCTCTTCTCTTTTAAGGCTCAAGGCCTCATTATTAGCAGCCAAACCCTTACTTCCAGGGGTCCAAGCCCGTTCTCTTTTAAGGCTCAAGGCCTCCTTTCTAGCAGCCAAACCCTCACTTTGAGGGGTCTAATACCCTTCTCTTTTAAGGCTCAAGGCCTCATTTTTAGCAGCCAAACCCTCACTTCCAGGGGTCCAAGCCCCACCGCTTTTAAGGCTCAAGGTCTCATTTTTAGCAGCCAAATCCTTACTTCCAGGGGTCCAAGCCCCTCTGCTTTTAAGGCTCAAGGCCTCATTTTCAGCAGCTAGTCCCTCACTTCGAGGGGTCCAAGCCCCTTCTCTTTTAAGGCTCAAGGCCTCATTTTTAGCAGCCAAACCCTCACTTCTAGGGGTCCAAGCCTGTTCTCTTTTAAGGCTCAAGGCCTCATTATTAGCAGCCAAACCCTCACTTCCAGGGGTCCAAGCCCCTTCTCCTCTAAGGCTCAAGGACGCCTTATTAACAGCCAAACCCTCACTTAGAGGGGTCTAAGCCCCTTCTCTTTTAAGGCTCAAGGCCTCATTTTTAGCAGCCAAACCCTCACTTCCAGGGGTCCAAGCCCCTTGTCCTCTAAGGTTCAAGGCCTCATTTTTAGCAACCAAACCCTTACTTCCAGGGGTCCAAGCCCCTTCTCTTTCAAGGCTCAAGGCCTCATTTTTAGCAGCTAGTCCCTCACTTCGAGGGGTCCAAGCACCTTCTCTTTTAAGGCTCAAGGCATCATTATTAGCAGCCAAACCCTCACTTCCAGGGGTCCAAGCCCCTTCTCCTCTAAGGTTCAAGGCCTCATTTTTAGCAGCCAAACCCTTACTTCCAGGGGTGCAAGCCCCTTTACTTTCAAGGCTCAAGGCCTCATTATTAGCAGCTAAACCCTCACTTCCAGGGGTCCATGCCCTTTCTCTTTTAAGGCTCAAGGCCTCATTATTAGCAGCCAAAAAATCACTTCCAGGGGTCCAAGCTCCTCTCTTTTAAGGCTCAATGCCTCATTTTTAGCAGCCAAACCCTCACTTCCAGGGGTCCAAGTCCCTTCTCCTCTAAGGTTCAAGGCCTCATTTTTAGCAGCTAAGCCGTAACTTCAAGGGTTCCAAGCCCATTCTCCTGTAAGGCTCAAGGCCTCATTTTTAGCAGCCAAACCCTTACTTCGAGGGGTCCATGCCTCTTCTCTTTTAAGGCTCAAGGCCTCATTTTTAGCAGCCAAACCCTTACTTCCAGGGGTCCAAGCCCGTTCTCTTTTAAGGCTCAAGGCCTCCTTTCTAGCAGCCAAACCCTCACTTTGAGGGGTCTAAGACCCTTCTCTTTTAAGGCTCAAGGCCTCATTTTTAGCAGCCAAACCCTCACTTCCAGGGGTCCAAGCCCCACCGCTTTTAAGTCTCAAGGTCTCATTTTTAGCAGCCAAACCCTCACTTCCAGGGGTCCATGCCCCTTCTCTTTTAAGGCTCAAGGCCTCATTTTCAGCAGCTAGTCCCTCACTTCGAGGGGTCCAAGCCCGTTCTCTTTTAAAGACTCAAGGCCTCATTTTTAGCAGCCAAACCCTCACTTCCAGGGGTCCAAGCCTGTTCTCTTTTAAGGCTCAAGGCCTCATTATTAGCAGCCAAACCCTCACTTCCAGGGGTCCTTGCCCCTTCTCTTTTAAGGCTCAAGTCCTCATTATTAGCAGCCAAACCTTCACTTCCAGGGGTCCAAGCTGCTCTGTTTTAAGGCTCAAGGCCTCATTATTAGCAGCCAAACCCTCACTTCGAGGGGTCCAAGCCCCTTCTCTTTTAAGGCTCAAGGCCTCATTTTTAGCAGCCAAACCCTCACTTCCAGGGGTCCAAGACCCTTCTCCTCTAAGGGTCAAGGCCTCATTTTTAGCAGCCAAACCCTTACTTCCAGGGGTCCAAGCCCCTCAGCTTTTAAGGCTCAATGCCTCATTTTTAGCAGCTAGTCCCTCACTTCGAGGGGTCCAAGCCCCTTCTCTTTTAAGGCTCAAGGCATCATTATTAGCAGCCAAACCCTTACCTCCAGGGGTCCAAGCCCCTTTACTTTAAGGCTCAAGGCATTATTTTTAGCAGCCAAACCCTCACTTCCAGGGGTCCAAGCCCCTTCTCTTTTAAGGCTCAAGGCCTCCTTTCTAGCAGCCAAACCCTCACTTTGAGGGGTCTAAGGCCCTTCTCTGTTAAGGCTCAAGGCCTCATTTTTAGCAGCCAAACCCTCACTTCCAGGGGTCCAAGCCCCACCGCTTTTAAGGCTCATGTTCTCATTTTTAGCAGCCAAATCCTTACTTCCAGGGGTCCAAGCCCCTCTGCTTTTAAGGCTCAAGGCCTCATTTTTAGCAGCTAGTCCCTCACTTCGAGGCGTCCAAGCCCGTTCTCTTTTAAAGACTCAAGGCCTCATTATTAGCAGCCAAACCCTTACTTTCAGGGGTACAAGCCCCTTCTCTTTTAAGGCTCAAGGCCGCATTATTAGCAGCCAAACCCTCACTTCCAGGGGTCCAAGCCCCTTCTCTTTTAAGGCTCAAGGCCTCATTTTTAGCAGCCAAACCCTTACTTCCAGGGGTGCAAGCCCCTCAGCTTTTAAGGCTCAAGGCCTCATTTTTAGCAGCTAGTCCCTCACTTCCAGGGGTCCAAGCCCCTTCTCTTTTAAGGCTCAAGGCCTCATTTCTAGCAGCCAAAAATTTACTTTCAGGGGTCCAAGCTCCTCTGTTTTAAGGCTCAAGGCGTCATTTTTAGCAGGCAAACCCTCATTCCACAGGTTCAAGCCCCTTCTCTTTTAAGCTCAAGGCCTCATTATTAGCAGCCAAACCCTCACTTCCAGGGGTCCAAGCCCCTTCTCTTTTAAGGCTCAAGGCCTCATTTTTAGCACCCAAACCCTCACTTCCAGGGGTCCAAGCCCCTTCTCTTTTATGGTTCAAGGCCTCATTTTTAGCAGCTAAACCCTCACTTCCAGGGGTCCAAGCCCCTTCTCTTTTAAGGCTCAAGGCATTATTTTTAGCAGCCAAACCCTCACTTCCAGGGGTCCAAGCCTCTCCTCTTTTAAGGCTCAAGGCCGCATTATTAAAAGCCAAACCCTCACTTCCAGGGGTCCAAGCCCCTTCTCTTCTAAGGCTCAAGGACTCCTTTTTAGCAGCCAAACCCTCACTTCCAGGGGTCCAAGACCCTTTTCTTTCAAGGCTCAAGGCCTCATTTTTAGCAGCCAAACCCTCACTTCCAGGGGTCCAAGTCCCTTCTCTTTCAAGGCTCAAGGCCTCGTTTTTAGCAGCCAAACCCTCACTTCCAGGGGCCCAAGACCCTTCTCTTTTAAGGCTCAAGGCATTATTTTTAGCAGCCAAACCCTCACTTCCAGGGGTCCAAGCCCCTTCTCTTTTAAGGCTCAAGGCCTCATTTTTAGCAGCCAAAAACTTACTTCTAGGGGTCCAAGCCCCTCTGCTTTTAAGGCTCAAGGCGTCATTTTTAGCAGCCAAACCCTCACTTCCCGGAGTCCGTGCCCCTTCTCTTTCAAGGCTCAAGAGCTCCTTTCTAGCAGCTACTCCCTTACTTCGAGGGGTCCAAGCCCCTTTTCTTTTGAGGCTCAATGCCTCCTTGTTTGCAGCCAATCCCTCAGTTCCAGGGGTCTAAGCCCCTTCTCTTTTATGGCTCAAGGCCTCATTATTAGCAGCCAAACCCTTACTTCAAGGGGCCCAAGCCCCTTCTGCTTTAAGGCTCAAGGCCTCATTTTCAGCAGCCAAACCCTCACTTCCAGGGGTCCAAGCCCCTTCTCTTTTGAGGCTCAAGGTATTATTTTAAGCAGCCAAACCCTGACTTCCAGGGGTCCAAGCCCCTTCTCTTTCAAGGCTCAAGGCCTCATTATTAGCAGCCAATCCCTCACTTCCAGGGGTCCAAGCCCCTTCTCTTTTAAAGCTCAACGTCTCATTATTAGCAGCCAAAAAGATACTTTCAGGGGTCCAAGCTTCTCTGTTTACAGGCTCAAGGCGTCATTTTTAGCAGCCAAACCCTCATTCACAAGTCCAAGCCCCTTCTCTTTTAAGGCTCAAGGCCGCATTATTAGCAGCCAAAAAGTTACTTTCAGGGATCCAATCTCCTCTCCTCTAAGGCTCAAGGCCTCATTTTTAGCAGCCAAACCCTTAATTCCAGGGGTCCATGCCCCTTCTCTTTTAAGGCTCAAGGCCTCCTTTTTAGCAGCTAGTCCCTTACTTCGAGGGGTCCAAGCCCCTTCTGCTTTAAGGCTCAAGGCCTCATTTTTAGCAGCCGAACCCTTACTTCCAGGGTTCCAAGCCCGTTCTCTTTTAAGGCTCAAGGCCTCCTTTCTAGCAGCCAAACCCTCACTTTGAGGGGTCTAAGCCCCTTCTCTTTTAAGGCTCACGGCCTCATTTTTATCTGCTAAGCCCTTACTTTCAGGGGTCCAAGCCCCTTCTCTTTTAAGGCTCAAGGCATTATATTTAGCAGCCAAATCCTTACTTCCAGGGGTCCAAGCCCCTTCTCTTTTAAGGCTCAAGGCCTCATTTTTAGCAGCTATTCCCTCGCTTCGAGGGGTTCAAGCCTCTTCTCTTTTAAGGCTCAAGGCCTCGTTTTTAGCAGCCAAACCGTCATTCCACAGGTTTAAGTCCCTTCTCTTTTAAGGCTCAAGGCCTCATTATTAGCAGCCAAGCCCTTACTTTCAGGGGTCCAAACCCCTTCTCTTTTAAGGCTCAAGGCATTATTTTTAGCAGCCAAACCCCCACTTCCAGGGGTCCAAACCCCTTCTCTTTTAAGGCTCAAGGCCTCATGTTTAGTGGCCAAACCCTCTCTTCGAGGGGTCCAAGCCCCTTTACTTTCAAGGCTCAATGCCTCCTTGTTTGCAGCCAAACCCTCAGTTTCAGAGGTCCAAGCCCCTTCTCTTTTAAGGCTCAAGGCCTCATTTTAAGCAGCCAAACCCTCACTTCCAGGGGTCCAAGCACCTACTCTTTCAAGGCTCAGGGCCTCATTTTTAGCAGCCAAACCTTTACTTCCAGGGGTTGAAGACCCTCAGCCTTTAAGGCTCAATGCCTCATTTTTAGCAGCCAAAAACTTATTTTCAGGGGTCCAAGCTGCTCTTTTCTAAGGCTCAAGCCTTCAGTTTTAGCAGCCAAACCGTGCAGTCCATTCCATGGGGCCGTATGCGGTCCGTGATTTCAATGGCAGTCCATTCCGGGGGCCGGATCCGGTCCGAGTTTTCCGCGGCAGTCCATTCCGGGGGCCGGATCCGGTCCGGATTTTCTGCGGCAGTCCATTCCGGGGACCGTATGCGGTCCGGGATTTCTGAGGCAGTCCATTCCGGGGGGCCTGATCGGGTCCGGGATTTCCGCGGCAATCCATTCCGTGGGGACGCATCCAGTCCAGGTGTTCCGCGGCAGTCCATTCCGGATGGTCGGATACGGTCCGGGTTTTCCATGGCAGTCCATTCTGGGGTCCGGATCCGGTCCGGGTCTTCCGCGGCAGTCCATTCTGGGGTCCGGATCCGGTCAGGGACTTCCGCGGCACGCCGTTCCGGGGGCTGGATCCGGTCCGGTTTTTCTGTGGCACGCCGTTCCGGGGGCCGCATCCGGTCCGGTTTTTCCGCGGCACGCCATTCCGGGGGCCGGATCCGGTCCGGTTTTTCTGCGGCACTCCATTCTGGGGGCCGGATCCGGTCCGGTATTTCCGCGGAACACCGCTCAGGGGCCGGATCCGGTCCAGTTTTTCCGCGGCACGCCATTCCGGGGGCCAGATCCGGTCCGGATTTTCTGCAGCACGCCATTCTGGAGGCCGGATCCGGTCCACCTTTTCCACAGCAGTCCGTTCCGGTGGCCGGATCTAGTCCGGTTTTTCCGCGGCACGCCATTCCGGGGGCCGGATCCAGTCCGGATTTTCAGCGGCAGTCCATTCCGGGGGCCCGATCTGGTCCGGTTTCTCCGCGGCAGTCCGTTATGGGGCCCGGATCCGGTCCGGTTTTTCCGCGGCAGTACGTTTCGGGGGCCGGATCCGGTCCGGTTTTTCCGCGGCACTCCGTTCTGGGGGCCGGACCCTGTCCGGTTTTTCCGTGGCAGTCCGTTCCTGGGGCCGGATCCGGTCCGGTTTTTCCGCGGCACGCCGTTTTGGAGGCCGGATCCGGTCCGTTTTTAGCGCTGCAGTATATACCGGGGGCCGGATCAGGTCCGGTTTTTCCGCAGCACTCCATTCCGGGGGCCGGATCCAGTGCGGATTTTCCGCGGCACGCCATTCCGAGGGCCGGATCGGTCCAGTTTTTCCGCGGCACTCCATTCCGGGGGCCTCATCCGGTCCGGATTTTCCGCGGCACTGTATTCCGGGGGTCGGATTGGTCCAGTTTTTCCGCGGCACGCCGTTTCGGAGGCCGGATCCGGTCCGGTTTTTCCGCGGCGCGGCGTTTCGGAGGCCGGATCCGGTCCGGTTTTTGCGCGGCACGCCGTTTCGGAGGCCGGATCCGGTCCGGATTTTTACGCGGCACGCCGTTTCGGGGGCCGGATCTGGTCCGGTTTTTCCGCGGCGCGGCGTTTCGGAGGCCGGATCCGGTCCGGTTTTTGCGCGGCACGCCGTTTCGGAGGCCGGATCCGGTCCGGATTTTTACGCGGCACGCCGTTTCGGGGGCCGGATCCGGTCCGGTTTTTCCGCGGCGCGGCGTTTCGGAGGCCGGATCCGGTCCGGTTTTTGCGCGGCATGCCGTTTCGGAGGCCGGATCCGGTCCGGTTTTTCCGCGGCACGCCGTTCCGGAGGCCGGATCCGGTCCGGTTTTTCCGCGGCACGCCGTTTCGGAGGCCGGATCCGGTCCGGTTTATGCGCGGCACGCCGTTTCGGAGGCCGATCCGGTCCGGTTTTTGCGCGGCACGCCGTTTCGGAGGCCGGATCCGTCCCGGTTTTTACGCCGCACGCCGTTCCGGGGGCCGGATCGGGTCCGGTTTTTGCACGGCACGCCGTTTCGGAGGCCGGATCCGGCCCGGTCTTTCCACGGTGCGCCGTTTTGGAGGCCGGATCCGGCCCGGTTTTTCCGCGGCACGCCGTTCCGGGGGCCGGATCGGGTCCGGTTTTTGCGCGGCACGCCGTTTCGGAGGCCGGATCCGGCCCGGTTTTTGCGCGGCACACCATTTCAGAGGCCGGATCCGGTCCGGTTTTTGCGCGGCACGCCGTTTCGGAGGCCGGATCCGGTCCGGTTTTTGCATGGCACGCCATTTCGGAGGCCGGATCCGGTCCGGTTTTTGCATGGCACGCCATTTCGGAGGCCGGATCCGGTCCGGTTTTTCCGCGGCACGCCGTTTCGGAGGCCGGCTCCGGTCCTTTTTTTCCGCGGCACGCCGTTTCGGAGGCCGGATCCGGTCCGGTTTTTGCGCGGCACGCCGTTTCGGAGGCCGGATCCGGTCCGGTTTTTCCGCGGCACGCCATTCCGGAGGCCGGATCTGGTCCGGTTTTTGCGCGGCACGCCATTTCAGAGGCCGGATCCGGTCCGGTTTTTGCGCGGCACGCTGTTTCGGAGGCCGGATCCGGTCCGGTTTTTCCGCCGCACGCCGTTTCGGAGGCCGGATCCGGTCCGGTCTTTCCGCGGCACGCCGTTTCGGAGGCCGGACCCGGTCCGGTTTTACCGCGGCACGCCGTTTCGGAGGCCGGATCCGGCCCGGTTTATCTGCGGCACGCCGTTTCGGAGGCCGGATCCGGTCCGGTTTTTGCGCGGCACGCCGTTCCGGAGTCCGGATCCGGCCCGGTTTTTGCACGGCACGCCGTTTCGGAGGCCGGATCCGGTCCAGTTTTTGCGCGGCACGCCGTTTTGGAGGCCGGATCCGGCCCAGTTTTTCCGCGAAACGGCGTTTCGGAGGACGGATCCGGTCCGGTTTTTCCCGCGGCGCGCCAATTCGGAGGCCGGATCCGGTCCGGTTTTTGCGCGGCACGCCGTTTCGGAGGCCGGATCCGGTCCGGTTTTTCCGCGGCGCGGCGTTTCGGAGGCCGGATCCGGTCCGGTTTTTGCGTGGCACGCCATTTTGGAGGCCGGATCCGGCCCGGTTTTTCCGCCGCACGCCGTTTCAGAGGCCGGATCCGGCCCGGTTATTCCGCGGCACGCCGTTTCGGAGGCCGGATCCGGCCCGGTTTTTCCCACGGCACGCCATTCCGTAGGCCGGATCCGGTCCGGTTTTTGCGCGGCACGCCATTTCAGAGGCCTGATCCGGTCCGGTATTTCCGTGGCACGCCGTTTCGGAGGCCGGATCCGGTCCGGTTTTTCCGCCGCACGCCATTTCGGAGGCCGGATCCGGTCCGGTCTTTCCGCGGCACGCCGTTTCGGAGTCCGGATCCGGTCCGGTTTTACCGCGGCGCGGCGTTTCGGAGGCCGGATCCGGTCCGGTCTTCCCGCGGCGCGCCGTTTTGGAGGCCGGATCCGGTCTGGTTTTTGCGCGGCACGCCGTTCCGGAGGCCAGATCCGGTCCGGTTTTTGCGCGGCACGCCGTTTCGGGGGCCTGATCCGGTCTGGTTTTTCCGCGGCAGGCCGTTTCGGAGGCCGGATCCGGCCTGGTTTTTCCGCGGCACGCCGTTTCGGAGGCCGGATCCGGCCCGGTTTTTCCGCGGCAGGCCGTTTCGGAGGCCGGATCCGGTCCGGTTTTTGCGCGGCGCGCCATTCCGGGGGCCGGACCCGGTCCGGTATATCTACGGCACGCCGTTTCGGACGCCTGATCCGGTCCGGTTTTTGCGCGGCACGCCGTTTCGGAGGCCGGATCCGGCCCGGTCTTTCCGCCGCACGCCGTTTCGGAGGCCGGATCCGGCCCGGTTTTTGCGCGGCACGCCGTTCCGGAGGCCGGATCCGGCCCGGTTTACCTGCGGCACGCCGTTTCGGAGGCCGGATCCGGTCCGGTTTTTGCGCGGCACGCCATTCCGGAGTCCGGATCCGGCCCGGTTTTTGCACGGCACGCAGTTTCGGAGGCCGGATCCGGTCCGGTTTTTGCGCGGCACGCCGTTTCGGAGGCCGGATCCGGCCCAGTTTTTCCGCGAAACGGCGTTTCGGAGGCCGGATCCGGTCCGGTTTTACCGCGGCACGCCGTTTCGGAGGCCGGATCCGGTCCGGTCTTCCCGCGGCGCGCCGTTTTGGAGGCCGGATCCGGTCTGGTTTATGTGCGGCACTCCGTTTCGGAGGCCGATCCGGTCCGGTTTTTCCGCGGCACGCCGTTTCGGAGGCCGATCCGGCCCGGTTTTTCCGCGGCACGCCGTTTTGGAGGCCGGATCGGGTCCGGTTTTTGCACGGCACGCCGTTCCGGAGGCCGGATCCGGCCCGGTTTTTCCGCGGCACGCCGTTTCGGAGGCCGGATCCGGCCCGGTTTTTCCGCCGCACGCCGTCTCGGAGGCCGGATCGGGTCCGGTTTTTGCGTGGCACGCCATTTCGGAGGCCGGATCCGGTCCGGTTTTTGCATGGCACGCCATTTCGGAGGCCGGATCCGGTCCGGTTTTTGCGCGGCTCGCCATTCCGTAGGCCGGATCCGGTCCGGTTTTTCCGCGGCACGCCGTTCCGGAGGCCTGATCCGGTCCGGTATTTCCGCGGCACGCCGTTTCGGAGGCCGGATCCGGTCCGGTTTTTGCGCGGCACGCCGTTCCGGAGGCCGGATCCGGCCCGGTTTTTGCGCGGCACGCCGTTTCGGAGGCCGGATCCTGTCCGGTTTTTGCGTGGCACGCCATTTCAGAGGCCGGATCTGGTCCGGTTTTTGCATGGCACGCCATTTCGGAGGCCGGATCCGGCCCGGTTTTTCCACGGCACGCTGTTTCGGAGGCCGGATCCGGCCCGGTTTTTGCGCGGCACGCCGTTTCGGGGGCCGGATCCGGTCCGGTTTTTCCGCGGCACGCCGTTCTGGAGGCCTGATCCGGTCCGGTTTTTGCGCGGCACGGCGTTTCGGAGGCCGGATCTGGTCAGGTTATTCCGCCGCACGCCGTTTTGGAGGCCGGATCCGGTCCGGTTTTTGTGCGGCAGGCCGTTTCGGAGTCCGGATCCGGTCCGGTCTTTCCGCGGCACGCCGTTTCGGAGGCCGGATCCGGCCCAGTTTTTCCGCCGCACGCCGTTTCGGAGGCCGGATCCGGCCCGGTTTTTCCGCCGCACGCCGTTTCGGAGGCCGGATCCGGTCCGGTTTTTCCGCGGCACGCCGTTTCGGGGGCCGGATCCGGCCCGGTTTTTCCCACGGCACGCCGTTTCGGAGGCCGGACCGGGTCCGGTTTTTGCATGGCACGCCATTCCGTAGGCCGGATCCGGTCCGGTTTTTGCGCGGCACACCATTTCAGAGGCCTGATCCGGTCCGGTATTTCCGCGGCACGCCGTTTCGGAGGCCGGATCCGGTCCGTTTTTTCCACGGCACGCCGTTTCGGAGGCCGGATCCGGTCCGGTTTTTCCGCCGCACGCCGTTTCGGAGGCCGGATCCGGCCCGGTTTTTCCGCCGCACGCCGTTTCGGAGGCCGGATCCGGCCCGGTTTTTGCGCGGCACGCCGTTTCGGAGGCCGGATCCGGCCCGGTTTTTCCGCGGCACGCCGTTTCGGAGGCCGGATCCGGTCCGGTTTTTTCCGCGGCACGCCGTTTCGGGGGCCGGATCCGGTCCGGTTTTTCCGCGGCACGCCGTTCCCGAGGCCGGATCCGGTCCGGTTATTGCGCGGCACGCCGTTTCGGAGGCCGGATCCGGTCCGGTTTTTGCGCGGCACGCCGTTTCGGAGGCCGGATCCGGTCCGGTCTTTCCGCGGCACGCCGTTTCGGAGGCCGGACACGGTCCGGTTTTTCCGCGGCACGCCGTTTCGGAGGCCGGATCCGGCCCGGTTTTTCCGCCGCACGCCGTTTCAGAGGCCGGATCCGGCCCGGTTTTTCCGCCGCACGCCGTTTCGGAGGCCGGATCCGGTCCGGTTTTTCCGCGGCACGCCGTTTCGGAGGCCGGACCGGGTCCGGTTTTTGCATGGCACGCCATTCCGTAGGCCGGATCCGGTCCGGTTTTTGCGCGGCACGCCATTTCAGAGGCCTGATCCGGTCCGGTTTTTTCGCGGCACGCCGTTTCGGAGGCCGGATCCGGTCCGGTTTTTGCGCGGCACGCCGTTTCGGAGGCCGGATCCGGTCCGGTCGTTCTGCGGAGCGCCGTTTCGGAGGCCGGATCCGGTCCGGTTTTTGCGCAGCACGCCGTTCCGGAGGCCGGATCCGGCCCGGTTTTTCCGCCGCACGCCTTTTCGGAGGCCGGATCCGGCCCGGTTTTTCCGCCGCACGCCGTTTCGGAGGCCGGATCGGGTCCGGTTTTTGCGCGGCACGCCGTTTCGGAGGCCGGATCGGGTCCGGTTTTTGCGCGGCACGCCGTTTCGGAGGCCGGACCGGGTCCGGTTTTTCCGCGGCACGCCCTTTCGGAGGCCGGATCCGGCCCGGTTTTTCCGCGGCACGCCGTTTCGGAGGCCGGATCCGGCCCGGTTTTTCCGCCGCACGCCGTTTCGGAGGCCGGATCCGGCCCGGTTTTTCCGCGGCAGGCCGTTTCGGAGGCCGGATCCGGCCCGTTTTTTCCGCGGCACGCCGTTTCGGAGGCCGGATCCGGACCGGTTTTTCCGCGGCACGCTGTTTCGGAGGCCGGATCCGGTCCGGTCTTTCCGCGGCACGCCGTTTCGGAGGCCGGATCCGGTCCGGTCGTTCCGCGGAGCGCCGTTTCGGAGGCCGGATCCGGTCCGGTTTTTGCGCGGCACGCCGTTTCGGAGGCCGGATCCGGCCCGGTTTTTCCGCCGCACGCCGTTTCGGAGGCCGGATCCGGTCCGGTTTTTCCGCCGCACGCCGTTTCGGACGCCTGATCCGGTCCGGTTTTTGCGCGGCACTCCTTTTCGGAGGCCGGATCCGGTCCGGTCTTTCCGCGGCGCGCCGTTTCGGAGGCCGGATCCGGTCCGGTTTTACGACGGCACGCCGTTTCGGAGGCCGGATCCGGTCCGGTTGTTCCGCGGAGCGCCGTTTCGGAGGCCGGATCCGGCCCGGTTTTTGCGCGGCGCGCCGTTTTGGAGGCCGGATCAGGCCCGGTTTTTCCGCCGCACGCCTTTTCGGAGGCCGGATCCGGTCCGGTTTTTCCGCCGCACACCGTTTCGGAGGCCGGATCGGGTTCGGTTTTTGCGCGGCACGCCGTTTCGGAGGCCGGACCGGGTCCGGTTTTTCCGGGGCACGCCCTTTCGGAGGCCGGATCCTGTCCGGTTTTTGCGTGGCACGCCATTTCAGAGGCCGGATCTGGTCCGGTTTTTGCATGGCACGCCATTTCGGAGGCCGGAACCGGCCCGGTTTTTCCACGGCACGCTGTTTCGGAGGCCGGATCCGGCCCGGTTTTTGCGCGGCACGCCGTTTCGGGGGCCGGATCCGGTCCGGTTTTTCCGCGGCACGCCGTTCTGGAGGCCTGATCCGGTCCGGTTTTTGCGCGGCACGGCGTTTCGGAGGCCGGATCTGGTCAGGTTATTCCGCCGCACGCCGTTTCGGAGGCCGGATCCGGCCCGGTTTTTCCGCGGCACGCCGTTTCGGAGGCCGGATCCGGTCCGGTCTTTCCGCGGCACGCCGTTTCGGAGGCCGGATCCGGCCCAGTTTTTCCGCCGCACGCCGTTTCGGAGGCCGGATCCGGCCCGGTTTTTCCGCCGCACGCCGTTTCGGAGGCCGGATCCGGTCCGGTTTTTCCGCGGCATGCCGTTTCGGGGGCCGGATCCGGCCCGGTTTTTCCCACGGCACGCCGTTTCGGAGGCCGGACCGGGTCCGGTTTTTGCATGGCACGCCATTCCGTAGGCCGGATCCGGTCCGGTTTTTGCGCGGCACACCATTTCAGAGGCCTGATCCGGTCCGGTATTTCCGCGGCACGCCGTTTCGGAGGCCGGATCCGGTCCGTTTTTTCCACGGCACGCCGTTTCGGAGGCCGGATCCGGTCCGGTTTTTCCGCCGCACGCCGTTTCGGAGGCCGGATCCGGCCCGGTTTTTCCGCCGCACGCCGTTTCGGAGGCCGGATCCGGCCCGGTTTTTGCGCGGCACGCCGTTTCGGAGGCCGGATCCGGCCCGGTTTTTCCGCGGCACGCCGTTTCGGAGGCCGGATCCGGTCCGGTTTTTTCCGCGGCACGCCGTTTCGGGGGCCGGATCCGGTCCGGTTTTTCCGCGGCACGCCGTTCCCGAGGCCGGATCCGGTCCGGTTTTTGCGCGGCACGCCGTTTCGGAGGCCGGATCCGGTCCGGTTTTTGCGCGGCACGCCGTTTCGGAGGCCGGATCCGGTCCGGTCTTTCCGCGGCACGCCGTTTCGGAGGCCGGACACGGTCCGGTTTTTCCGCGGCACGCCGTTTCGGAGGCCGGATCCGGCCCGGTTTTTCCGCCGCACGCCGTTTCGGAGGCCGGATCCGGTCCGGTTTTTCCGCGGCACGCCGTTTCGGAGGCCGGACCGGGTCCGGTTTTTGCATGGCACGCCATTCCGTAGGCCGGATCCGGTCCGGTTTTTCCGCGGCACGCCATTTCAGAGGCCTGATCCGGTCCGGTTTTTTCGCGGCACGCCGATTCGGAGGCCGGATCCGGTCCGGTCTTTCCGCGGCACGCCGTTTCGGAGGCCGGATCCGGTCCGGTTTTTCCGCCGCACGCCGTTTCGGACGCCTGATCCGGTCCGGTTTTTGCGCGGCACGCCGTTTCGGAGGCCGGATCCGGTCCGGTTTTACGGCGGCACGCCGTTTCGGAGGCCGGATCCGGTCCGGTCTTTCCGCGGCACGCCGTTTCGGAGGCCGGATCCGGTCCGGTCTTTCCGCGGCACGCCGTTTCGGAGGCCGGATCCGGTCCGGTTTTACGGCGGCACGCCGTTTCGGAGGCCGGATCCGGTCCGGTTTTTCCGCCGCACGCCATTTCGGAGGCCGGATCCGGCCCGGTTTTTCCGCCGCACGCCTTTTCGGAGGCCGGATCCGGCCCGGTTTTTCCGCCGCACGCCGTTTCGGAGGCCGGATCGGGTCCGGTTTTTGCGCGGCACGCCGTTTCGGAGGCCGGATCGGGTCCGGTTTTTCCGCGGCACGCCCTTTCGGAGGCCGGATCCGGCCCGGTTTTTCCGCGGCACGCCGTTTCGGAGGCCGGATCCGGCCCGGTTTTTCCGCCGCACGCCGTTTCGGAGGCCGGATCCGGCCCGGTTTTTCCGCGGCAGGCCGTTTCGGAGGCCGGATCCGGCCCGTTTTTTCCGCGGCACGCCGTTTCGGAGGCCGGATCCGGACCGGTTTTTCCGCGGCACGCTGTTTCGGAGGCCGGATCCGGTCCGGTCTTTCCGCGGCACGCCGTTTCGGAGGCCGGATCCGGTCCGGTCGTTCCGCGGAGCGCCGTTTCGGAGGCCGGATCCGGTCCGGTTTTTGCGCGGCACGCCGTTTCGGAGGCCGGATCCGGCCCGGTTTTTCCGCCGCACGCCGTTTCGGAGGCCGGATCCGGTCCGGTTTTTCCGCCGCACGCCGTTTCGGACGCCTGATCCGGTCCGGTTTTTGCGCGGCACTCCGTTTCGGAGGCCGGATCCGGTCCGGTCTTTCCGCGGCGCGCCGTTTCGGAGGCCGGATCCGGTCCGGTTTTACGACGGCACGCCGTTTCGGAGGCCGGATCCGGTCCGGTCGTTCCGCGGAGCGCCGTTTCGGAGGCCGGATCCGGCCCGGTTTTTGCGCGGCGCGCCGTTTTGGAGGCCGGATCCGGCCCGGTTTTTCCGCCGCACGCCTTTTCGGAGGCCGGATCCGGTCCGGTTTTTCCGCCGCACACCGTTTCGGAGGCCGGATCGGGTTCGGTTTTTGCGCGGCAGGCCGTTTCGGAGGCCGGACCGGGTCCTGTTTTTCCGCGGCACGCCCTTTCGGAGGCCGGATCCGGCCCGGTTTTTCCGCGGCAGGCCGTTTCGGAGGCCGGATCCGGCCCGGTTTTTCCGCCGCACGCCGTTTCGGAGGCCGGATCCGGCCCGTTTTTTCCGCGGCACGCCGTTTCGGAGGCCGGATCCGGACCGGTTTTTCCGCGGCACGCCGTTTCGGAGGCCGGATCCGGCCCGGTTTTTCCGCGGCACGCCGTTTCGGAGGCCGGATCCGGCCCGGTTTTTCCGCGGCACGCCGTTTCGGAGGCCGGATCCGGCCCGGTTTTTCCGCGGCACGCCGTTTCGGAGGCCGGATCCGGCCCGGTTTTTCCGCGGCACGCCGTTTCGGAGGCCGGATCCGGCCCGTTTTTTCCGCCGCACGCCGTTTCGGAGGCCGGATCCGGCCCGGTTTTTCCGCCGCACGCCGTTTCGGGGGCCGGATCCGGCCCGGTTTTTCCGCCGCACGCCGTTTCGGAGGCCGGATCCGGCCCGGTTTTTCCGCCGCACGCCATTTCGGAGGCCGGATCCGGCCCGGTTTTTCCGCCGCACGCCGTTTCGGGGGCCGGATCCGGCCCGGTTTTTCCGCGGCACGCCGTTTCGGAGGCCGGATCCGGCCCGGTTTTTCCGCCGCACGCCGTTTCGGAGGCCGGATCCGGTCCGGTTTTTCCGCCGCACGCCGTTTCGGACGCCTGATCCGGTCCGGTTTTTGCGCGGCACTCCGTTTCGGAGGCCGGATCCGGTCCGGTCTTTCCGCGGCACGCCGTTTCGGAGGCCGGATCCGGTCCGGTTTTACGGCGGCACGCCGTTTCGGAGGCCGGATCCGGTCTGGTTTTTCCGCCGCACGCCATTTCGGAGGCCGGATCCGGCCCGGTTTTTCCGCCGCACGCCTTTTCGGAGGCCGGATCCGGCCCGGTTTTTCCGCCGCACGCCGTTTCGGAGGCCGGATCGGGTCCGGTTTTTGCGCGGCACGCCGTTTCGGAGGCCGGATCGGGTCCGGTTTTTGCGCGGCACGCCGTTTCGGAGGCCGGACCGGGTCCGGTTTTTCCGCGGCACGCCCTTTCGGAGGCCGGATCCGGCCCGGTTTTTCCGCGGCACGCCGTTTCGGAGGCCGGATCCGGCCCGGTTTTTCCACCGCACGCCGTTTCGGAGGCCGGATCCGGCCCGGTTTTTCCGCGGCAGGCCGTTTCGGAGGCCGGATCCGGCCCGTTTTTTCCGCGGCACGCCGTTTCGGAGGCCGGATCCGGACCGGTTTTTCCGCGGCACGCTGTTTCGGAGGCCGGATCCGGTCCGGTCTTTCCGCGGCACGCCGTTTCGGAGGCCGGAACCGGTCCGGTCGTTCCGCGGAGCGCCGTTTCGGAGGCCGGATCCGGTCCGGTTTTTGCGCGGCACGCCGTTTCGGAGGCCGGATCCGGCCCGGTTTTTCCGCCGCACGCCGTTTCGGAGGCCGGATCCGGTCCGGTTTTTTCCGCCGCACGCCGTTTCGGACGCCTGATCCGGTCCGGTTTTTGCGCGGCACTCCGTTTCGGAGGCCGGATCCGGTCCGGTCTTTCCGCGGCGCGCCGTTTCGGAGGCCGGATCCGGTCCGGTTTTACGACGGCACGCCGTTTCGGAGGCCGGATCCGGCCCGGTCGTTCCGCGGAGCGCCGTTTCGGAGGCCGGATCCGGCCCGGTTTTTGCGCGGCGCGCCGTTTTGGAGGCCGGATCCGGCCCGGTTTTTCCGCCGCACGCCTTTTCGGAGGCCGGATCCGGTCCGGTTTTTCCGCCGCACACCGTTTCGGAGGCCGGATCGGGTTCGGTTTTTGCGCGGCACGCCGTTTCGGAGGCCGGATCCGGCCCGGTTTTTCCGCGGCACGCCCTTTCGGAGGCCGGATCCGGCCCGGTTTTTCCGCGGCACGCCGTTTCGGAGGCCGGATCCGGCCCGGTTTTTCCGCCGCACGCCGTTTCGGAGGCCGGATCCGGCCCGGTTTTTCCGCGGCACGCCGTTTCGGAGGCCGGATCCGGCCCGTTTTTTCCGCGGCACGCCGTTTCGGAGGCCGGATCCGGCCCGGTTTTTCCGCGGCACGCCGTTTCGGAGGCCGGATCCGGCCCGGTTTTTCCGCGGCACGCCGTTTCGGAGGCCGGATCCGGCCCGGTTTTTCCGCCGCACGCCGTTTCGGAGGCCGGATCCGGCCCGGTTTTTCCGCCGCACGCCGTTTCGGAGGCCGGATCCGGCCCGGTTTTTCCGCGGCACGCCGTTTCGGAGGCCGGATCCGGCCCGGTTTTTCCGCGGCACGCCGTTTCGGAGGCCGGATCCGGCCCGGTTTTTCCGCCGCACGCCGTTTCGGAGGCCGGATCCGGCCCGGTTTTTCCGCCGCACGCCATTTCGGAGGCCGGATCCGGCCCGGTTTTTCCGCCGCACGCCGTTTCGGGGGCCGGATCCGGCCCGGTTTTTCCGCGGCACGCCGTTTCGGAGGCCGGATCCGGCCCGGTTTTTCCGCCGCACGCCGTTTCGGAGGCCGGATCCGGCCCGGTTTTTCCGCCGCATGCCGTTTCGGAGGCCGGATCCGGCCCGGTTTTTCCGCTGCACGCCGTTTCGGAGGCCGGATCCGGCCCGGTTTTTCCGCGGCAGGCCGTTTCGGAGGCCGGATCCGGCCCGGTTTTTCCACCGCACGCCGTTTCGGAGGCCGGATCCGGCCCGGTTTTTCCGCCGCACGGCGTTTCGGAGGCCGGATCCGGCCCGGTTTTTCCGCCGCACGCCGTTTCGGAGGCCGGATCCGGCCCGGTTTTTCCGCCGCACGCCGTTTCGGAGGCCGGATCCGGCCCGGTTTTTCTGCGGCAGGCCGTTTCGGAGGCCGGATCCGGCCCGGTTTTTCCGCCGCACGCCGTTTCGGAGGCCGGATCCGGCCCGGTTTTTCCGCCGCACGCCGTTTCGGAGGCCGGATCCGGCCCGGTTTTTCCACGGCACGCCGTTTCGGAGGCCGGATCCGGCCCGGTTTTTCCGCGGCACGCCGTTTCGGAGGCCGGATCCAGCCCGGTTTTTCCGCGGCACGCCGTTTCGGAGGCCGGTTCCGGCCCGGTTTTTCCGCCGCACGCCGTTTCGGAGGCCGGATCCGGCCCGGTTTTTCCGCGGCACGCCGTTTCGGAGGCCGGATCCGGTCCGGTTTATCTGCGGCACGCCATTCCGGAGGCCGGATCCGGTCCGGTTTTTGCGCGGCACGCCGTTTCGGAGGCCGGACCGGGTCCGGTTTTTCCGCGGCACGCCGTTTCGGGGGCCGGACCCGGTCCGGTATATCTACGGCACGCCGTTTCGGACGCCTGATCCGGTCCGGTTTTTGCGCGGCACGCCGTTTCGGAGGCCGGATCCGTCCCGGTTTTTCCATCGCACGCAGTTTCGGAGGCCGGATCCGGCCCGGTTTTTCCGCCGCACGCCGTTTCGGAGGCCGGATCTGGCCCGGTTTTTCCGCCGCACGCCGTTTCGGAGGCCGGATCCGGCCCGGTTTTTCTGCGGCAGGCCGTTTCGGAGGCCGGATCCGGCCCGGTTTTTCCGCCGCACGCCGTTTCGGAGGCCGGATCCGGCCCGGTTTTTCCGCGGCACGCCGTTTCGGAGGCCGGATCCGGCCCGGTTTTTCCGCGGCACGCCGTTTCGGAGGCCGGATCCGGCCCGGTTTTTCCGCCGCACGCCGTTTCGGAAGCCGGATCCGGCCCGGTTTTTCCGCCGCACGCCGTTTCGGAGGCTGGATCCGGCCCGGTTTTTCCGCCGCACGCCGTTTCGGAGGCTGGATCCGGCCCGGTTTTTCTACGGCAGGCCGTTTCGGAGGCCGGATCCGGCCCGGTTTTTCCGCGGCACGCCGTTTCGGAGGCCGGATCCGGCCCGGTTTTTCCGCGGCAGGCCGTTTCGGAGGCCGGATCCGGCCCGGTTTTTCCGCGGCAGGCCGTTTCGGAGGCCGGATCCGGCCCGGTTTTTCTGCGGCAGGCCGTTTCGGAGGCCGGATCCGGCCCGGTTTTTCCGCGGCACGCCGTTTCGGAGGCCGGATCCGGCCCGGTTTTTCCGCCGAACGCCGTTTCGGAGGCCGGATCCGGCCCGGTTTTTCCGCCGCACGGCGTTTCGGGGGCCGGATCCGGCCCGGTTTTTCCGCCGCACGCCGTTTCGGAGGCCGGATCCGGCCCGTTTTTTCCGCGGCATGCCGTTTCGGAGGCCGGATCCGGCCCGGTTTTTCCGCCGCACGCCGTTTCGGGGGCCGGATCCGGTCCGGTTTTTGCGTGGCACGCCTTTTCGGAGGCCGGATCCGGTCCGGTTTTTCCGCGGCACGCCGTTTCGGGGGCTGGACCGGGTCCGGTTTTTGCATGGCACGCCATTCCGTAGGCCGGATCCGGTCCGGTTTTTGCGCAGCACGCCATTTCAGAGGCCTGATCCGGTCCGGTATTTCCGCGGCACGCCGTTTCGGAGGCCGGATCCGGTCCGGTCTTTCCGCGGCACGCCGTTTCGGAGGCCTGATCCGGTCCGGTTTTTGCGCGGCACGCCGTTTCGGAGGCCGGATCCGGCCCGGTTTTTCCGCCGCACGCCGTTTCGGAGGCCGGATCCGGTCCGGTTTTTCCGCCGCACGCCGTTTCGGACGCCTGATCCGGTCCGGTTTTTGCGCGGCACTCCGTTTCGGAGGCCGGATCCGGTCCGGTCTTTCCGCGGCGCGCCGTTTCGGAGGCCGGATCCGGTCCGGTTTTACGACGGCACGCCGTTTCGGAGGCCGGATCCGGCCCGGTCGTTCCGCGGAGCGCCGTTTCGGAGGCCGGATCCGGCCCGGTTTTTGCGCGGCGCGCCGTTTTGGAGGCCGGATCCGGCCCGGTTTTTCCGCCGCACGCCTTTTCGGAGGCCGGATCCGGTCCGGTTTTTCCGCCGCACACCGTTTCGGAGGCCGGATCGGGTTCGGTTTTTGCGCGGCACGCCGTTTCGGAGGCCGGATCCGGCCCGGTTTTTCCGCGGCACGCCCTTTCGGAGGCCGGATCCGGCCCGGTTTTTCTACGGCACGCCGTTTCGGAGGCCGGATCCGGCCCGGTTTTTCCGCGGCACGCCGTTTCGGAGGCCGGATCCGGCCCGGTTTTTCCGCCGAACGCCGTTTCGGAGGCCGGATCCGGCCCGTTTTTTCCGCGGCACGCCGTTTCGGAGGCCGGATCCGGACCGGTTTTTCCGCGGCACGCTGTTTCGGAGGCCGGATCCGGCCTGGTTTTTGCGCGGCACGCCGTTTCGGAGGCCGGATCCGGCCCGGTTTTTCCGCCGCACGCCGTTTCGGAGGCCGGATCCGGCCCGGTTTTTCCGCGGCACGCCGTTTCGGAGGCCGGATCCGGACCGGTTTTTCCGCGGCACGCCGTTTCGGAGGCCGGATCCGGCCCGGTTTTTCCGCGGCACGCCGTTTCGGAGGCCGGATCCGGCCCGTTTTTTCCGCCGCACGCCGTTTCGGAGGCCGGATCCGGCCCGGTTTTTCCGCCGCACGCCATTTCGGAGGCCGGATCCGGCCCGGTTTTTCCGCCGCACGCCGTTTCGGGGGCCGGATCCGGCCCGGTTTTTGCGCGGCACGCCGTTTCGGAGGCCGGATCCGGCCCGGTTTTTCCGCCGCACGCCGTTTCGGAGGCCGGATCCGGCCCGGTTTTTCCGCCGCATGCCGTTTCGGAGGCCGGATCCGGCCCGGTTTTTCCGCTGCACGCCGTTTCGGAGGCCGGATCCGGCCCGGTTTTTCCGCGGCAGGCCGTTTCGGAGGCCGGATCCGGCCCGGTTTTTCCGCGGCAGGCCGTTTCGGAGGCCGGATCCGGCCCGGTTTTTCCACCGCACGCCGTTTCGGAGGCCGGATCCGGCCCGGTTTTTCCGCCGCACGGCGTTTCGGAGGCCGGATCCGGCCCGGTTTTTGCGCGGCACGCCGTTTCGGAGGCCGGATCCGGCCCGGTTTTTCCGCCGCACGCCGTTTCGGAGGCCGGATCCGGCCCGGTTTTTCTGCGGCAGGCCGTTTCGGAGGCCGGATCCGGCCCGGTTTTTCCGCCGCACGCCGTTTCGGAGGCCGGATACGGCCCGGTTTTTCCGCCGCACGCCGTTTCGGAGGCCGGATCCGGCCCGGTTTTTCCACGGCACGCCGTTTCGGAGGCCGGATCCGGCCCGGTTTTTCCGCGGCACGCCGTTTCGGAGGCCGGATCCAGCCCGGTTTTTCCGCGGCACGCCGTTTCGGAGGCCGGTTCCGGCCCGGTTTTTCCGCCGCACGCCGTTTCGGAGGCCGGATCCGGCCCGGTTTTTCCGCGGCACGCCGTTTCGGAGGCCGGATCCGGTCCGGTTTATCTGCGGCACGCCATTCCGGAGGCCGGATCCGGTCCGGTTTTTGCGCGGCACGCCGTTTCGGAGGCCGGATCCGGCCCGGTTTTTGCGCGGCACGCCGTTTCGGGGGCCGGACCCGGTCCGGTATATCTACGGCACGCCGTTTCGGACGCCTGATCCGGTCCGGTTTTTGCGCGGCACGCCGTTTCGGAGGCCGGATCCGTCCCGGTTTTTCCATCGCACGCAGTTTCGGAGGCCGGATCCGGCCCGGTTTTTCCGCGGCAGGCCTTTTCGGAGGCCGGATCTGGCCCGGTTTTTCCGCCGCACGCCGTTTCGGAGGCCGGATCCGGCCCGGTTTTTCTGCGGCAGGCCGTTTCGGAGGCCGGATCCGGCCCGGTTTTTCCGCCGCACGCCGTTTCGGAGGCCGGATCCGGCCCGGTTTTTCCGCGGCACGCCGTTTCGGAGGCCGGATCCGGCCCGGTTTTTCCGCGGCACGCCGTTTCGGAGGCCGGATCCGGCCCGGTTTTTCCGCCGCACGCCGTTTCGGAGGCCGGATCCGGCCCGGTTTTTCCGCCGCACGCCGTTTCGGAGGCTGGATCCGGCCCGGTTTTTCCGCCGCACTCCGTTTCGGAGGCTGGATCCGGCCCGGTTTTTCTACGGCAGGCCGTTTCGGAGGCCGGATCCGGCCCGGTTTTTCCGCGGCACGCCGTTTCGGAGGCCGGATCCGGCCCGGTTTTTCCGCGGCAGGCCGTTTCGGAGGCCGGATCCGGTCCGGTTTTTCCGCGGCAGGCCGTTTCGGAGGCCGGATCCGGCCCGGTTTTTCTGCGGCAGGCCGTTTCGGAGGCCGGATCCGGCCCGGTTTTTCCGCGGCACGCCGTTTCGGAGGCCGGATCCGGTCCGGTTTTTCCGCCGCACGCCGTTTCGGAGGCCGGATCGGGTCCGGTTTTTGCGCGGCATGCCGTTTCGGAGGCCGGATCCGGCCCGGTTTTTCCGCGGCACGCCGTTTCGGGGGCCGGATCCGGTCCGGTTTTTGCGTGGCACGCCTTTTCGGAGGCCGGATCCGGTCCGGTTTTTCCGCGGCACGCCGTTTCGGGGGCTGGACCGGGTCCGGTTTTTGCATGGCACGCCATTCCGTAGGCCGGATCCGGTCCGGTTTTTGCGCAGCACGCCATTTCAGAGGCCTGATCCGGTCCGGTATTTCCGCGGCACGCCGTTTCGGAGGCCGGATCCGGTCCGGTCTTTCCGCGGCACGCCGTTTCGGAGGCCTGATCCGGTCCGGTTTTTCCGCCGCACGCCGTTTCGGAGGCCGGATCCGGTCCGGTTTTTCCGCGGCACGCCGTTTCGGAGGCCGGATCCGGCCCGGTTTTTGCGCGGCAGGCCGTTTCGGAGGCCGGATCCGGCCCGGTTTTTCCGCGGCACGCCGTTTCGGAGGCCGGATCCGGTCCAGTTTATCTGCGGCACGCCATTCCGGAGGCCGGATCCGGTCCGGTTTTTGCGCGGCACGCCGTTTCGGAGGCCGGATCCGGCCCGGTTTTTGCGCGGCACGCCGTTTCGGGGGCCGGACCCGGTCCGGTATATCTACGGCACGCCGTTTCGGACGCCTGATCCGGTCCGGTTTTTGCGCGGCACGCCGTTTCGGAGGCCGGATCCGGTCCGGTCTTTCCGCGGCACGCCGTTTCGGAGGCCGGATCCGGCCCGGTTTTTCCGCCGCACGCCGTTTCGGAGGCCGGATCCGGCCCGGTTTTTGCGCGGCACGCCGTTTCGGGGGCCGGACCCGGTCCGGTATATCTACGGCACGCCGTTTCGGACGCCTGATCCGGTCCGGTTTTTGCGCGGCACGCCGTTTCGGAGGCCGGATCCGGCCCGGTTTTTCCGCCGCACGCCGTTTCGGAGGCCGGATCCGGTCCGGTTTTACGGCGGCACGCCGTTTCGGAGGCCGGATCCGGCCCGGTCTTTCCGCGGCACGCCGTTTCGGAGGCCGGATCCGGTCCGGTTTTACGGCGGCACGCCGTTTCGGAGGCCGGATCCGGTCCGGTCGTTCCGCGGAGCGCCGTTTCGGAGGCCGGATCCGGTCCGGTTTTTGCGCGGCGCGCCGTTTTGGAGGCCGGATCCGGCCCGGTTTTTCCGCTGCAGGCCGTTTCGGAGGCCGGATCCGGCCCGGTTTTTCCGCCGCACGCCGTTTCGGAGGCCGGATCCGGCCCGTTTTTTCCGCGGCACGCCGTTTCGGGGGCTGGACCGGGTCCGGTTTTTGCATGGCACGCCATTCCGTAGGCCGGATCCGGCCCGGTTTTTGCGCGGCACGCCATTTCAGAGGCCTGATCCGCTCCGGTATTTCCGCGGCACGCCGTTTCGGAGGCCGGATCCGGTCCGGTTTTTCCGCCGCACGCCGTTTCACAGGCCGGAT
Source organism: Phalacrocorax aristotelis (assembly GCF_949628215.1). Lineage (NCBI taxonomy): Eukaryota > Metazoa > Chordata > Aves > Suliformes > Phalacrocoracidae > Phalacrocorax > Phalacrocorax aristotelis. Next base: position 1,299,784 of record NW_027441361.1, read on the forward strand.
CCGGTCCGGTTTTTGCGTGGCACTCCTTTTCGGAGGCCGGATCCGGCCCGGTTTTTCCGCGGCAGGCCGTTTCGGAGGCCGGATCCGGTCCGGTTTATCTGCGGCACGCCATTCCGGAGGCCGGATCCGGTCCGGTTTTTGCGCGGCACGCCGTTTCGGAGGCCGGATCCGGCCCGGTTTTTGCGCGGCACGCCGTTTCGGGGGCCGGACCCGGTCCGGTATATCTACGGCACGCCGTTTCGGACGCCTGATCCGGTCCGGTTTTTGCGCGGCACGCCGTTTCGGAGGCCGGATCCGGTCCGGTCTTTCCGCGGCACGCCGTTTCGGAGGCCGGATCCGGTCCGGTTTATCTGCGGCACGCCATTCCGGAGGCCGGATCCGGTCCGGTTTTTGCGCGGCACGCCGTTTCGGAGGCCGGATCCGGTCCGGTTTTTGCGCGGCACGCCGTTTCGGGGGCCGGACCCGGTCCGGTATATCTACGGCAAGCCGTTTCGGACGCCTGATCCGGTCCGGTTTTTGCGCGGCACGCCGTTTCGGAGGCCGGATCCGGCCCGGTTTTTCCGCCGCACGCCGTTTCGGAGGCCGGATCCGGTCCGGTTTTACGGCGGCACGCCGTTTCGGAGGCCGGATCCGGTCCGGTCGTTCCGCGGAGCGCCGTTTCGGAGGCCGGATCCGGTCCGGTTTTTGCGCGGCACGCTGTTCCGGAGGCCGGATCCGGTCCGGTTTTTCCGCAGCACGCCGTTTCGGAGGCCGGATCCGGTCCGGTTTTTCCGCCGCACGCCGTTTCGGACGCCTGATCCGGTCCGGTTTTTGCGCGGCACGCCGTTTCGGAGGCCGGATCCGGTCCGGTCTTTCCGCGGCACGCCGTTTCGGAGGCCGGATCCGGTCCGGTTTTACGGCGGCACGCCGTTTCGGAGGCCGGATCCGGTCCGGTCGTTCCGCGGAGCGCCGTTTGGAGGCCGGATCCGGCCCGGTTTTTCCGCCGCACGCCATTTCGGAGGCCGGATCCGGCCCGGTTTTTCCGCCGCACGCCATTTCGGAGGCCGGATCCGGCCCGGTTTTTCCGCCGCACGCCGTTTCGGGGGCCGGATCCGGCCCGGTTTTTCCGCGGCACGCCGTTTCGGAGGCCGGATCCAGGCCGGTTTTTCCGCCGCACGCCGTTTCGGAGGCCGGATCCGGCCCGCTTTTTCCGCCGCATGCCTTTTCGGAGGCCGGATCCGGCCCGGTTTTTCCGCTGCACGCTGTTTCGGAGGCCGGATCCGGTCCGGTTTTTCCGCGGCACGCCGTTTCAGAGGCCGGATCCGGCCCGGTTTTTCCGCGGCACGCCGTTTCGGAGGCCGGATCCGGCCCGGTCTTTCCGCGGCAGGCCGTTTCGGAGGCCGGATCCGGCCCGGTTTTTCCGCGGCAGGCCGTTTCGGAGGCCGGATCCGGCCCGGTTTTTCCACCGCACGCCGTTTCGGAGGCCGGATCCGGCCCGGTTTTTCCGCCGCACGCCGTTTCGGAGGCCGGATCGGGCCCGGTTTTTCCGCGGCATGCCTTTTCGGAGGCCGGATCCGGCCCGGTTTTTCCGCCGCACGCCGTTTCGGAGGCCGGATCCGGCCCGGTTTTTCCGCGGCACGCCGTTTCGGAGGCCGGATCCGGCCCGGTTTTTCCGCCGCACGCCGTTTCGGGGGCCGGATCCGGTCCGGTTTTTGCGTGGCACGCCGTTTCGGGGGCTGGACCGGGTCCGGTTTTTGCATGGCACGCCATTCCGTAGGCCGGATCCGGTCCGGTTTTTGCGCGGCACGCCATTTCAGAGGCCTGATCCGGTCCGGTATTTCCGCGGCACGCCGTTTCGGATGCCGGATCCGGTCCGGTTTTTTCCGCCGCACGCCGTTTCGGAGGCCGGATCCGGCCCGGTCTTTCCGCGGCACGCCGTTTCGGAGGCCTGATCCGGTCCGGTTTTTCCGCGGCACGCCGTTTCGGGGGCTGGACCGGGTCCGGTTTTTGCATGGCACGCTATTCCGTAGGCTGGATTCGGTCCGGTTTTTGCGCGGCACTCCGTTTCGGAGGCCGGATCCGGTCCGGTCTTTCCGCGGCGCGCCGTTTCGGAGGCCGGATCCGGTCCGGTTTTTCCGCCGCACGCCGTTTCGGAGGCCGGATCCGGTCCGGTCTTTCCGCGGCACGCCGTTTCGGAGGCCTGATCCGGTCCGGTTTTACCGCCGCACGCCGTTTCGGAGGCCGGATCCGGTCCGGTTTTTGCGCGGCACGCCGTTTCGGAGGCCGGATCCGGCCCGGTTTTTCCGCGGCAGGCCGTTTCGGAGGCCGGATCCGGCCCGTTTTTTCCGCCGCACGCCGTTTCGGGGGCCGGATCCGGTCCGGTTTTTGCGTGGCACGCCTTTTCGGAGGCCGGATCCGGCCCGGTTTTTCCGCCGCACGCCGTTTCGGAGGCCGGATCCGGCCCGGTTTTTCCGCCGCACGCCGTTTCGGAGGCCGGATCCGGCCCGGTTTTTCCGCCGCACGCCATTTTGGAGGCCGGATCCAGCCCGGTTTTTCCGCCGCACGCCGTTTCGGAGGCCGGATCCGGCCCGGTTTTTCCGCCGCACGCCGTTTCGGAGGCCGGATCCGGCCCGGTTTTTCCGCCGCACGCCGTTTCGGAGGCCGGATCCGGCCCGGTTTTTCTGCGGCAGGCCGTTTCGGAGGCCGGATCCGGTCCGGTTTTTCCGCCGCACGCCGTTTCGGAGGCCGGATCCGGCCCGGTTTTTCCGCGGCACGCCGTTTCGGAGGCCGGATCCGGCCCGGTTTTTCCGCCGCACGCCGTTTCGGAGGCCGGATCCGGCCCGGTTTTTCCGCCGCACGCCGTTTCGGAGGCTGGATCCGGCCCGGTTTTTCTACGGCAGGCCGTTTCGGAGGCCGGATCCGGCCCGGTTTTTCCGCGGCAGGCCGTTTCGGAGGCCGGATCCGGCCCGGTTTTTCTGCAGCAGGCCGTTTCGGAGGCCGGATCCGTCCCGGTTTTTCCGCCGCACGCCGTTTCGGAGGCCGGATCTGGCCCGGTTTTTCCGCCGAACACCGTTTCGGAGGCCGGATCCGGCCCGTTTTTTCTGCGGCAGGCCGTTTCGGGGGCCGGATCCGGTCCGGTTTTTCCGCGGCACGCCGTTTCGGGGGCTGGACCGGGTCCGGTTTTTGCATGGCACGCCATTCTGTAGGCCGGATCCGGTCCGGTTTTTGCGCAGCACGCCATTTCAGAGGCCTGATCCGGCCCGTTTTTTCCGCGGCACGCCGTTTCGGAGGCCGGATCCGGTCCGGTTTTTCCGCCGCACGCCGTTTCGGAGGCCGGATCCGGTCCGGTCTTTCCGCGGCACGCCGTTTCGGAGGCCTGATCCGGCCCGGTTTTTCCGCGGCACGCCGTTTCGGAGGCCGGATCCGGTCCGGTCTTTCCGCGGCACGCCGTTTCGGAGGCCTGATCCGGCCCGTTTTTTCCGCCGCACGCCGTTTCGGGGGCCGGATCCGGTCCGGTTTTTGCGTGGCACGCCTTTTCGGAGGCCGGATCCGGCCCGGTTTATCCGCTGCACGCCGTTTCGGAGGCCGGATCCGGCCCGGTTTTTCCGCGGCAGGCCGTTTCGGAGGCCGGATCCGGCCCGGTTTTTCCGCGGCACGCCGTTTCGGAGGCCGGATCCGGTCCGGTTTATCTGCGGCACGCCATTCCGGAGGCCGGATCCGGTCCGGTTTTTGCGCGGCACGCCGTTTCAGAGGCCGGATCCGGCCCGGTTTTTGCGCGGCACGCCGTTTCGGAGGCCGGATCCGTCCCGGTTTTTCCGCCGCACGCCGTTTCGGAGGCCGGATCCGGTCCGGTTTTACGGCGGCACGCCGTTTCGGAGGCCGGATCCGCTCCGGTCGTTCCGCGGAGCGCCGTTTCGGAGGCCGGATCCGGTCCGGTTTTTCCGCCGCACGCCGTTTCGGAGGCCGGATCCGGCCCGGTTTTTCCGCGGCAGGCCGTTTCGGAGGCCGGATCCGGCCCGGTTTTTCCGCCGCACGCCGTTTCGGAGGCCGGATCCGGCCCGGTTTTTCCGCCGCACGCCGTTTCGGAGGCCGGATCCGGCCCGGTTTTTTCCGCCGCACGCCGTTTCGGGGGCTGGACCGGGTCGGTTTTTGCATGGCACGCCATTCCGTAGGCCGGATCCGGTCCCGGTTTGTGCGCGGCACGCCATTTCAGAGGCCTGATCCGGTCCGGTATTTCCGCAGCACGCCGTTTCGGAGGCCGGATCCGGCCCCGGTTTTTCCGCCGCACGCCGTTTCGGAGGCCGGATCCGGTCCGGTTTTTGCGTGGCACGCCTTTTCGGAGGCCGGATCCGGCCCGGTTTTTGCGCGGCACGCCGTTTCGGAGGCCGGATCCGGCCCGGTTTTTCCGCCGCACGCCGTTTCGGAGGCCGGATCCGTCCCCGGTTTTTCCGCCGCACGCCGTTTCGGAGGCCGGATCCGGCCCGGTTTTTCTGCGGCAGGCCGTTTCGGAGGCCGGATCCGGCCCGGTTTTTCCGCCGCACGCCGTTTCGGAGGCCGGATCCGGCCCGGTTTTTCCGCCGCACGGCATTTCGGAGGCCGGATCCGGCCGGTTTTTCCGCGGCACGCCGTTTCGGAGGCCGGATCCGGCCCGGTTTTTCCACGGCACGCCGTTTCGGAGGCCGGATCCGGCCCGGTTTTTCCGCCGCACGCCGTTTCGGAGGCCGGATCCGACCCGGTCTTTCCGCGGCACGCCGTTTCGGAGGCCGGATCCGGCCCGGTTTTTCCGCGGCACGCCGTTTCGGAGGCCGGATCCGGTCCGGTTTATCTGCGGCACGCCATTCCGGAGGCCGGATCCGGTCCGGTTTTTGCGCGGCACGCCGTTTCGGAGGCCGGATCCGGCCCGGTTTTTGCGCGGCACGCCGTTTCGGGGGCCGGACCCGGTCCGGTATATCTACGGCACGCCGTTTCGGACGCCTGATCCGGTCCGGTTTTACGGCGGCACGCCGTTTCGGAGGCCGGATCCGGTCCGGTCGTTCCGCGGAGCGCCGTTTCAGAGCCGGATCCGGTCCGGTTTTTGCGCGGCACGCCGTTCCGGAGGCCGGATCCGGTCCGGTTTTTCCGCCGCACGCCGTTTCGGAGGCCGGATCCGGTCCGGTTTTTCCGCGGCACGCCGTTTCGGACGCCTGATCCGGTCCGGTTTTTGCGCGGCACGCCGTTTCGGAGGCCGGATCCGGTCCGGTCTTTCCGCGGCACGCCGTTTCGGAGGCCGGATCCGGTCCGGTTTTACGGCGGCACGCCGTTTCGGAGGCCGGATCCGGCCCGGTTTTTCCGCCGCACGCCGTTTCGGAGGCCGGATCCGGCCCGGTTTTTCCGCCGCACGCCGTTTCGGAGGCCGGATCCGGTCCGGTTTATCTGCGGCACGCCATTCCAGAGGCCGGATCCGGTCCGGTTTTTGCGCGGCACGCCGTTTCAGGGGCCGGACCTGGTCCGGTATATCTACGGCACGCCGTTTCGGAGGCCGGATCCGGCCCGGTCGTTCCGCGGAGCGCCGTTTCGGAGGCCGGATCCGGTCCGGTTTTTGCGCGGCAAGCCGTTTCGGAGGCCGGATCCGGCCCGGTTTTTCCGCCGCACGCCGTTTCGGAGGCCGGATCCGGCCCGGTTTTTCCGCCGCACGCCGTTTCGGACGCCCTGATCCGGTCCGGTTTTTGCGCGGCACGCCGTTTCGGAGGCCGGATCCGGTCCGGTCTTTCCGCGGCACGCCGTTTCGGAGGCCGGATCCGGCCCGGTTTTTCCGCCGCACGCCGTTTCGGAGGCCGGATCCGGTCCGGTTTTTCCGCCGCACGCCGTTTCGGACGCCTGATCCGGTCCGGTTTTTGCGCGGCGCGCCGTTTTGGAGGCCGGATCCGGCCCGGTTTTTCCGCCGCACGCCTTTTCGGAGGCCGGATCCGGTCCGGTTTTTCCGCCGCACGCCGTTTCGGAGGCCGGATCGGGTCCGGTTTTTGCGCGGCACGCCGTTTCGGAGGCCGGATCCGGCCCGGTTTTTCCGCCGCACGCCGTTTCGGAGGCCGGATCCGGCCCGGTTTTTCCGCGGCACGCCATTTCGGAGGCCGGATCCGGCCCGGTTTTTCCGCCGCACGCCGTTTCGGGGGCCGGATCCGGCCCGGTTTTTCCGCGGCACGCCGTTTCGGAGGCCGGATCCGGCCCGGTTTTTCCGCGGCAGGCCGTTTCGGAGGCCGGATCCGGCCCGGTTTTTCCACGGCACGCCGTTTCGGAGGCCGGATCCGGCCCGGTTTTTCCGCCGCACGCCGTTTCGGAGGCCGGATCCGGTCCGGTTTTTCCGCGGCACGCCGTTTCGGAGGCCGGATCCGGTCTGGTTTTTGCGCGGCACGCCGTTTCGGAGGCCGGATCCGGCCGTTCTTTCCGCCGCACGCCGTTTCGGGGGCCGGATCCAGTCCGGTTTTTGCGTGGCACGCCTTTTCGGAGGCCGGATTCGGCCCGGTTTTTCCGCTGCACGCCGTTTCGGAGGCCGGATCCGGCCCGGTTTTTCCGCGGCACGCCGTTTCGGAGGCCGGATCCGGCCCGGTTTTTCCGCGGCACGCCGTTTCGGAGGCCGCACCCGGTCCGGTATATCTACGGCACGCCGTTTCGGACGCCTGATCCGGTCCGGTTTTTGCACGGCACGCCGTTTCGGAGGCCGGATCCGGTCCGGTCTTTCCGCGGCAGGCCGTTTCGGAGGCCGGATCCGGTCCGGTTTTACGGCGGCACGCCGTTTCGGAGGCCGGATCCGGTCCGGTTTTTGCGCGGCACGCCATTCCGGAGGCCGGATCCGGTCCGGTTTTTGCGCGGCACGCCGTTTCAGAGGCCGGATCCGGCCCGTTTTTTGCGCGGCACGCCGTTTCGGAGGCCGGATCGGGTTCGGTTTTTGCGCGGCACGCCGTTTCGGAGGCCGGATCCGGTCCGGTTTTACGGCGGCACGCCGTTTCGGAGGCCGGATCCGCTCCGGTCGTTCCGCGGAGCGCCGTTTCGGAGGCCGGATCCGGTCCGGTTTTTCCGCCGCACGCCGTTTCGGAGGCCGGATCCGGCCCGGTTTTTCCGCGGCAGGCCGTTTCGGAGGCCGGATCCGGCCCGGTTTTTCCGCCGCACGCCGTTTCGGAGGCCGGATCCGGCCCGGTTTTTCCGCCGCACGCCGTTTCGGAGGCCGGATCCGGCCCGGTTTTTCCGCCGCACGCCGTTTCGGGGGCTGGACCGGGTCCGGTTTTTGCATGGCACGCCATTCCGTAGGCCGGATCCGGTCCGGTTTTTGCGCGGCACGCCATTTCAGAGGCCTGATCCGGTCCGGTATTTCCGCAGCACGCCGTTTCGGAGGCCGGATCCGGCCCGGTTTTTCCGCCGCACGCCGTTTCGGAGGCCGGATCCGGTCCGGTTTTTGCGTGGCACGCCTTTTCGGAGGCCGGATCCGGCCCGGTTTTTGCGCGGCACGCCGTTTCGGAGGCCGGATCCGGCCCGTTTTTTTCCGCCGCACGCCGTTTCGGAGGCCGGATCCGTCCCGGTTTTTCCGCCGCACGCCGTTTCGGAGGCCGGATCCGGCCCGGTTTTTCTGCGGCAGGCCGTTTCGGAGGCCGGATCCGGCCCGGTTTTTCCGCCGCACGCCGTTTCGGAGGCCGGATCCGGCCCGGTTTTTCCGCCGCACGGCATTTCGGAGGCCGGATCCGGCCCGGTTTTTCCGCGGCACGCCGTTTCGGAGGCCGGATCCGGCCCGGTTTTTCCACGGCACGCCGTTTCGGAGGCCGGATCCGGCCCGGTTTTTCCGCCGCACGCCGTTTCGGAGGCCGGATCCGACCCGGTCTTTCCGCGGCACGCCGTTTCGGAGGCCGGATCCGGCCCGGTTTTTCCGCGGCACGCCGTTTCGGAGGCCGGATCCGGTCCGGTTTATCTGCGGCACGCCATTCCGGAGGCCGGATCCGGTCCGGTTTTTGCGCGGCACGCCGTTTCGGAGGCCGGATCCGGCCCGGTTTTTGCGCGGCACGCCGTTTCGGGGGCCGGACCCGGTCCGGTATATCTACGGCACGCCGTTTCGGACGCCTGATCCGGTCCGGTTTTTGCGCGGCACGCCGTTTCGGAGGCCGGATCCGGTCCGGTTTTACGGCGGCACGCCGTTTCGGAGGCCGGATCCGGTCCGGTCGTTCCGCGGAGCGCCGTTTCAGAGGCCGGATCCGGTCCGGTTTTTGCGCGGCACGCCGTTCCGGAGGCCGGATCCGGTCCGGTTTTTTCCGCCGCACGCCGTTTCGGAGGCCGGATCCGGCCCGGTTTTTCCGCCGCACGCCGTTTCGGACGCCTGATCCGGTCCGGTTTTTGCGCGGCACGCCGTTTCGGAGGCCGGATCCGGTCCGGTCTTTCCGCGGCACGCCGTTTCGGAGGCCGGATCCGGTCCGGTTTTACGGCGGCACGCCGTTTCGGAGGCCGGATCCGGCCCGGTTTTTCCGCCGCACGCCGTTTCGGAGGCCGGATCCGGCCCGGTTTTTCCGCCGCACGCCGTTTCGGAGGCCGGATCCGGTCCGGTTTATCTGCGGCACGCCATTCCAGAGGCCGGATCCGGTCCGGTTTTTGCGCGGCACGCCGTTTCAGGGGCCGGACCTGGTCCGGTATATCTACGGCACGCCGTTTCGGAGGCCGGATCCGGCCCGGTCGTTCCGCGGAGCGCCGTTTCGGAGGCCGGATCCGGTCCGGTTTTTGCGCAGCAAGCCGTTTCGGAGGCCGGATCCGGCCCGGTTTTTTCCGCCGTACGCCGTTTCGGAGGCCGGATCCGGCCCGGTTTTTCCGCCGCACGCCGTTTCGGACGCCTGATCCGGTCCGGTTTTTGCGCGGCACGCCGTTTCGGAGGCCGGATCCGGTCCGGTCTTTCCGCGGCACGCCGTTTCGGAGGCCGGATCCGGCCCGGTTTTTCCGCCGCACGCCGTTTCGGAGGCCGGATCCGGTCCGGTTTTTCCGCCGCACGCCGTTTCGGACGCCTGATCCGGTCCGGTTTTTGCGCGGCGCGCCGTTTTGGAGGCCGGATCCGGCCCGGTTTTTTCCGCCGCACGCCTTTTCGGAGGCCGGATCCGGTCCGGTTTTTTCCGCCGCACGCCGTTTCGGAGGCCGGATCGGGTCCGGTTTTTGCGCGGCACGCCGTTTCGGAGGCCGGATCCGGCCCGGTTTTTTCCGCCGCACGCCGTTTCGGAGGCCGGATCCGGCCCGGTTTTTCCGCCGCACGCCGTTTCGGAGGCCGGATCCGGCCCGGTTTTTCCGCCGCACGCCGTTTCGGGGGCCGGATCCGGCCCGGTTTTTCCGCGGCACGCCGTTTCGGGGGCCGGATCCGGCCCGGTTTTTCCGCGGCAGGCCGTTTCGGAGGCCGGATCCGGCCCGGTTTTTCCACGGCACGCCGTTTCGGAGGCCGGATCCGGCCCGGTTTTTCCGCCGCACGCCGTTTCGGAGGCCGGATCCGGACCGGTTTTTCCGCGGCACGCCGTTTCGGAGGCCGGATCCGGTCTGGTTTTTGCGCGGCACGCCGTTTCGGAGGCCGGATCCGGCCCGTTCTTTCCGCCGCACGCCGTTTCGGGGGCCGGATCCAGTCCGGTTTTTGCGTGGCACGCCTTTTCGGAGGCCGGATTCGGCCCGGTTTTTCCGCTGCACGCCGTTTCGGAGGCCGGATCCGGCCCGGTTTTTCCGCGGCACGCCGTTTCGGAGGCCGGATCCGGCCCGGTTTTTCCGCGGCACGCCGTTTCGGAGGCCGGACCCGGTCCGGTATATCTACGGCACGCCGTTTCGGACGCCTGATCCGGTCCGGTTTTTGCACGGCACGCCGTTTCGGAGGCCGGATCCGGTCCGGTCTTTCCGCGGCAGGCCGTTTCGGAGGCCGGATCCGGTCCGGTTTTACGGCGGCACGCCGTTTCGGAGGCCGGATCCGGTCCGGTTTTTGCGCGGCACGCCATTCCGGAGGCCGGATCCGGTCCGGTTTTTGCGCGGCACGCCGTTTCAGAGGCCGGATCCGGCCCGTTTTTTGCGCGGCACGCCGTTTCGGAGGCCGGATCCGGCCCGGTTTTTCCGCCGCACGCCGTTTCGGAGGCCGGATCCGGTCCGGTTTTACGGCGGCACGCCGTTTCGGAGGCCGGATCCGCTCCGGTCGTTCCGCGGAGCGCCGTTTCGGAGGCCGGATCCGGTCCGGTTTTTCCGCCGCACGCCGTTTCGGAGGCCGGATCCGGCCCGGTTTTTCCGCGGCAGGCCGTTTCGGAGGCCGGATCCGGCCCGGTTTTTCCGCCGCACGCCGTTTCGGAGGCCGGATCCGGCCCGGTTTTTCCGCCGCACGCCGTTTCGGGGGCTGGACCGGGTCCGGTTTTTGCATGGCACGCCATTCCGTAGGCCGGATCCGGTCCGGTTTTTGCGCGGCACGCCATTTCAGAGGCCTGATCCGGTCCGGTATTTCCGCAGCACGCCGTTTCGGAGGCCGGATCCGGCCCGGTTTTTCCGCCGCACGCCGTTTCGGAGGCCGGATCCGGTCCGGTTTTTGCGTGGCACGCCTTTTCGGAGGCCGGATCCGGCCCGGTTTTTGCGCGGCACGCCGTTTCGGAGGCCGGATCCGGCCCGTTTTTTCCGCCGCACGCCGTTTCGGAGGCCGGATCCGTCCCGGTTTTTCCGCCGCACGCCGTTTCGGAGGCCGGATCCGGCCCGGGTTTTCTGCGGCAGGCCGTTTCGGAGGCCGGATCCGGTCCGGTTTTTCCGCCGCACGCCGTTTCGGAGGCCGGATCCGGCCCGGTTTTTCCGCCGCACGGCATTTCGGAGGCCGGATCCGGCCCGGTTTTTCCGCGGCACGCCGTTTCGGAGGCCGGATCCGGCCCGGTTTTTCCACGGCACGCCGTTTCGGAGGCCGGATCCGGCCCGGTTTTTCCGCCGCACGCCGTTTCGTAGGCCGGATCCGACCCGGTCTTTCCGCGGCACGCCGTTTCGGAGGCCGGATCCGGCCCGGTTTTTCCGCGGCACGCCGTTTCGGAGGCCGGATCCGGTCCGGTTTATCTGCGGCACGCCATTCCGGAGGCCGGATCCGGTCCGGTTTTTGCGCGGCACGCCGTTTCGGAGGCCGGATCCGGCCCGGTTTTTGCGCGGCACGCCGTTTCGGGGGCCGGATCCGGTCCGGTATATCTACGGCACGCCGTTTCGGACGCCTGATCCGGTCCGGTTTTTGCGCGGCACGCCGTTTCGGAGGCCGGATCCGGTCCGGTTTTACGGCGGCACGCCGTTTCGGAGGCCGGATCCGGTCCGGTCGTTCCGCGGAGCGCCGTTTCAGAGGCCGGATCCGGTCCGGTTTTTGCGCGGCACGCCGTTCCGGAGGCCGGATCCGGTCCGGTTTTTCCGCCGCACGCCGTTTCGGAGGCCGGATCCGGTCCGGTTTTTCCGCGGCACGCCGTTTCGGACGCCTGATCCGGTCCGGTTTTTGCGCGGCACGCCGTTTCGGAGGCCGGATCCGGTCCGGTCTTTCCGCGGCACGCCGTTTCGGAGGCCGGATCCGGTCCGGTTTTACGGCGGCACGCCGTTTCGGAGGCCGGATCCGGCCCGGTTTTTCCGCCGCACGCCGTTTCGGAGGCCGGATCCGGTCCGGTTTATCTGCGGCACGCCATTCCAGAGGCCGGATCCGGTCCGGTTTTTGCGCGGCACGCCGTTTCAGGGGCCGGACCTGGTCCGGTATATCTACGGCACGCCGTTTCGGAGGCCGGATCCGGTCCGGTCGTTCCGCGGAGCGCCGTTTCGGAGGCCGGATCCGGTCCGGTTTTTTGCGCGGCAAGCCGTTTCGGAGGCCGGATCCGGCCCGGTTTTTCCGCCGCACGCCGTTTCGGAGGCCGGATCCGGCCCGGTTTTTCCGCCGCACGCCGTTTCGGACGCCTGATCCGGTCCGGTTTTTGCGCGGCACGCCGTTTCGGAGGCCGGATCCGGTCCGGTCTTTCCGCGGCACGCCGTTTCGGAGGCCGGATCCGGCCCGGTTTTTCCGCCGCACGCCGTTTCGGAGGCCGGATCCGGTCCGGTTTTTCCGCCGCACGCCGTTTCGGACGCCTGATCCGGTCCGGTTTTTGCGCGGCGCGCCGTTTTGGAGGCCGGATCCGGCCCGGTTTTTCCGCCGCACGCCGTTTCGGAGGCCGGATCCGGCCCGGTTTTTCCGCCGCACGCCGTTTCGGAGGCCGGATCGGGTCCGGTTTTTGCGCGGCACGCCGTTTCGGAGGCCGGATCCGGCCCGGTTTTTCCGCCGCACGCCGTTTCGGAGGCCGGATCCGGCCCGGTTTTTCCGCGGCACGCCATTTCGGAGGCCGGATCCGGCCCGGTTTTTCCGCCGCACGCCGTTTCGGGGGCCGGATCCGGCCCGGTTTTTCCGCCGCACGCCGTTTCGGAGGCCGGATCCGGCCCGGTTTTTCCGCGGCAGGCCGTTTCGGAGGCCGGATCCGGCCCGGTTTTTCCACGGCACGCCGTTTCGGAGGCCGGATCCGGTCCGGTTTTTCCGCCGCACGCCGTTTCGGAGGCCGGATCCGGACCGGTTTTTCCGCCGCACGCCGTTTCGGAGGCCGGATCCGGTCTGGTTTTTGCGCGGCAGGCCGTTTCGGAGGCCGGATCCGGCCCGTTCTTTCCGCCGCACGCCGTTTCGGAGGCCGGATCCGGCCCGGTTTTTCCGCCGCACGCCGTTTCGGAGGCCGGATCCGGCCCGGTTTTTCCGCGGCAGGCCGTTTCGGAGGCCGGATCCGGCCCGGTTTTTCCGCTGCACGCCGTTTCGGAGGCCGGATCCGGCCCAGTTTTTCCGCGGCACGCCGTTTCGGAGGCCGGATCCGGCCCGGTTTTTCCGCGGCACGCCGTTTCGGAGGCCGGACCCGGTCCGGTATATCTACGGCACGCCGTTTCGGAGGCCGGATCCGGTCTGGTTTTTGCGCGGCAGGCCGTTTCGGAGGCCGGATCCGGCCCGTTCTTTCCGCCGCACGCCGTTTCGGAGGCCGGATCCGGTCTGGTTTTTCCGCCGCACGCCGTTTCGGAGGCCGGATCCGGCCCGGTTTTTCCGCGGCAGGCCGTTTCGGAGGCCGGATCCGGCCCGGTTTTTCCGCTGCACGCCGTTTCGGAGGCCGGATCCGGCCCGGTTTTTCCGCGGCACGCCGTTTCGGAGGCCGGATCCGGCCCGGTTTTTCCGCGGCACGCCGTTTCGGAGGCCGGACCCGGTCCGGTATATCTACGGCACGCCGTTTCGGACGCCTGATCCGGTCCGGTTTTTGCACGGCACGCCGTTTCGGAGGCCGGATCCGGTCCGGTCTTTCCGCGGCACGTCGTTTCGGAGGCCGGATCCGGTCCGGTTTTACGGCGGCACGCCGTTTCGGAGGCCGGATCCGGTCCGGTTTATCTGCGGCACGCCATTCCGGAGGCCGGATCCGGTCCGGTTTTTGCGCGGCACGCCATTCCGGAGGCCGGATCCGGTCCGGTTTTTGCGCGGCACGCCGTTTCGGAGGCCGGATCCGGTCCGGTCGTTCCGCGGAGCGCCGTTTCGGAGGCCGGATCCGGTCCGGTTTTTGCGCGGCGCGCCGTTTTGGAGGCCGGATCCGGCCCGGTTTTTCCGCGGCAGGCCGTTTCGGAGGCCGGATCCGGCCCGGTTTTTTCCGCCGCACGCCGTTTCGGAGGCCGGATCCGGCCCGGTTTTTCCGCCGCACGCCGTTTCGGAGGCCGGATCTGGCCCGGTTTTTCCGCCGCACGCCGTTTCGGAGGCCGGATCCGGCCCGGTTTTTCCGCCGCACGCCGTTTCGGGGGCTGGACCGGGTCCGGTTTTTGCATGGCACGCCATTCCGTAGGCCGGATCCGGTCCGGTTTTTGCGCGGCACGCCATTTCAGAGGCCTGATCCGGTCCGGTATTTCCGCGGCACGCCGTTTCGGAGGCCGGATCTGGCCCGGTTTTTCCGCCGCACGCCGTTTCGGAGGCCGGATCCGGTCCGGTTTTTGCGTGGCACGCCTTTTCGGAGGCCGGATCCGGCCCGGTTTTTCCGCCGCACGCCGTTTCGGAGGCCGGATCCGGCCCGGTTTTTCCGCGGCACGCCGTTTCGGAGGCCGGATCCGGCCCGGTTTTTCCGCGGCACGCCGTTTCGGAGGCCGGATCCGGCCCGTTTTTTCCGCCGCACGCCGTTTCGGAGGCCGGATCCAGCCCGGTTTTTCCGCCGCACGCCATTTCGGAGGCCGGATCCGGCCCGGTTTTTCCGCCGCACGCCGTTTCGGGGGCCGGATCCGGCCCGGTTTTTCCGCGGCACGCCGTTTCGGAGGCCGGATCCGGCCCGGTTTTTCCGCCGCACGCCGTTTCGGAGGCCGGATCCGGCCCGGTTTTTCCGCCGCACGCCGTTTCGGAGGCCGGATCCGGCCCGGTTTTTCCGCCGCACGCCGTTTCGGAGGCCGGATCCGTCCCGGTTTTTCCGCGGCACGCCGTTTCGGAAGCCGGATCCGGCCCGGTTTTTCCGCGGCACGCCGTTTCGGAGGCCGGATCCGGCCCGGTTTTTCCGCCGCACGCCGTTTCGTAGGCCGGATCCGACCCGGTCTTTCCGCGGCACGCCGTTTCGGAGGCCGGATCCGGCCCGGTTTTTCCGCCGCACGCCGTTTCGGAGGCCGGATCCGGTCCGGTTTATCTGCGGCACGCCATTCCGGAGGCCGGATCCGACCCGGTCTTTCCGCGGCACGCCGTTTCGGAGGCCGGATCCGGCCCGGTTTTTCCGCGGCACGCCGTTTCGGGGGCCGGACCCGGTCCGGTATATCTACGGCACGCCGTTTCGGACGCCTGATCCGGTCCGGTTTTTGCGCGGCACGCCGTTTCGGAGGCCGGATCCGGTCCGGTTTTACGGCGGCACGCCGTTTCGGAGGCCGGATCCGGTCCGGTCGTTCCGCGGAGCGCCGTTTCGGAGGCCGGATCCGGTCCGGTTTTTGCGCGGCACGCCGTTCCGGAGGCCGGATCCGGTCCGGTTTTTCCGCCGCACGCCGTTTCGGAGGCCGGATCCGGTCCGGTTTTTCCGCCGCACGCCGTTTCGGACGCCTGATCCGGTCCGGTTTTTGCGCGGCACGCCGTTTCGGAGGCCGGATCCGGTCCGGTCTTTCCGCGGCACGCCGTTTCGGAGGCCGGATCCGGTCCGGTTTTACGGCGGCACGCCGTTTCGGAGGCCGGATCCGGTCCGGTCGTTCCGCGGAGCGCCGTTTCAGAGGCCGGATCCGGCCCGGTTTTTCCGCCGCACGCCGTTTCGGAGGCCGGATCCGGTCCGGTTTATCTGCGGCACGCCATTCCGGAGGCCGGATCCGGTCCGGTTTTTCCGCGGCACGCCGTTTCGGAGGCCGGATCCGGCCCGGTTTTTCCGCCGCACGCCGTTTCGGAGGCCGGATCCGGCCCGGTTTTTCCGCGGCACGCCGTTTCGGAGGCCGGATCCGGCCCGGTTTTTCCGCCGCACGCCGTTTCGGAGGCCGGATCCGGCCCGGTTTTTCCGCGGCACGCCGTTTCGGAGGCCGGATCCGGCCCGGTTTTTCCGCCGCAGGCCGTTTCGGAGGCCGGATCCGGCCCAGTTTTTCCGCGGCACGCTGTTTCGGAGGCCGGATCCGGCCCGGTTTTTCCGCGGCACGCCGTTTCGGAGGCCGGATCCGGTCCGGTTTTTCCGCCGCACGCCGTTTCGGACGCCTGATCCGGTCCGGTTTTTGCGCGGCGCGCCGTTTTGGAGGCCGGATCCGGCCCGGTTTTTCCGCCGCACGCCTTTTCGGAGGCCGGATCCGGTCCGGTTTTTCCGCCGCACGCCGTTTCGGAGGCCGGATCGGGTCCGGTTTTTGCGCGGCACGCCGTTTCGGAGGCCGGACCGGGTCCGGTTTTTCCGCGGCACGCCGTTTCGGAGGCCGGATCCGGCCCGGTTTTTCCGCGGCACGCCGTTTCGGAGGCCGGATCCGGCCCGGTTTTTCCGCCGCACGCCGTTTCGGAGGCCGGATCCGGCCCGGTTTTTCCGCCGCACGCCGTTTCGGAGGCCGGATCCGGCCCGGTTTTTCCGCGGCACGCCGTTTCGGAGGCCGGATCCGGCCCGGTTTTTCCGCCGCACGCTGTTTCGGAGGCCGGATCCGGCCCGTTTTTTCCGCCGCACGCCGTTTCGGAGGCCGGATCCGGCCCGGTTTTTCCGCGGCAGGCCGTTTCGGAGGCCGGATCCGGCCCGGTTTTTCCGCCGCACGCCGTTTCGGAGGCCGGATCCGGCCCGGTTTTTCCGCGGCAGGCCGTTTCGGAGGCCGGATCCGGCCCGGTTTTTCCGCGGCACGCCGTTTCGGAGGCCGGATCCGGCCCGGTTTTTCCGCTGCACGCCGTTTCGGGGGCCGGATCCGGTCCGGTCTTTCCGCGGCACGCCGTTTCGGAGGCCGGATCCGGTCCGGTTTTTCCGCCGCACGCCGTTTCGGAGGCCGGATCCGGCCCGGTTTTTCCGCCGCACGCCGTTTCGGAGGCCGGATCCGGTCTGGTTTTTGCGCGGCACGCCGTTTCGGAGGCCGGATCCGGCCCGTTCTTTCCGCCGCACGCCGTTTCGGGGGCCGGATCCGGTCCGGTTTTTGCGTGGCACGCCTTTTCGGAGGCCGGATCCGGCCCGGTCTTTCCGCGGCACGCCGTTTCGGAGGCCGGATCCGGCCCGGTTTATCTGCGGCACGCCATTCCGGAGGCCGGATCCGGTCCGGTTTTTGCGCGGCACGCCGTTTCGGAGGCCGGATCCGGCCCGGTTTTTCCGCGGCACGCCGTTTCGGAGGCCGGATCCGGTCCGGTATATCTACGGCACGCCGTTTCGGACGCCTGATCCGGTCCGGTTTTTGCACGGCACGCCGTTTCGGAGGCCGGATCCGGTCCGGTCTTTCCGCGGCACGTCGTTTCGGAGGCCGGATCCGGCCCGGTTTTTCCGCCGCACGCCGTTTCGGAGGCCGGATCCGGCCCGGTTTTTCCGCCGCACGCCGTTTCGGAGGCCGGATCCGGTCTGGTTTTTCCGCGGCACGCTGTTTCGGAGGCCGGATCCGGCCCGTTTTTTCCGCCGCACGCCGTTTCGGAGGCCGGATCCGGCCCGGTTTTTCCGCGGCAGGCCGTTTCGGAGGCCGGATCCGGCCCGGTTTTTCCGCCGCACGCCGTTTCGGAGGCCGGATCCGGCCCGGTTTTTCCGCGGCACGCCGTTTCGGAGGCCGGATCCGGCCCGGTTTTTCCGCGGCACGCCGTTTCGGAGGCCGGATCCGGCCCGTTTTTTCCGCCGCACGCCGTTTCGGAGGCCGGATCCAGCCCGGTTTTTCCGCCGCACGCCGTTTCGGAGGCCGGATCCGGCCCGGTTTTTCCGCGGCACGCCGTTTCGGAGGCCGGATCCGGCCCGGTTTTTCCGCCGCACGCCGTTTCGGAGGCCGGATCCGGCCCGGTTTTTCCGCCGCACGCCGTTTCGGAGGCCGGATCCGGCCCGGTTTTTCCGCCGCACGCCGTTTCGGAGGCCGGATCCGGTCTGGTTTTTGCGCGGCACGCCGTTTCGGAGGCCGGATCCGGCCCGTTCTTTCCGCCGCACGCCTTTTCGGGGGCCGGATCCGGTACGGTTTTTGCGTGGCACGCCTTTTCGGAGGCCGGATCCGGCCAGGTTTTTCCGCTGCACGCCGTTTCGGAGGCCGGATCCGGCCCGGTTTTTGCTCGGCACGCCGTTTCGGGGGCCGGACCCGGTCCGGTTTTTGCGCGGCACGCCGTTTCGGGGGCCGGACCCGGTCCGGTATATCTACGGCACGCCGTTTCGGACGCCTGATCAGGTCCGGTTTTTGCACGGCACGTCGTTTCGGAGGCCGGATCCGGTCCGTTTTTTCCGCGGCACGCCGTTTCGGAGGCCGGATCCGGCCCGGTTTTTCCGCGGCAGGCCGTTTCGGAGGCCGGATCCGGCCCGGTTTTTCCGCGGCACGCGGTTTCAGAGGCCGGATCCGGCCCGGTTTTTCCGCGGCACGTCGTTTCCGGCCCGGTTTTTCCGCGGCACGCCGTTTCGGAGGCCGGATCCGGCCCGGTTTTTCCGCGGCACGCCGTTTCGGAGGCCGGATCCGGCCCGGTTTTTCCGCTGCACGCCGTTTCGGGGGCCGGATCCGGTCCGGTCTTTCCGCGGCACGCCGTTTCGGAGGCCGGATCCGGCCCGGTTTTTCCGCCGCACGCCGTTTCGGAGGCCGGATCCGTCCCGGTTTTTCCGCCGCACGCCGTTTCGGAGGCCGGATCCGTCCCGGTTTTTCCGCCGCACGCCGTTTCGGAGGCCGGATCCGGTCTGGTTTTTGCGCGGCACGCCGTTTCGGAGGCCGGATCCGGCCCGTTCTTTCCGCCGCACGCCGTTTCGGGGGCCGGATCCGGTCCGGTTTTTGCGTGGCACGCCTTTTCGGAGGCCGGATCCGGCCCGGTTTTTCCGCGGCACGCCGTTTCGGAGGCCGGATCCGGTCCGGTATATCTACGGCACGCCGTTTCGGACGCCTGATCCGGTCCGGTTTTTGCACGGCACGCCGTTTCGGAGGCCGGATCCGGTCCGGTCTTTCCGCGGCACGTCGTTTCGGAGGCCGGATCCGGCCCGGTTTTTCCGCCGCACGCCGTTTCGGAGGCCGGATCCGGCCCGGTTTTTCCGCCGCACGCCGTTTCGGAGGCCGGATCCGGTCTGGTTTTTCCGCGGCACGCTGTTTCGGAGGCCGGATCCGGCCCGTTTTTTCCGCCGCACGCCGTTTCGGAGGCCGGATCCGGCCCGGTTTTTCCGCGGCACGCTGTTTCGGAGGCCGGATCCGGCCCGGTTTTTCCGCGGCACGCCGTTTCGGAGGCCGGATCCGGCCCGTTTTTTCCGCCGCACGCCGTTTCGGAGGCCGGATCCGGCCCGGTTTTTCCGCCGCACGCCGTTTCGGACGCCTGATCCGGCCCGGTTTTTCCGCGGCACGCCGTTTCGGAGGCCGGATCCGGCCCGGTTTTTCCGCCGCACGCCGTTTCGGAGGCCGGATCCGGCCCGGTTTTTCCGCGGCACGCCGTTTCGGAGGCCGGATCCGGCCCGGTTTTTCCGCCGCAGGCCGTTTCGGAGGCCCGATCCGGCCCAGTTTTTCCGCGGCACGCTGTTTCGGAGGCCGGATCCGGCCCGGTTTTTCCGCCGCACGCCGTTTCGGAGGCCGGATCCGGTCCGGTTTTTTCCGCCGCACGCCGTTTCGGACGCCTGATCCGGTCCGGTTTTTGCGCGGCGCGCCGTTTTGGAGGCCGGATCCGGCCCGGTTTTTCCGCCGCACGCCTTTTCGGAGGCCGGATCCGGTCCGGTTTTTCCGCCGCACGCCGTTTCGGAGGCCGGATCGGGTCCGGTTTTTGCGCGGCACGCCGTTTCGGAGGCCGGACCGGGTCCGGTTTTTCCGCGGCACGCCGTTTCGGAGGCCGGATCCGGCCCGGTTTTTCCGCCGCACGCCGTTTCGGAGGCCGGATCCGGCCCGGTTTTTCCGCCGCACGCCGTTTCGGAGGCCGGATCCGGCCCGGTTTTTCCGCCGCACGCCGTTTCGGAGGCCGGATCCGGCCCGGTTTTTCCGCGGCACGCCGTTTCGGAGGCCGGATCCGGCCCGGTTTTTCCGCCGCACGCTGTTTCGGAGGCCGGATCCGGCCCGGTTTTTCCGCCGAACGCCGTTTCGGAGGCCGGATCCGGCCCGGTTTTTCCGCGGCAGGCCGTTTCGGAGGCCGGATCCGGCCCGGTTTTTCCGCCGCACGCCGTTTCGGAGGCCGGATCCGGCCCGGTTTTTCCGCGGCAGGCCGTTTCGGAGGCCGGATCCGGCCCGGTTTTTCCGCCGCACGCCGTTTCGGAGGCCGGATCCGGCCCGGTTTTTCCGCGGCACGCCGTTTCGGAGGCCGGATCCGGCCCGGTTTTTCCGCGGCACGCCGTTTCGGAGGCCGGATCCGGCCCGTTTTTTCCGCCGCACGCCGTTTCGGAGGCCGGATCCAGCCTGGTTTTTCCGCCGCACGCCGTTTCGGAGGCCGGATCCGGCCCGGTTTTTCCGCGGCACGCCGTTTCGGAGGCCGGATCCGGCCCGGTTTTTCCACCGCACGCCGTTTCGGAGGCCGGATCCGGCCCGGTTTTTCCGCCGCACGCCGTTTCGGAGGCCGGATCCGGCCCGGTTTTTCCGCCGCACGCCGTTTCGGAGGCCGGATCCGTCCCGGTTTTTCCGCCGCACGCCGTTTCGGAGGCCGGATCCGGTCTGGTTTTTGCGCGGCACGCCGTTTCGGAGGCCGGATCCGGCCAGGTTTTTCCGCTGCACGCCGTTTCGGAGGCCGGATCCGGCCCGGTTTTTCCGCGGCACGCCGTTTCGGGGGCCGGACCCGGTCCGGTTTTTGCGCGGCACGCCGTTTCGGGGGCCGGATCCGGCCCGGTTTATCTGCGGCACGCCATTCCGGAGGCCGGATCCGGTCCGGTTTTTGCGCGGCACGCCGTTTCGGAGGCCGGATCCGGCCCGGTTTTTCCGCGGCACGCCGTTTCGGAGGCCGGATCCGGTCCGGTATATCTACGGCACGCCGTTTCGGACGCCTGATCCGGTCCGGTTTTTGCACGGCACGCCGTTTCGGAGGCCGGATCCGGTCCGGTCTTTCCGCGGCACGTCGTTTCGGAGGCCGGATCCGGCCCGGTTTTTCCGCCGCACGCCGTTTCGGAGGCCGGATCCGGCCCGGTTTTTCCGCCGCACGCCGTTTCGGAGGCCGGATCCGGTCTGGTTTTTCCGCGGCACGCTGTTTCGGAGGCCGGATCCGGCCCGTTTTTTCCGCCGCACGCCGTTTCGGAGGCCGGATCCGGCCCGGTTTTTCCGCGGCACGCCGTTTCGGAGGCCGGATCCGGCCCGGTTTTTCCGCGGCACGCCGTTTCAGGGGCCGGACCTGGTCCGGTATATCTACGGCACGCCGTTTCGGAGGCCGGATCCGGTCCGGTCGTTCCGCGGAGCGCCGTTTCGGAGGCCGGATCCGGCCCGGTTTTTCCGCCGCACGCCGTTTCGGAGGCCGGATCCGGCCCGGTTTTTCCGCGGCACGCCGTTTCGGAGGCCGGATCCGGTCCGGTTTTTCCGCCGCAGGCCGTTTCGGAGGCCCGATCCGGCCCAGTTTTTCCGCGGCACGCTGTTTCGGAGGCCGGATCCGGCCCGGTTTTTCCACCGCACGCCGTTTCGGAGGCCGGATCCGGTCCGGTTTTTCCGCCGCACGCCGTTTCGGACGCCTGATCCGGTCCGGTTTTTGCGCGGCGCGCCGTTTTGGAGGCCGGATCCGGCCCGGTTTTTCCGCCGCACGCCTTTTCGGAGGCCGGATCCGGTCCGGTTTTTCCGCCGCACGCCGTTTCGGAGGCCGGATCGGGTCCGGTTTTTGCGCGGCACGCCGTTTCGGAGGCCGGACCGGGTCCGGTTTTTCCGCGGCACGCCGTTTCGGAGGCCGGATCCGGCCCGGTTTTTCCGCCGCACGCCGTTTCGGAGGCCGGATCCGGCCCGGTTTTTCCGCCGCACGCCGTTTCGGAGGCCGGATCCGGCCCGGTTTTTCCGCCGCACGCCGTTTCGGAGGCCGGATCCGGCCCGGTTTTTCCGCGGCACGCCGTTTCGGAGGCCGGATCCGGCCCGGTTTTTCCGCGGCACGCCGTTTCGGAGGCCGGATCCGGCCCGTTTTTTTCCGCCGCACGCCGTTTCGGAGGCCGGATCCGGCCTGGTTTTTCCGCCGCACGCCGTTTCGGAGGCCGGATCCGGCCCGGTTTTTCCGCGGCACGCCGTTTCGGAGGCCGGATCCGGCCCGGTTTTTCCACCGCACGCCGTTTCGGAGGCCGGATCCGGCCCGGTTTTTCCGCCGCACGCCGTTTCGGAGGCCGGATCCGGCCAGGTTTTTCCGCTGCACGCCGTTTCGGAGGCCGGATCCGGCCCGGTTTTTCCGCGGCACGCCGTTTCGGGGGCCGGACCCGGTCCGGTTTTTGCGCGGCACGCCGTTTCGGGGGCCGGACCCGGTCCGGTATATCTACGGCACGCCGTTTCGGACGCCTGATCAGGTCCGGTTTTTGCACGGCACGTCGTTTCGGAGGCCGGATCCGGTCCGTTTTTTCCGCGGCACGCCGTTTCGGAGGCCGGATCCGGCCCGGTTTTTCCGCGGCAGGCCGTTTCGGAGGCCGGATCCGGCCCGGTTTTTCCGCGGCACGCGGTTTCAGAGGCCGGATCCGGCCCGGTTTTTCCGCGGCACGTCGTTTCCGGCCCGGTTTTTCCGCGGCACGCCGTTTCGGAGGCCGGATCCGGCCCGGTTTTTCCGCGGCACGCCGTTTCGGAGGCCGGATCCGGCCCGGTTTTTCCGCTGCACGCCGTTTCGGTGGCCGGATCCGGTCCGGTCTTTCCGCGGCACGCCGTTTCGGAGGCCGGATCCGGCCCGGTTTTTCCGCCGCACGCCGTTTCGGAGGCCGGATCCGGCCCGGTTTTTGCGCGGCACGCCGTTTCGGAGGCCGGATCCGTCCCGGTTTTTCCGCCGCACGCCGTTTCGGGGGCCGGATCCGGTCCGGTTTTTGCGTGGCACGCCTTTTCGGAGGCCGGATCCGGCCCGGTTTTTCCGCTGCACGCCGTTTCGGAGGCCGGATCCAGCCCGGTTTTTCCGCGGCAGGCCGTTTCGGAGGCCGGATCCGGCCCGGTCTTTCCGCGGCACGCCGTTTCGGAGGCCGGATCCGGCCCGGTTTTTCCGCGGCACGCCGTTTCGGAGGCCGGATCCGGCCCGGTTTATCTGCGGCACGCCATTCCGGAGGCCGGATCCGGTCCGGTTTTTGCGCGGCACGCCGTTTCGGAGGCCGGATCCGGCCCGGTTTTTCCGCGGCACGCCGTTTCGGAGGCCGGATCCGGTCCGGTATATCTACGGCACGCCGTTTCGGACGCCTGATCCGGTCCGGTTTTTGCACGGCACGCCGTTTCGGAGGCCGGATCCGGTCCGGTCTTTCCGCGGTACGTCGTTTCGGAGGCCGGATCCGGCCCGGTTTTTCCGCCGCACGCCGTTTCGGAGGCCGGATCCGGCCCGGTTTTTCCGCCGCACGCCGTTTCGGAGGCCGGATCCGGTCTGGTTTTTCCGCGGCACGCTGTTTCGGAGGCCGGATCCGGCCCGTTTTTTTCCGCCGCACGCCGTTTCGGAGGCCGGATCCGGCCCGGTTTTTCCGCGGCACGCCGTTTCGGAGGCCGGATCCGGCCCGGTTTTTCCGCGGCACGCCGTTTCGGAGGCCGGATCCGGCCCGTTTTTTCCGCCGCACGCCGTTTCGGAGGCCGGATCCGGCCCGGTTTTTCCGCCGCACGGCATTTCGGAGGCTGGATCCGGCCCGGTTTTTCCGCCGCACGCCGTTTCGGGGGCCGGATCCGGCCCGGTTTTTCCGCCGCACGCCGTTTCGGAGGCCGGATCCGGCCCGGTTTTTCCGCCGCACGCCGTTTCGGAGGCCGGATCCGGCCCGGTTTTTCCGCCGCACGCCGTTTCGGAGGCCGGATCCGGCCCGGTATTTCTGCAGCACGCCGTTTCGGAGGCCGGATCCGGCCCGGTTTTTCCGCCGCATGCCGTTTCGGAGGCCGGATCCGGCCCGGTTTTTCCGCCGCACGCCGTTTCGGAGGCCGGATCCGGTCCGGTTTTTCCGCGGCACGCCGTTTCGGACGCCTGATCCGGTCCGGTTTTTGCGCGGCACGCCGTTTCGGAGGCCGGATCCGGTCCGGTCTTTCCGCGGCACGCCGTTTCGGAGGCCGGATCCGGTCCGGTTTTACGGCGGCACGCCGTTTCGGAGGCCGGATCCGGCCCGGTTTTTCCGCCGCACGCCGTTTCGGAGGCCGGATCCGGCCCGGTTTTTCCGCGGCACGCCGTTTCGGAGGCCGGATCCGGCCCGGTTTATCTGCGGCACGCCATTCCGGAGGCCGGATCCGGTCCGGTTTTTGCGCGGCACGCCGTTTCGGAGGCCGGATCCGGCCCGGTTTTTCCGCGGCACGCCGTTTCGGAGGCCGGATCCGGTCCGGTATATCTACGGCACGCCGTTTCGGACGCCTGATCCGGTCCGGTTTTTGCACGGCACGCCGTTTCGGAGGCCGGATCCGGTCCGGTCTTTCCGCGGCACGTCGTTTCGGAGGCCGGATCCGGCCCGGTTTTTCCGCCGCACGCCGTTTCGGAGGCCGGATCCGGCCCGGTTTTTCCGCCGCACGCCGTTTCGGAGGCCGGATCCGGTCTGGTTTTTCCGCGGCACGCTGTTTCGGAGGCCGGATCCGGCCCGTTTTTTCCGCCGCACGCCGTTTCGGAGGCCGGATCCGGCCCGGTTTTTCCGCGGCAGGCCGTTTCGGAGGCCGGATCCGGCCCGGTTTTTCCGCCGCACGCCGTTTCGGAGGCCGGATCCGGCCCGGTTTTTCCGCGGCACGCCGTTTCGGAGGCCGGATCCGGCCCGGTTTTTCCGCGGCACGCCGTTTCGGAGGCCGGATCCGGCCCGTTTTTTCCGCCGCACGCCGTTTCGGAGGCCGGATCCAGCCCGGTTTTTCCGCCGCACGCCGTTTCGGAGGCCGGATCCGGCCCGGTTTTTCCGCGGCACGCCGTTTCGGAGGCCGGATCCGGCCCGGTTTTTCCGCCGCACGCCGTTTCGGAGGCCGGATCCGGCCCGGTTTTTCCGCCGCACGCCGTTTCGGAGGCCGGATCCGGCCCGGTTTTTCCGCCGCACGCCGTTTCGGAGGCCGGATCCGGTCTGGTTTTTGCGCGGCACGCCGTTTCGGAGGCCGGATCCGGCCCGTTCTTTCCGCCGCACGCCTTTTCGGGGGCCGGATCCGGTACGGTTTTTGCGTGGCACGCCTTTTCGGAGGCCGGATCCGGCCAGGTTTTTCCGCTGCACGCCGTTTCGGAGGCCGGATCCGGCCCGGTTTTTGCTCGGCACGCCGTTTCGGGGGCCGGACCCGGTCCGGTTTTTGCGCGGCACGCCGTTTCGGGGGCCGGACCCGGTCCGGTATATCTACGGCACGCCGTTTCGGACGCCTGATCAGGTCCGGTTTTTGCACGGCACGTCGTTTCGGAGGCCGGATCCGGTCCGTTTTTTCCGCGGCACGCCGTTTCGGAGGCCGGATCCGGCCCGGTTTTTCCGCGGCAGGCCGTTTCGGAGGCCGGATCCGGCCCGGTTTTTCCGCGGCACGCGGTTTCAGAGGCCGGATCCGGCCCGGTTTTTCCGCGGCACGTCGTTTCCGGCCCGGTTTTTCCGCGGCACGCCGTTTCGGAGGCCGGATCCGGCCCGGTTTTTCCGCGGCACGCCGTTTCGGAGGCCGGATCCGGCCCGGTTTTTCCGCTGCACGCCGTTTCGGGGGCCGGATCCGGTCCGGTCTTTCCGCGGCACGCCGTTTCGGAGGCCGGATCCGGCCCGGTTTTTCCGCCGCACGCCGTTTCGGAGGCCGGATCCGTCCCGGTTTTTCCGCCGCACGCCGTTTCGGAGGCCGGATCCGTCCCGGTTTTTCCGCCGCACGCCGTTTCGGAGGCCGGATCCGGTCTGGTTTTTGCGCGGCACGCCGTTTCGGAGGCCGGATCCGGCCCGTTCTTTCCGCCGCACGCCGTTTCGGGGGCCGGATCCGGTCCGGTTTTTGCGTGGCACGCCTTTTCGGAGGCCGGATCCGGCCCGGTTTTTCCGCGGCACGCCGTTTCGGAGGCCGGATCCGGTCCGGTATATCTACGGCACGCCGTTTCGGACGCCTGATCCGGTCCGGTTTTTGCACGGCACGCCGTTTCGGAGGCCGGATCCGGTCCGGTCTTTCCGCGGCACGTCGTTTCGGAGGCCGGATCCGGCCCGGTTTTTCCGCCGCACGCCGTTTCGGAGGCCGGATCCGGCCCGGTTTTTCCGCCGCACGCCGTTTCGGAGGCCGGATCCGGTCTGGTTTTTCCGCGGCACGCTGTTTCGGAGGCCGGATCCGGCCCGTTTTTTCCGCCGCACGCCGTTTCGGAGGCCGGATCCGGCCCGGTTTTTCCGCGGCACGCTGTTTCGGAGGCCGGATCCGGCCCGGTTTTTCCGCGGCACGCCGTTTCGGAGGCCGGATCCGGCCCGTTTTTTCCGCCGCACGCCGTTTCGGAGGCCGGATCCGGCCCGGTTTTTCCGCCGCACGCCGTTTCGGACGCCTGATCCGGCCCGGTTTTTCCGCGGCACGCCGTTTCGGAGGCCGGATCCGGCCCGGTTTTTCCGCCGCACGCCGTTTCGGAGGCCGGATCCGGCCCGGTTTTTCCGCGGCACGCCGTTTCGGAGGCCGGATCCGGCCCGGTTTTTCCGCCGCAGGCCGTTTCGGAGGCCCGATCCGGCCCAGTTTTTCCGCGGCACGCTGTTTCGGAGGCCGGATCCGGCCCGGTTTTTCCGCCGCACGCCGTTTCGGAGGCCGGATCCGGTCCGGTTTTTCCGCCGCACGCCGTTTCGGACGCCTGATCCGGTCCGGTTTTTGCGCGGCGCGCCGTTTTGGAGGCCGGATCCGGCCCGGTTTTTCCGCCGCACGCCTTTTCGGAGGCCGGATCCGGTCCGGTTTTTCCGCCGCACGCCGTTTCGGAGGCCGGATCGGGTCCGGTTTTTGCGCGGCACGCCGTTTCGGAGGCCGGACCGGGTCCGGTTTTTCCGCGGCACGCCGTTTCGGAGGCCGGATCCGGCCCGGTTTTTCCGCCGCACGCCGTTTCGGAGGCCGGATCCGGCCCGGTTTTTCCGCCGCACGCCGTTTCGGAGGCCGGATCCGGCCCGGTTTTTCCGCCGCACGCCGTTTCGGAGGCCGGATCCGGCCCGGTTTTTCCGCGGCACGCCGTTTCGGAGGCCGGATCCGGCCCGGTTTTTTCCGCCGCACGCTGTTTCGGAGGCCGGATCCGGCCCGGTTTTTCCGCCGAACGCCGTTTCGGAGGCCGGATCCGGCCCGGTTTTTCCGCGGCAGGCCGTTTCGGAGGCCGGATCCGGCCCGGTTTTTCCGCCGCACGCCGTTTCGGAGGCCGGATCCGGCCCGGTTTTTCCGCGGCAGGCCGTTTCGGAGGCCGGATCCGGCCCGGTTTTTCCGCCGCACGCCGTTTCGGAGGCCGGATCCGGCCCGGTTTTTCCGCGGCACGCCGTTTCGGAGGCCGGATCCGGCCCGGTTTTTCCGCGGCACGCCGTTTCGGAGGCCGGATCCGGCCCGTTTTTTCCGCCGCACGCCGTTTCGGAGGCCGGATCCAGCCTGGTTTTTCCGCCGCACGCCGTTTCGGAGGCCGGATCCGGCCCGGTTTTTCCGCGGCACGCCGTTTCGGAGGCCGGATCCGGCCCGGTTTTTCCACCGCACGCCGTTTCGGAGGCCGGATCCGGCCCGGTTTTTCCGCCGCACGCCGTTTCGGAGGCCGGATCCGGCCCGGTTTTTCCGCCGCACGCCGTTTCGGAGGCCGGATCCGTCCCGGTTTTTCCGCCGCACGCCGTTTCGGAGGCCGGATCCGGTCTGGTTTTTGCGCGGCACGCCGTTTCGGAGGCCGGATCCGGCCAGGTTTTTCCGCTGCACGCCGTTTCGGAGGCCGGATCCGGCCCGGTTTTTCCGCGGCACGCCGTTTCGGGGGCCGGACCCGGTCCGGTTTTTGCGCGGCACGCCGTTTCGGGGGCCGGATCCGGCCCGGTTTATCTGCGGCACGCCATTCCGGAGGCCGGATCCGGTCCGGTTTTTGCGCGGCACGCCGTTTCGGAGGCCGGATCCGGCCCGGTTTTTCCGCGGCACGCCGTTTCGGAGGCCGGATCCGGTCCGGTATATCTACGGCACGCCGTTTCGGACGCCTGATCCGGTCCGGTTTTTGCACGGCACGCCGTTTCGGAGGCCGGATCCGGTCCGGTCTTTCCGCGGCACGTCGTTTCGGAGGCCGGATCCGGCCCGGTTTTTCCGCCGCACGCCGTTTCGGAGGCCGGATCCGGCCCGGTTTTTCCGCCGCACGCCGTTTCGGAGGCCGGATCCGGTCTGGTTTTTCCGCGGCACGCTGTTTCGGAGGCCGGATCCGGCCCGTTTTTTCCGCCGCACGCCGTTTCGGAGGCCGGATCCGGCCCGGTTTTTCCGCGGCACGCCGTTTCGGAGGCCGGATCCGGCCCGGTTTTTCCGCGGCACGCCGTTTCAGGGGCCGGACCTGGTCCGGTATATCTACGGCACGCCGTTTCGGAGGCCGGATCCGGTCCGGTCGTTCCGCGGAGCGCCGTTTCGGAGGCCGGATCCGGCCCGGTTTTTCCGCCGCACGCCGTTTCGGAGGCCGGATCCGGCCCGGTTTTTCCGCGGCACGCCGTTTCGGAGGCCGGATCCGGTCCGGTTTTTCCGCCGCAGGCCGTTTCGGAGGCCCGATCCGGCCCAGTTTTTCCGCGGCACGCTGTTTCGGAGGCCGGATCCGGCCCGGTTTTTCCACCGCACGCCGTTTCGGAGGCCGGATCCGGTCCGGTTTTTCCGCCGCACGCCGTTTCGGACGCCTGATCCGGTCCGGTTTTTGCGCGGCGCGCCGTTTTGGAGGCCGGATCCGGCCCGGTTTTTCCGCCGCACGCCTTTTCGGAGGCCGGATCCGGTCCGGTTTTTCCGCCGCACGCCGTTTCGGAGGCCGGATCGGGTCCGGTTTTTGCGCGGCACGCCGTTTCGGAGGCCGGACCGGGTCCGGTTTTTCCGCGGCACGCCGTTTCGGAGGCCGGATCCGGCCCGGTTTTTCCGCCGCACGCCGTTTCGGAGGCCGGATCCGGCCCGGTTTTTCCGCCGCACGCCGTTTCGGAGGCCGGATCCGGCCCGGTTTTTCCGCCGCACGCCGTTTCGGAGGCCGGATCCGGCCCGGTTTTTCCGCGGCACGCCGTTTCGGAGGCCGGATCCGGCCCGGTTTTTCCGCGGCACGCCGTTTCGGAGGCCGGATCCGGCCCGTTTTTTCCGCCGCACGCCGTTTCGGAGGCCGGATCCGGCCTGGTTTTTCCGCCGCACGCCGTTTCGGAGGCCGGATCCGGCCCGGTTTTTCCGCGGCACGCCGTTTCGGAGGCCGGATCCGGCCCGGTTTTTCCACCGCACGCCGTTTCGGAGGCCGGATCCGGCCCGGTTTTTCCGCCGCACGCCGTTTCGGAGGCCGGATCCGGCCAGGTTTTTCCGCTGCACGCCGTTTCGGAGGCCGGATCCGGCCCGGTTTTTCCGCGGCACGCCGTTTCGGGGGCCGGACCCGGTCCGGTTTTTGCGCGGCACGCCGTTTCGGGGGCCGGACCCGGTCCGGTATATCTACGGCACGCCGTTTCGGACGCCTGATCAGGTCCGGTTTTTGCACGGCACGTCGTTTCGGAGGCCGGATCCGGTCCGTTTTTTCCGCGGCACGCCGTTTCGGAGGCCGGATCCGGCCCGGTTTTTCCGCGGCAGGCCGTTTCGGAGGCCGGATCCGGCCCGGTTTTTCCGCGGCACGCGGTTTCAGAGGCCGGATCCGGCCCGGTTTTTCCGCGGCACGTCGTTTCCGGCCCGGTTTTTCCGCGGCACGCCGTTTCGGAGGCCGGATCCGGCCCGGTTTTTCCGCGGCACGCCGTTTCGGAGGCCGGATCCGGCCCGGTTTTTCCGCTGCACGCCGTTTCGGTGGCCGGATCCGGTCCGGTCTTTCCGCGGCACGCCGTTTCGGAGGCCGGATCCGGCCCGGTTTTTCCGCCGCACGCCGTTTCGGAGGCCGGATCCGGCCCGGTTTTTGCGCGGCACGCCGTTTCGGAGGCCGGATCCGTCCCGGTTTTTCCGCCGCACGCCGTTTCGGGGGCCGGATCCGGTCCGGTTTTTGCGTGGCACGCCTTTTCGGAGGCCGGATCCGGCCCGGTTTTTCCGCTGCACGCCGTTTCGGAGGCCGGATCCAGCCCGGTTTTTCCGCGGCAGGCCGTTTCGGAGGCCGGATCCGGCCCGGTCTTTCCGCGGCACGCCGTTTCGGAGGCCGGATCCGGCCCGGTTTTTCCGCGGCACGCCGTTTCGGAGGCCGGATCCGGCCCGGTTTATCTGCGGCACGCCATTCCGGAGGCCGGATCCGGTCCGGTTTTTGCGCGGCACGCCGTTTCGGAGGCCGGATCCGGCCCGGTTTTTCCGCGGCACGCCGTTTCGGAGGCCGGATCCGGTCCGGTATATCTACGGCACGCCGTTTCGGACGCCTGATCCGGTCCGGTTTTTGCACGGCACGCCGTTTCGGAGGCCGGATCCGGTCCGGTCTTTCCGCGGTACGTCGTTTCGGAGGCCGGATCCGGCCCGGTTTTTCCGCCGCACGCCGTTTCGGAGGCCGGATCCGGCCCGGTTTTTCCGCCGCACGCCGTTTCGGAGGCCGGATCCGGTCTGGTTTTTCCGCGGCACGCTGTTTCGGAGGCCGGATCCGGCCCGTTTTTTCCGCCGCACGCCGTTTCGGAGGCCGGATCCGGCCCGGTTTTTCCGCGGCACGCCGTTTCGGAGGCCGGATCCGGCCCGGTTTTTCCGCGGCACGCCGTTTCGGAGGCCGGATCCGGCCCGTTTTTTCCGCCGCACGCCGTTTCGGAGGCCGGATCCGGCCCGGTTTTTCCGCCGCACGGCATTTCGGAGGCTGGATCCGGCCCGGTTTTTCCGCCGCACGCCGTTTCGGGGGCCGGATCCGGCCCGGTTTTTCCGCCGCACGCCGTTTCGGAGGCCGGATCCGGCCCGGTTTTTCCGCCGCACGCCGTTTCGGAGGCCGGATCCGGCCCGGTTTTTCCGCCGCACGCCGTTTCGGAGGCCGGATCCGGCCCGGTATTTCTGCAGCACGCCGTTTCGGAGGCCGGATCCGGCCCGGTTTTTCCGCCGCATGCCGTTTCGGAGGCCGGATCCGGCCCGGTTTTTCCGCCGCACGCCGTTTCGGAGGCCGGATCCGGTCCGGTTTTTCCGCGGCACGCCGTTTCGGACGCCTGATCCGGTCCGGTTTTTGCGCGGCACGCCGTTTCGGAGGCCGGATCCGGTCCGGTCTTTCCGCGGCACGCCGTTTCGGAGGCCGGATCCGGTCCGGTTTTACGGCGGCACGCCGTTTCGGAGGCCGGATCCGGCCCGGTTTTTCCGCCGCACGCCGTTTCGGAGGCCGGATCCGGTCCGGTTTATCTGCGGCACGCCATTCCAGAGGCCGGATCCGGTCCGGTTTTTGCGCGGCACGCCGTTTCAGGGGCCGGACCTGGTCCGGTATATCTACGGCACGCCGTTTCGGAGGCCGGATCCGGTCCGGTCGTTCCGCGGAGCGCCGTTTCGGAGGCCGGATCCGGTCCGGTTTTTGCGCGGCAAGCCGTTTCGGAGGCCGGATCCGGCCCGGTTTTTCCGCCGCACGCCGTTTCGGAGGCCGGATCCGGCCCGGTTTTTCCGCCGCACGCCGTTTCGGACGCCTGATCCGGTCCGGTTTTTGCGCGGCACGCCGTTTCGGAGGCCGGATCCGGTCCGGTCTTTCCGCGGCACGCCGTTTCGGAGGCCGGATCCGGCCCGGTTTTTCCGCCGCACGCCGTTTCGGAGGCCGGATCCGGTCCGGTTTTTCCGCCGCACGCCGTTTCGGACGCCTGATCCGGTCCGGTTTTTGCGCGGCGCGCCGTTTTGGAGGCCGGATCCGGCCCGTTTTTTCCGCCGCACGCCTTTTCGGAGGCCGGATCCGGCCCGGTTTTTCCGCCGCACGCCGTTTCGGAGGCCGGATCGGGTCCGGTTTTTGCGCGGCACGCCGTTTCGGAGGCCGGATCCGGCCCGGTTTTTCCGCCGCACGCCGTTTCGGAGGCCGGATCCGGCCCGGTTTTTCCGCGGCACGCCATTTCGGAGGCCGGATCCGGCCCGGTTTTTCCGCCGCACGCCGTTTCGGGGGCCGGATCCGGCCCGGTTTTTCCGCCGCACGCCGTTTCGGAGGCCGGATCCGGCCCGGTTTTTCCGCGGCAGGCCGTTTCGGAGGCCGGATCCGGCCCGGTTTTTCCACGGCACGCCGTTTCGGAGGCCGGATCCGGCCCGGTTTTTCCGCCGCACGCCGTTTCGGAGGCCGGATCCGGACCGGTTTTTCCGCCGCACGCCGTTTCGGAGGCCGGATCCGGTCTGGTTTTTGCGCGGCAGGCCGTTTCGGAGGCCGGATCCGGCCCGTTCTTTCCGCCGCACGCCGTTTCGGAGGCCGGATCCGGTCTGGTTTTTCCGCCGCACGCCGTTTCGGAGGCCGGATCCGGCCCGGTTTTTCCGCGGCAGGCCGTTTCGGAGGCCGGATCCGGCCCGGTTTTTCCGCTGCACGCCGTTTCGGAGGCCGGATCCGGCCCAGTTTTTCCGCGGCACGCCGTTTCGGAGGCCGGATCCGGCCCGGTTTTTCCGCGGCACGCCGTTTCGGAGGCCGGACCCGGTCCGGTATATCTACGGCACGCCGTTTCGGAGGCCGGATCCGGTCTGGTTTTTGCGCGGCAGGCCGTTTCGGAGGCCGGATCCGGCCCGTTCTTTCCGCCGCACGCCGTTTCGGAGGCCGGATCCGGTCTGGTTTTTCCGCCGCACGCCGTTTCGGAGGCCGGATCCGGCCCGGTTTTTCCGCGGCAGGCCGTTTCGGAGGCCGGATCCGGCCTGGTTTTTCCGCTGCACGCCGTTTCGGAGGCCGGATCCGGCCCGGTTTTTCCGCGGCACGCCGTTTCGGAGGCCGGATCCGGCCCGGTTTTTCCGCGGCACGCCGTTTCGGAGGCCGGACCCGGTCCGGTATATCTACGGCACGCCGTTTCGGACGCCTGATCCGGTCCGGTTTTTGCACGGCACGCCGTTTCGGAGGCCGGATCCGGTCCGGTCTTTCCGCGGCACGTCGTTTCGGAGGCCGGATCCGGTCCGGTTTTACGGCGGCACGCCGTTTCGGAGGCCGGATCCGGTCCGGTTTATCTGCGGCACGCCATTCCGGAGGCCGGATCCGGTCCGGTTTTTGCGCGGCACGCCATTCCGGAGGCCGGATCCGGTCCGGTTTTTGCGCGGCACGCCGTTTCGGAGGCCGGATCCGGTCCGGTCGTTCCGCGGAGCGCCGTTTTGGAGGCCGGATCCGGTCCGGTTTTTGCGCGGCGCGCCGTTTTGGAGGCCGGATCCGGCCCGGTTTTTCCGCGGCAGGCCGTTTCGGAGGCCGGATCCGGCCCGGTTTTTCCGCCGCACGCCGTTTCGGAGGCCGGATCCGGCCCGGTTTTTCCGCCGCACGCCGTTTCGGAGGCCGGATCCGGCCCGGTTTTTCCGCCGCACGCCGTTTCGGGGGCTGGACCGGGTCCGGTTTTTGCATGGCACGCCATTCCGTAGGCCGGATCCGGTCCGGTTTTTGCGCGGCACGCCATTTCAGAGGCCTGATCCGGTCCGGTATTTCCGCGGCGCGCCGTTTTGGAGGCCGGATCCGGCCCGGTTTTTCCGCCGCACGCCTTTTCGGAGGCCGGATCCGGTCCGGTTTTTCCGCCGCACGCCGTTTCGGAGGCCGGATCGGGTCCGGTTTTTGCGCGGCACGCCGTTTCGGAGGCCGGACCGGGTCCGGTTTTTCCGCGGCACGCCGTTTCGGAGGCCGGATCCGGCCCGGTTTTTCCGCGGCACGCCGTTTCGGAGGCCGGATCCAGCCCGGTTTTTCCGCCGCACGCCGTTTCGGAGGCCGGATCCGGCCCGGTTTTTCCGCCGCACGCCGTTTCGGAGGCCGGATCCGGCCCGGTTTTTCCGCGGCACGCCGTTTCGGAGGCCGGATCCGGCCCGGTTTTTCCGCCGCACGCTGTTTCGGAGGCCGGATCCGGCCCGTTTTTTCCGCCGCACGCCGTTTCGGAGGCCGGATCCGGCCCGGTTTTTCCGCGGCAGGCCGTTTCGGAGGCCGGATCCGGCCCGGTTTTTCCGCCGCACGCCGTTTCGGAGGCCGGATCCGGCCCGGTTTTTCCGCGGCAGGCCGTTTCGGAGGCCGGATCCGGCCCGGTTTTTCCGCGGCACGCCGTTTCGGAGGCCGGATCCGGCCCGGTTTTTCCGCTGCACGCCGTTTCGGGGGCCGGATCCGGTCCGGTCTTTCCGCGGCACGCCGTTTCGGAGGCCGGATCCGGCCCGGTTTTTCCGCCGCACGCCGTTTCGGAGGCCGGATCCGGCCCGGTTTTTCCGCCGCACGCCGTTTCGGAGGCCGGATCCGTCCCGGTTTTTCCGCCGCACGCCGTTTCGGAGGCCGGATCCGGTCTGGTTTTTGCGCGGCACGCCGTTTCGGAGGCCGGATCCGGCCCGTTCTTTCCGCCGCACGCCGTTTCGGGGGCCGGATCCGGTCCGGTTTTTGCGTGGCACGCCTTTTCGGAGGCCGGATCCGGCCCGGTTTTTCCGCTGCACGCCGTTTCGGAGGCCGGATCCAGCCCGGTTTTTCCGCGGCAGGCCGTTTCGGAGGCCGGATCCGGCCCGGTCTTTCCGCGGCACGCCGTTTCGGAGGCCGGATCCGGCCCGGTTTTTCCGCGGCACGCCGTTTCGGAGGCCGGATCCGGCCCGGTTTATCTGCGGCACGCCATTCCGGAGGCCGGATCCGGTCCGGTTTTTGCGCGGCACGCCGTTTCGGAGGCCGGATCCGGCCCGGTTTTTCCGCGGCACGCCGTTTCGGAGGCCGGATCCGGTCCGGTATATCTACGGCACGCCGTTTCGGACGCCTGATCCGGTCCGGTTTTTGCACGGCACGCCGTTTCGGAGGCCGGATCCGGTCCGGTCTTTCCGCGGCACGTCGTTTCGGAGGCCGGATCCGGCCCGGTTTTTCCGCCGCACGCCGTTTCGGAGGCCGGATCCGGCCCGGTTTTTCCGCCGCACGCCGTTTCGGAGGCCGGATCCGGTCTGGTTTTTCCGCGGCACGCTGTTTCGGAGGCCGGATCCGGCCCGTTTTTTCCGCCGCACGCCGTTTCGGAGGCCGGATCCGGCCCGGTTTTTCCGCGGCAGGCCGTTTCGGAGGCCGGATCCGGTCTGGTTTTTCCGCCGCACGCCGTTTCGGAGGCCGGATCCGGCCCGGTTTTTCCGCGGCACGCCGTTTCGGAGGCCGGATCCGGCCCGGTTTTTCCGCGGCACGCCGTTTCGGAGGCCGGATCCGGCCCGTTTTTTCCGCCGCACGCCGTTTCGGAGGCCGGATCCAGCCCGGTTTTTCCGCCGCACGCCGTTTCGGAGGCCGGATCCGGCCCGGTTTTTCCGCGGCACGCCGTTTCGGAGGCCGGATCCGGCCCGGTTTTTCCGCCGCACGCCGTTTCGGAGGCCGGATCCGGCCCGGTTTTTCCGCCGCACGCCGTTTCGGAGGCCGGATCCGGCCCGGTTTTTCCGCCGCACGCCGTTTCGGAGGCCGGATCCGTCCCGGTTTTTCCGCCGCACGCCGTTTCGGAGGCCGGATCCGGTCTGGTTTTTGCGCGGCACGCCGTTTCGGAGGCCGGATCCGGCCCGTTCTTTCCGCCGCACGCCTTTTCGGGGGCCGGATCCGGTACGGTTTTTGCGTGGCACGCCTTTTCGGAGGCCGGATCCGGCCAGGTTTTTCCGCTGCACGCCGTTTCGGAGGCCGGATCCGGCCCGGTTTTTGCGCGGCACGCCGTTTCGGGGGCCGGACCCGGTCCGGTTTTTGCGCGGCACGCCGTTTCGGGGGCCGGACCCGGTCCGGTATATCTACGGCACGCCGTTTCGGACGCCTGATCAGGTCCGGTTTTTGCACGGCACGTCGTTTCGGAGGCCGGATCCGGTCCGTTTTTTCCGCGGCACGCCGTTTCGGAGGCCGGATCCGGCCCGGTTTTTCCGCGGCAGGCCGTTTCGGAGGCCGGATCCGGCCCGGTTTTTCCGCGGCACGCGGTTTCAGAGGCCGGATCCGGCCCGGTTTTTCCGCGGCACGTCGTTTCCGGCCCGGTTTTTCCGCGGCACGCCGTTTCGGAGGCCGGATCCGGCCCGGTTTTTCCGCGGCACGCCGTTTCGGAGGCCGGATCCGGCCCGGTTTTTCCGCTGCACGCCGTTTCGGGGGCCGGATCCGGTCTGGTTTTTGCGCGGCACGCCGTTTCGGAGGCCGGATCCGGCCCGTTCTTTCCGCCGCACGCCGTTTCGGGGGCCGGATCCGGTCCGGTTTTTGCGTGGCACGCCTTTTCGGAGGCCGGATCCGGCCCGGTTTTTCCGCTGCACGCCGTTTCGGAGGCCGGATCCAGCCCGGTTTTTCCGCGGCAGGCCGTTTCGGAGGCCGGATCCGGCCCGGTCTTTCCGCGGCACGCCGTTTCGGAGGCCGGATCCGGCCCGGTTTTTCCGCGGCACGCCGTTTCGGAGGCCGGATCCGGCCCGGTTTATCTGCGGCACGCCATTCCGGAGGCCGGATCCGGTCCGGTTTTTGCGCGGCACGCCGTTTCGGAGGCCGGATCCGGCCCGGTTTTTCCGCGGCACGCCGTTTCGGAGGCCGGATCCGGTCCGGTATATCTACGGCACGCCGTTTCGGACGCCTGATCCGGTCCGGTTTTTGCGCGGCACGCCGTTTCGGAGGCCGGATCCGGTCCGGTCTTTCCGCGGCACGTCGTTTCGGAGGCCGGATCCGGCCCGGTTTTTCCGCCGCACGCCGTTTCGGAGGCCGGATCCGGCCCGGTTTTTCCGCCGCACGCCGTTTCGGAGGCCGGATCCGGTCTGGTTTTTCCGCGGCACGCTGTTTCGGAGGCCGGATCCGGCCCGTTTTTTCCGCCGCACGCCGTTTCGGAGGCCGGATCCGGCCCGGTTTTTCCGCGGCACGCCGTTTCGGAGGCCGGATCCGGCCCGGTTTTTCCGCGGCACGCCGTTTCGGAGGCCGGATCCGGCCCGTTTTTTCCGCCGCACGCCGTTTCGGAGGCCGGATCCGGCCCGGTTTTTCCGCCGCACGCCGTTTCGGACGCCTGATCCGGCCCGGTTTTTCCGCGGCACGCCGTTTCGGAGGCCGGATCCGGCCCGGTTTTTCCGCCGCACGCCGTTTCGGAGGCCGGATCCGGCCCGGTTTTTCCGCGGCACGCCGTTTCGGAGGCCGGATCCGGCCCGGTTTTTCCGCCGCAGGCCGTTTCGGAGGCCGGATCCGGCCCAGTTTTTCCGCGGCACGCTGTTTCGGAGGCCGGATCCGGCCCGGTTTTTCCACCGCACGCCGTTTCGGAGGCCGGATCCGGTCCGGTTTTTCCGCCGCACGCCGTTTCGGACGCCTGATCCGGTCCGGTTTTTGCGCGGCGCGCCGTTTTGGAGGCCGGATCCGGCCCGGTTTTTCCGCCGCACGCCTTTTCGGAGGCCGGATCCGGTCCGGTTTTTCCGCCGCACGCCGTTTCGGAGGCCGGATCGGGTCCGGTTTTTGCGCGGCACGCCGTTTCGGAGGCCGGACCGGGTCCGGTTTTTCCGCGGCACGCCGTTTCGGAGGCCGGATCCGGCCCGGTTTTTCCGCGGCACGCCGTTTCGGAGGCCGGATCCGGCCCGGTTTTTCCGCCGCACGCCGTTTCGGAGGCCGGATCCGGCCCGGTTTTTCCGCCGCACGCCGTTTCGGAGGCCGGATCCGGCCCGGTTTTTCCGCGGCACGCCGTTTCGGAGGCCGGATCCGGCCCGGTTTTTCCGCCGAACGCCGTTTCGGAGGCCGGATCCGGCCCGGTTTTTCCGCGGCAGGCCGTTTCGGAGGCCGGATCCGGCCCGGTTTTTCCGCCGCACGCCGTTTCGGAGGCCGGATCCGGCCCGGTTTTTCCGCGGCAGGCCGTTTCGGAGGCCGGATCCGGCCCGGTTTTTCCGCCGCACGCCGTTTCGGAGGCCGGATCCGGCCCGGTTTTTCCGCGGCACGCCGTTTCGGAGGCCGGATCCGGCCCGGTTTTTCCGCGGCACGCCGTTTCGGAGGCCGGATCCGGCCCGTTTTTTCCGCCGCACGCCGTTTCGGAGGCCGGATCCAGCCCGGTTTTTCCGCCGCACGCCGTTTCGGAGGCCGGATCCGGCCCGGTTTTTCCGCGGCACGCCGTTTCGGAGGCCGGATCCGGCCCGGTTTTTCCACCGCACGCCGTTTCGGAGGCCGGATCCGGCCCGGTTTTTCCGCCGCACGCCGTTTCGGAGGCCGGATCCGGCCCGGTTTTTCCGCCGCACGCCGTTTCGGAGGCCGGATCCGTCCCGGTTTTTCCGCCGCACGCCGTTTCGGAGGCCGGATCCGGTCTGGTTTTTGCGCGGCACGCCGTTTCGGAGGCCGGATCCGGCCAGGTTTTTCCGCTGCACGCCGTTTCGGAGGCCGGATCCGGCCCGGTTTTTCCGCGGCACGCCGTTTCGGGGGCCGGACCCGGTCCGGTTTTTGCGCGGCACGCCGTTTCGGGGGCCGGACCCGGTCCGGTATATCTACGGCACGCCGTTTCGGACGCCTGATCAGGTCCGGTTTTTGCACGGCACGTCGTTTCGGAGGCCGGATCCGGTCCGTTTTTTCCGCGGCACGCCGTTTCGGAGGCCGGATCCGGCCCGGTTTTTCCGCGGCAGGCCGTTTCGGAGGCCGGATCCGGCCCGGTTTTTCCGCGGCACGCGGTTTCAGAGGCCGGATCCGGCCCGGTTTTTCCGCGGCACGTCGTTTCCGGCCCGGTTTTTCCGCGGCACGCCGTTTCGGAGGCCGGATCCGGCCCGGTTTTTCCGCGGCACGCCGTTTCGGAGGCCGGATCCGGCCCGGTTTTTCCGCTGCACGCCGTTTCGGGGGCCGGATCCGGTCCGGTCTTTCCGCGGCACGCCGTTTCGGAGGCCGGATCCGGCCCGGTTTTTCCGCCGCACGCCGTTTCGGAGGCCGGATCCGGCCCGGTTTTTCCGCCGCATGCCGTTTCGGAGGCCGGATCCGTCCCGGTTTTTCCGCCGCACGCCGTTTCGGAGGCCGGATCCGGTCTGGTTTTTGCGCGGCACGCCGTTTCGGAGGCCGGATCCGGCCCGTTCTTTCCGCCGCACGCCG
Source organism: Phalacrocorax aristotelis (assembly GCF_949628215.1). Classification (NCBI taxonomy): domain Eukaryota; kingdom Metazoa; phylum Chordata; class Aves; order Suliformes; family Phalacrocoracidae; genus Phalacrocorax; species Phalacrocorax aristotelis. The sequence continues at coordinate 1,338,560 of NW_027441361.1, forward strand.
TTTCGGGGGCCGGATCCGGTCCGGTTTTTGCGTGGCACGCCTTTTCGGAGGCCGGATCGGGCCCGGTTTTTCCGCTGCACGCCGTTTCGGAGGCCGGATCCAGCCCGGTTTTTCCGCGGCAGGCCGTTTCGGAGGCCGGATCCGGCCCGGTCTTTCCGCGGCACGCCGTTTCGGAGGCCGGATCCGGCCCGGTTTTTCCGCGGCACGCCGTTTCGGAGGCCGGATCCGGCCCGGTTTATCTGCGGCACGCCATTCCGGAGGCCGGATCCGGTCCGGTTTTTGCGCGGCACGCCGTTTCGGAGGCCGGATCCGGCCCGGTTTTTCCGCGGCACGCCGTTTCGGAGGCCGGATCCGGTCCGGTATATCTACGGCACGCCGTTTCGGACGCCTGATCCGGTCCGGTTTTTGCACGGCACGCCGTTTCGGAGGCCGGATCCGGTCCGGTCTTTCCGCGGCACGTCGTTTCGGAGGCCGGATCCGGCCCGGTTTTTCCGCGGCACGCCGTTTCGGAGGCCGGATCCGGCCCGGTTTATCTGCGGCACGCCATTCCGGAGGCCGGATCCGGTCCGGTTTTTGCGCGGCACGCCGTTTCGGAGGCCGGATCCGGCCCGGTTTTTCCGCGGCACGCCGTTTCGGAGGCCGGATCCGGTCCGGTATATCTACGGCACGCCGTTTCGGACGCCTGATCCGGTCCGGTTTTTGCACGGCACGCCGTTTCGGAGGCCGGATCCGGTCCGGTCTTTCCGCGGCACGTCGTTTCGGAGGCCGGATCCGGCCCGGTTTTTCCGCCGCACGCCGTTTCGGAGGCCGGATCCGGCCCGGTTTTTCCGCCGCACGCCGTTTCGGAGGCCGGATCCGGTCTGGTTTTTCCGCGGCACGCTGTTTCGGAGGCCGGATCCGGCCCGTTTTTTCCGCCGCACGCCGTTTCGGAGGCCGGATCCGGCCCGGTTTTTCCGCGGCACGCCGTTTCGGAGGCCGGATCCGGCCCGGTTTTTCCGCGGCACGCGTTTCGGAGGCCGGATCCGGCCCGTTTTTTCCGCCGCACGCCGTTTCGGAGGCCGGATCCGGCCCGGTTTTTCCGCCGCACGGCATTTCGGAGGCCGGATCCGGCCCGGTTTTTCCGCCGCACGCCGTTTCGGGGGCCGGATCCGGCCCGGTTTTTCCGCCGCACGCCGTTTCGGAGGCCGGATCCGGCCCGGTTTTTCCGCGGCACGCCGTTTCGGAGGCCGGATCCGGCCCGGTTTTTCCGCCGCACGCCGTTTCGGAGGCCGGATCCGGCCCGGTATTTCTGCAGCACGCCGTTTCGGAGGCCGGATCCGGCCCGGTTTTTCCGCCGCATGCCGTTTCGGAGGCCGGATCCGGCCCGGTTTTTCCGCGGCACGCCGTTTCGGAGGCCGGATCCGGCCCGGTTTTTCCGCCGCATGCCGTTTCGGAGGCCGGATCCGGCCCGGTTTTTCCGCGGCAGGCCGTTTCGGAGGCCGGATCCGGCCCGGTTTTTCCGCCGCACGCCGTTTCGGAGGCCGGATCCGGTCCGGTTTTTCCGCCGCACGCCGTTTCGGAGGCCGGATCCGGCCCGGTTTTTCCGCCGCACGCCGTTTCGGAGGCCGGATCCGGCCCGGTTTTTCCGCGGCACGCCGTTTCGGAGGCCGGATCCGGCCCGGTTTTTCCGCCGCACGCCGTTTCGGAGGCCGGATGCGGCCCGGTTTTTCCGCCGCACGCCGTTTCGGAGGCCGGATCCGGCCCGGTTTTTCTGCGGCAGGCCGTTTCGGAGGCCGGATCCGGCCCGGTTTTTCCGCCGCACGCCGTTTCGGAGGCAGGATCCGGCCCGGTTTTTCCGCGGCACGCCGTTTCGGAGGCCGGATCCGGCCCGGTTTTTGCGCGGCACGCCGTTTCGGGGGCCGGACCCGGTCCGGTATATCTACGGCACGCCGTTTCGGACGCCTGATCCGGTCCGGTCGTTCCGCGGAGCGCCGTTTCGGAGGCCGGATCCGGTCCGGTCGTTCCGCGGAGCGCCGTTTCAGAGGCCGGATCCGGTCCGGTTTTTGCGCGGCACGCCGTTTCGGAGGCCGGACCGGGTCCGGTTTTTCCGCGGCACGCCCTTTCGGGGGCCGGATCCGGCCCGGTTTTTCCGCGGCACGCCGTTTCGGAGGCCGGATCCGGCCCGGTTTTTCCGCCGCACGCCGTTTCGGAGGCCGGATCCGGCCCGGTTTTTCCGCGGCACGCCGTTTCGGAGGCCGGATCCGGCCCGGTTTTTCCGCCGCACGCCGTTTCGGAGGCCGGATCCGGCCCGGTTTTTCCGCGGCAGGCGGTTTCGGAGGCCGGATCCGGCCCGGTTTTTGCGTGGCACGCCGTTTCGGAGGCCGGATCCGGCCCGGTTTTTCCGCGGCACGCCGTTTCGGAGGCCGGATCCGGCCCGGTTTTTCCGCGGCAGGCCGTTTCGGAGGCCGGATCCGGCCCGGTTTTTCCACCGCACGCCGTTTCGGAGGCCGGATCCGGCCCAGTTTTTCCGCCGCACGCCGTTTCGGAGGCCGGATCTGGCCCGGTTTTTCCGCCGCACGCCGTTTCGGAGGCCGGATCCGTCCCGGTTTTTCCGCCGCACGCCGTTTCGGAGGCCGGATCCGGTCTGGTTTTTGCGCGGCACGCCGTTTCGGAGGCCGGATCCGGCCCGTTTTTTCCGCCGCACGCCGTTTCGGAGGCCGGATCCGGCCCGGTTTTTCCGCGGCAGGCCGTTTCGGAGGCCGGATCCGGCCCGGTTTTTCCGCGGCAGGCCGTTTCGGAGGCCGGATCCGGCCCGGTTTTTCCTCGGCACGCCGTTTCGGGGGCCGGACTCGGTCCGGTATATCTACGGCACGCCGTTTCGGACGCCTGATCCGGTCCGGTTTTTGCGCGGCACGCCGTTTCGGAGGCCGGATCCGGTCCGGTCTTTCCGCGGCGCGCCATTTCGGAGGCCGGATTCGGTCCAGTTTTACGGCGGCACGCCGTTTCGGAGGCCGGATCCGGTCCGGTCGTTCCGCGGAGCGCCGTTTCGGAGGCCGGATCCGGCCCGGTTTTTCCGCCGCACGCCGTTTCGGAGGCCGGATCCGGCCCGGTTTTTCCGCGGCACGCCGTTTCGGACGCCTGATCCGGTCCGGTTTTTGCGCGGCACGCCGTTTCGGAGGCCGGATCCGGCCCGGTTTTTCCGCCGCACGCCGTTTCGGAGGCCGGATCCGACCCGGTCTTTCCGCGGCAGGCCGTTTCGGAGGCCGGATCCGGCCCGTTTTTTCCGCGGCACGCCGTTTCGGAGGCCGGATCCGGTCCGGTTTATCTGCGGCACGCCATTGCGGAAGCCGGATCCGGTCCGGTTTTTGCGCGGCACGCCGTTTCGGGGGCCGGACCCGGTCCGGTATATCTACGGCACGCCGTTTCGGACGCCTGATCCGGTCCGGTTTTTGCGCGGCACGCCGTTTCGGAGGCCGGATCCGGTCCGGTTTTACGGCGGCACGCCGTTTCGGAGGCCGGATCCGGTCTGGTCGTTCCGCGGAGCGCCGTTTCGGAGGCCGGATCCGGTCCGGTTTTTGCGCGGCACACCGTTTCGGAGGCCGGATCCGGCCTGGTTTTTCCGCCGCACGCCGTTTCGGAGGCCGGATCCGGCCCGGTTTTTCCGCCGCACGCCGTTTCGGACGCCTGATCCGGTCCGGTTTTTGCGCGGCACGCCGTTTCGGAGGCCGGATCCGGTCCGGTCTTTCCGCGGCACGCCGTTTCGGAGGCCGGATCCTGTCCGGTTTTACGGCGGCACGCCGTTTCGGAGGCCGGATCCGGTCCGGTCGTTCCGCGGAGCGCAGTTTCGGAGGCCGGATCCGGTCCGGTTTTTGCGCGGCACGCCGTTTCGGAGGCCGGATCCGGCCCGGTTTTTCCGCCGCACGCCGTTTCGGAGGCCGGATCCGGTCCGGTTTTTCCGCCGCACGCCGTTTCGGACGCCTGATCCGGCCCGGTTTTTGCGCGGCACGCCGTTTCGGAGGCCGGATCCGGCCCGGTTTTTCCGCCGCACGCCGTTTCGGAGGCCGGATCCGGTCCGGTTTTTGCGCGGCGCGCCGTTTTGGAGGCCGGATCCGGCCCGGTTTTTCCGCCGCACGCCGTTTCGGAGGCCGGATCCGGCCCGTTTTTTTCCGCCGCACGCCGTTTCAGAGGCCGGATCCGGCCCGGTTTTTCCGCGGCACGCCGTTTCGGAGGCCGGATCCGGCCCGGTTTTTCCGCCGCACGCCGTTTCGGAGGCCGGATCCGGCCCGGTTTTTCCGCCGCACGCCGTTTCGGAGGCTGGATACGGCCCGGTTTTTCCGCCGCACGCCGTTTCGGAGGCCGGATCCGGCCCGGTTTTTCCGCCGCACGCCGTTTCGGAGGCCGGATCCGGCCCGGTTTTTCCGCCGCACGCCGTTTCGGAGGCCGGATCCGACCCGTTCTTTCCGCGGCACGCCGTTTCGGAGGCCGGATCCGGCCCGGTTTTTCCGCCGCACGCCGTTTCGGAGGCCGGATCCGGCCCGGTTTTACGGCGGCACGCCGTTTCGGAGGACGGATCCGGCCCGGTTTTTCCGCGGCACGCCGTTTCGGAGGTCGGATCCGGTCCGGTTTATCTGCGGCACGCCATTCCGGAGGCCGGATCCGGTCCGGTTTTTGCGCGGCACGCCGTTTCGGAGGCCGGATCCGGCCCGGTTTTTGCGCGGCACGCCGTTTCGGAGGCCGGATCCGGTCCGGTATATCTACGGCACGCCGTTTCGGACGCCTGATCCGGCCCGCTTTTTGCGCGGCACGCCGTTTCGGAGGCCGGATCCGGTCCGGTTTTACGGCGGCACGCCGTTTCGGAGGCCGGATCCAGCCCGGTCGTTCCGCGGAGCGCCGTTTCGGAGGCCGGATCCGGTCCGGTTTTTGCGCGGCACGCCGTTCCGGAGGCCGGATCCGGTCCGGTTTTTCCGCCGCACGCCGTTTCGGACGCCTGATCCGGTCCGGTTTTTGCGCGGCACGCCGTTTCGGAGGCCGGATCCGGCCCGGTTTTTTCCGCCGCACGCCGTTTCGGAGGCCGGATCCGGCCCGGTTTTTCCGCCGCACGCCGTTTCGGAGGCCGGATCCGGCCCGGTTTTTCCGCCGCACGCCGTTTCGGAGGCCGGATCCGGTCCGGTCGTTCCGCCGCACGCCATTTCGGAGGCCGGATCCGGTCCGGTTTTTCCGCCGCACGCCGTTTCGGAGGCCGGATCGGGTCCGGTTTTTGCGCGGCACGCCGTTTCGGAGGCCGGACCGGGTCCGGTTTTTCCGCGGCACGCCGTTTCGGAGGCCGGATCCGGCCCGGTTTTTCCGCGGCACGCCATTTCGGAGGCCGGATCCGGCCCGGTTTTTGCGCGGCACGCCGTTTCGGAGGCCGGATCCGGTCCGGTTTTTGCGTGGCACGCCGTTCCGGAGGCCGGATCCGGCCCGGTTTTTCCGCCGCACGCCGTTTCGGAGGCCGGATCCCGTCCGGTTTTTTCCGCCGCACGCCGTTTCGGACGCCTGATCCGGCCCGGTTTTTCCGCCGCACGCCATTTCGGAGGCCGGATCCGGTCCGGTTTTTCCGCCGCACGCCGTTTCGGAGGCCGGATCGGGTCCGGTTTTTGCGCGGCACGCCGTTTCGGAGGCCGGACCGGGTCCGGTTTTTCCGCGGCACGCCGTTTCGGAGGCCGGATCCGGCCCGGTTTTTGTGCGGCACGCCATTTCGGAGGCCGGATCCGGCCCGGTTTTTGCGCGGCACGCCGTTTCGGAGGCCGGATCCGGCCCGGTTTTTCCGCCGCACGCCGTTTCGGAGGCCGGATCCGGCCCGTTTTTTCCGCGGCACGCCTTTTCGGAGGCCGGATCCGGCCCGGTTTTTCCGCGGCACGCCGTTTCGGAGGCCGGATCCGGCCCGTTTTTTCCGCCGCACGCCGTTTCGGAGGCCGGATCCAGCCCGGTTTTTCCGCGGCACGCCGTTTCGGAGGCCGGATCCGGCCCGGTTTTTCCGCGGCACGCCGTTTCTGAGGCCGGATCCGTCCCGGTTTTTCCGCGGCACGCCGTTTCGGAGGCCGGATCCGGTCCGGTCGTTCCGCGGAGCGCCGTTTCGGAGGCCGGATACGGCCCGGTTTTTCCGCGGCACGCCGTTTCGGAGGCCGGATCCGGCCCGGTTTTTCCGCCGCACGCCGTTTCGGAGGCCGGATCCGGCCCGGTTTTTCCGCCGCACGCCGTTTCGGAGGCCGGATCCGACCCGTTCTTTCCGCGGCACGCCGTTTCGGAGGCCGGATCCGGCCCGGTTTTTCCGCCGCACGCCGTTTCGGAGGCCGGATCCGGCCCGGTTTTACGGCGGCACGCCGTTTCGGAGGCCGGATCCGGCCCGGTTTTTCTGCGGCACGCCGTTTCGGAGGTCGGATCCGGTCCGGTTTATCTGCGGCACGCCATTCCGGAGGCCGGATCCGGTCCGGTTTTTGCGCGGCACGCCGTTTCGGAGGCCGGATCCGGCCCGGTTTTTGCGCGGCACGCCGTTTCGGAGGCCGGATCCAGCCCGGTCGTTCCGCGGAGCGCCGTTTCGGAGGCCGGATCCGGTCCGGTTTTTGCGCGGCACGCCGTTCCGGAGGCCGGATCCGGTCCGGTTTTTCCGCGGCACGCCGTTTCGGAGGCCGGATCCGGCCCGGTTTTTCCGCCGCACGCCGTTTCGGAGGCCGGATCCGGCCCGTTTTTTCCGCGGCACGCCTTTTCGGAGGCCGGATCCGGCCCGGTTTTTCCGCGGCACGCCGTTTCGGAGGCCGGATCCGGCCCGTTTTTTCCGCCGCACGCCGTTTCGGAGGCCGGATCCAGCCCGGTTTTTCCGCGGCACGCCGTTTCGGAGGCCGGATCCGGCCCGGTTTTTCCGCGGCACGCCGTTTCTGAGGCCGGATCCGTCCCGGTTTTTCCGCGGCACGCCGTTTCGGAGGCCGGATCCGGTCCGGTCGTTCCGCGGAGCGCCGTTTCGGAGGCCGGATACGGCCCGGTTTTTCCGCGGCACGCCGTTTCGGAGGCCGGATCCGGCCCGGTTTTTCCGCCGCACGCCGTTTCGGAGGCCGGATCCGGCCCGGTTTTTCCGCCGCACGCCGTTTCGGAGGCCGGATCCGACCCGTTCTTTCCGCGGCACGCCGTTTCGGAGGCCGGATCCGGCCCGGTTTTTCCGCCGCACGCCGTTTCGGAGGCCGGATCCGGCCCGGTTTTACGGCGGCACGCCGTTTCGGAGGCCGGATCCGGCCCGGTTTTTCTGCGGCACGCCGTTTCGGAGGTCGGATCCGGTCCGGTTTATCTGCGGCACGCCATTCCGGAGGCCGGATCCGGTCCGGTTTTTGCGCGGCACGCCGTTTCGGAGGCCGGATCCGGCCCGGTTTTTGCGCGGCACGCCGTTTCGGAGGCCGGATCCAGCCCGGTCGTTCCGCGGAGCGCCGTTTCGGAGGCCGGATCCGGTCCGGTTTTTGCGCGGCACGCCGTTCCGGAGGCCGGATCCGGTCCGGTTTTTCCGCCGCACGCCGTTTCGGACGCCTGATCCGGTCCGGTTTTTGCGCGGCACGCCGTTTCGGAGGCCGGATCCGGCCCGGTTTTTCCGCCGCACGCCGTTTCGGAGGCCGGATCCGGCCCGGTTTTTCCGCCGCACGCCGTTTCGGAGGCCGGATCCGGCCCGGTTTTTCCGCCGCACGCCGTTTCGGAGGCCGGATCCGGTCCGGTCGTTCCGCGGAGCGCCGTTTCGGAGGCCGGATCCGGTCCGGTTTTTGCGTGGCACGCCGTTCCGGAGGCCGGATCCGGCCCGGTTTTTCCGCCGCACGCCGTTTCGGAGGCCGGATCCCGTCCGGTTTTTCCGCCGCACGCCGTTTCGGACGCCTGATCCGGCCCGGTTTTTCCGCCGCACGCCATTTCGGAGGCCGGATCCGGTCCGGTTTTTCCGCCGCACGCCGTTTCGGAGGCCGGATCGGGTCCGGTTTTTGCGCGGCACGCCGTTTCGGAGGCCGGACCGGGTCCGGTTTTTCCGCGGCACGCCGTTTCGGAGGCCGGATCCGGCCCGGTTTTTCCGCGGCACGCCATTTCGGAGGCCGGATCCGGCCCGGTTTTTGCGCGGCACGCCGTTTCGGAGGCCGGATCCGGCCCGGTTTTTCCGCCGCACGCCGTTTCGGAGGCCGGATCCGGCCCGTTTTTTCCGCGGCACGCCTTTTCGGAGGCCGGATCCGGCCCGGTTTTTCCGCGGCACGCCGTTTCGGAGGCCGGATCCGGCCCGTTTTTTCCGCCGCACGCCGTTTCGGAGGCCGGATCCAGCCCGGTTTTTCCGCGGCACGCCGTTTCGGAGGCCGGATCCGGCCCGGTTTTTCCGCGGCACGCCGTTTCTGAGGCCGGATCCGTCCCGGTTTTTCCGCGGCACGCCGTTTCGGAGGCCGGATCCGGTCCGGTCGTTCCGCGGAGCGCCGTTTCGGAGGCCGGATCCGGCCCGGTTTTTCCGCGGCAGGCCGTTTCGGAGGCCGGATCCGGCCCGGTTTTTCCGCGGCAGGCCGTTTCGGAGGCCGGATCCGGCCCGGTTTTTCCGCGGCACGCCGTTTCGGAGGCCGGATCCGGCCCGGTTTTTCCGCGGCAGGCCATTTCGGAGGCCGGATCCGGCCCGGTTTTTCCACCGCACGCCGTTTCGGAGGCCGGATCCGGTCCGGTTTTTGCGCGGCACGCCGTTTCGGAGGCCGGATCCGGCCCGGTTTTTCCGCGGCACGCCGTTTCGGAGGCCGGATCCGGCCCGGTTTTTCCGCGGCACGCCGTTTCGGAGGCCGGATCCGGTCCGGTTTTTGTGCGGCACGCCGTTTCGGAGGCCGGATCCGGTCCGGTTTTTCCGCGGCACGCCGTTTCGGAGGCCGGATCCGGCCCGGTTTTTCCGCCGCACGCCGTTTCGGAGGCCGGATCCGGCCCGGTTTTTCCGCCGCACGCCGTTTCGGAGGCCGGACCGGGTCCGGTTTTTGCGTGGCACGCCATTCCGTAGGCCGGATCCGGTCCGGTTTTTGCGCGGCACGCCATTTCAGAGGCCTGATCCGGTCCGGTATTTCCGCGGCACGCCGTTTCGGAGGCCGGATCCGGCCCGGTTTTTCCGCCGCACGCCGTTTCGGAGGCCGGATCCGGCCCGTTTTTCCGCCGCACGCCGTTTCGGGGGCCGGATACGGTCCGGTTTTTGCGTGGCACGCCTTTTCGGAGGCCGGATCCGGCCCGGTTTTTCCGCGGCACGCCGTTTCGGGGGCCGGACCGGGTTCGGTTTTTGCGTGGCACGCCATTCCGTAGGCCGGATCCGGTCCGGTTTTTGCGCGGCACGCCATTTCAGAGGCCTGATCCGGTCCGGTATTTCCGCGGCACGCCGTTTCGGAGGCCGGATCCGGTCCGGTTTTTGTGCGGCACGCCGTTTCGGAGGCCGGATCCGGTCCGGTCTTTCCGCGGCACGCCGTTTCGGGGGCCGGATCCGGCCCGGTTTTTCCGCCGCACGCCGTTTCGGAGGCCGGATCTGCCCCGGTTTTTCCCTGCACGCCGTTTCGGAGGCCGGATCCGGCCCGGTTTTTCTGCGGCTGGCCGTTTCGGAGGCCGGATCCGGCCCGGTTTTTCCGCGGCACGCCGTTTCGGAGGCCGGATCCGGCCCGGTTTTTCCGCCACACGCCATTTCGGAGGCCGGATCCGTCCCGGTTTTTCCGCGACACGCCGTTTCGGAGGCCGGATCCGGCCCGGTTTTTCCGCCGCACGCCGATTCGGAGGCTGGATCCGGCCCGGTTTTTCCGCCGCACGCCGTTTCGGAGGCCGGATCCGGCCCGGTTTTTCCGCGGCACGCCGTTTCGGAGGCCGGATCCGGCCCGGTTTTTCCGCGGCAGGCCGTTTCGGAGGCCGGATCCGGCCCGGTTTTTCCGCCGCACGCCGTTTCGGAGGCCGGATCCGGCCCGGTTTTTCCGCGGCACGCCGTTTCTGAGGCCGGATCCGTCCCGGTTTTTCCGCGGCACGCCGTTTCGGAGGCCGGATCCGGCCCGGTTTTTCCGCCGCACGCCGTTTCGGAGGCCGGATCCGGACCGGTTTTTCCGCCGCACGCCGTTTCGGAGGCCGGATCCGGCCCGGTTTTTCCGCCGCACGCCGTTTCGGAGGCCGGATCCGGCCCGGTTTTTCCGCCGCACGCCGTTTCGGAGGCCGGATCCGGCCCGGTTTTTCCGCCGCACGCCGTTTCGGAGGCCGGATCCGGCCCGGTTTTTCCGCGGCACGCCGTTTCGGAGGCCGGATCCGGCCCGGTTTTTCCGCGGCAGGCCGTTTCGGAGGCCGGATCCGGCCCGGTTTTTCCGCCGCACGCCGTTTCGGAGGCCGGATCCGACCCGGTCTTTCCGCGGCAGGCCGTTTCGGAGGCCGGATCCGGCCCGTTTTTTCCGCGGCACGCCGTTTCGGAGGCCGGATCCGGTCCGGTTTATCTGCGGCACGCCATTGCGGAAGCCGGATCCGGTCCGGTTTTTGCACGGCACGCCGTTTCGGGGGCCGGACCCGGTCCGGTATATCTACGGCACGCCGTTTCGGACGCCTGATCCGGTCCGGTTTTTGCGCGGCACGCCGTTTCGGAGGCCGGATCCGGTCCGGTTTTACGGCGGCACGCCGTTTCGGAGGCCGGATCCGGTCTGGTCGTTCCGCGGAGCGCCGTTTCGGAGGCCGGATCCGGTCCGGTTTTTGCGCGGCACACCGTTTCGGAGGCCGGATCCCGCCTGGTTTTTCCGCCGCACGCCGTTTCGGAGGCCGGATCCGGCCCGGTTTTTCCGCCGCACGCCGTTTCGGACGCCTGATCCGGTCCGGTTTTTGCGCGGCACGCCGTTTCGGAGGCCGGATCCGGTCCGGTCTTTCCGCGGCACGCCGTTTCGGAGGCCGGATCCGGCCCGGTTTTACGGCGGCACGCCGTTTCGGAGGCCGGATCCGGTCCGGTCTTTTCGCGGCACGCCGTTTCGGAGGCCGGATCCTGTCCGGTTTTACGGCGGCACGCCGTTTCGGAGGCCGGATCCGGTCCGGTCGTTCCGCGGAGCGCCGTTTCGGAGGCCGGATCCGGTCCGGTTTTTGCGCGGCACGCCGTTTCGGAGGCCGGATCCGGCCCGGTTTTTCCGCCGCACGCCGTTTCGGAGGCCGGATCCGGTCCGGTTTTTCCGCCGCACGCCGTTTCGGACGCTTGATCCGGTCCGGTTTTTGCGCGGCACGCCGTTTCGGAGGCCGGATCCGGCCCGGTTTTTCCGCGGCACGCCGTTTCGGAGGCCGGATCCGGCCCGGTTTTTCCGCCGCACGCCGTTTCGGACGCCTGATCCGGTCCGGTTTTTGCGCGGCGCGCCGTTTTGGAGGCCGGATCCGGCCCGGTTTTTCCGCCGCACGCCGTTTCGGAGGCCGGATCCGGCCCGGTTTTTCCGCGGCACGCCGTTTCGGAGGCCGGATCCGGCCCGGTTTTTCCGCGGCACGCCGTTTCGGAGGCCGGATCCGGTCCGGTTTATCTGCGGCACGCCATTCCGGAGGCCGGATCCGGTCCGGTTTTTGCGCAGCACGCCGTTTCGGAGGCCGGATCCGGCCCGGTTTTTGCGCGGCACGCCGTTTCGGAGGCCGGATCCGGTCCGGTATATCTACGGCACGCCGTTTCGGACGCCTGATCCGGTCCGGTTTTTGCGCGGCACGCCGTTTCGGAGGCCGGATCCGGTCCGGTTTTACGGCGGCACGCCGTTTCGGAGGCCGGATCCGGTCCGGTCGTTCCGCGGAGCGCCGTTTCGGAGGCCGGATCCGGTCCGGTTTTTGCGCGGCACGCCGTTCCGGAGGCCGGATCCGGCCCGGTTTTTCCGCCGCACGCCGTTTCGGAGGCCGGATCCGGCCCGGTTTTTCCGCGGCACGCCGTTTCGGACGCCTGATCCGGTCCGGTTTTTGCGCGGCACGCCGTTTCGGAGGCCGGATCCGGTCCGGTTTTTCCGCCGCACGCCGTTTCGGAGGCCGGATCGGGTCCGGTTTTTGCGCGGCACGCCGTTTCGGAGGCCGGACCGGGTCCGGTTTTTCCGCGGCACGCCGTTTCGGAGGCCGGATCCGGCCCGGTTTTTCCGCGGCACGCCATTTCGGAGGCCAGATCCGGCCCGGTTTTTCCGCCGCACGCCGTTTCGGAGGCCGGATCCGGCCCGGTTTTTCCACCGCACGCCATTTCGGAGGCCGGATCCGGCCCGTTTTTTCCGCCGCACGCCGTTTCGGAGGCCGTATCCGGCCCGGTTTTTCCGCCGCACGCCGTTTCGGAGGCCGGATCCGGCCCGTTTTTTCCGCCGCACGCCGTTTCGGAGGCCGGATCCAGCCCGGTTTTTCCGCCGCACGCCATTTCGGAGGCCGGATCCGGCCCGGTTTTTCCGCGGCACGCCGTTTCGGGGGCCGGATCCGGCCCGGTTTTCCGCCGCACGCTGTTTCGGAGGCCGGATCCGGCCCGGTTTTTCCGCCGCACGCCGTTTCGGAGGCCGGATCCGGCCCGGTTTTTCCGCCGCATGCCGTTTCGGAGGCCGGATCCGGCCCGGTTTTTCCGCGGCAGGCCGTTTCGGAGGCCGGATCCGGCCCGGTTTTTCTGCGGCAGGCCGATTCGGAGGCCGGATCCGGCCCGGTTTTTCCGCGGCACGCCGTTTCGGAGGCCGGATCCGGCCCGGTTTTTCCGCCGCACGCCGTTTCGGAGGCTGGATACGGCCCGGTTTTTCCGCCGCACGCCGTTTCGGAGGCCGGATCCGGCCCGGTTTTTCCGCCGCACGCCGTTTCGGAGGCCGGATCCGGCCCGGTTTTTCCGCCGCACGCCGTTTCGGAGGCCGGATCCGACCCGTTCTTTCCGCGGCACGCCGTTTCGGAGGCCGGATCCGGCCCGGTTTTTCCGCCGCACGCCGTTTCGGAGGCCGGATCCGGCCCGGTTTTACGGCGGCACGCCGTTTCGGAGGCCGGATCCGGCCCGGTTTTTCCGCGGCACGCCGTTTCGGAGGTCGGATCCGGTCCGGTTTATCTGCGGCACGCCATTCCGGAGGCCGGATCCGGTCCGGTTTTTGCGCGGCACGCCGTTTCGGAGGCCGGATCCGGCCCGGTTTTTGCGCGGCACGCCGTTTCGGAGGCCGGATCCGGTCCGGTATATCTACGGCACGCCGTTTCGGACGCCTGATCCGGCCCGGTTTTTGCGCGGCACGCCGTTTCGGAGGCCGGATCCGGTCCGGTTTTACGGCGGCACGCCGTTTCGGAGGCCGGATCCAGCCCGGTCGTTCCGCGGAGCGCCGTTTCGGAGGCCGGATCCGGTCCGGTTTTTGCGCGGCACGCCGTTCCGGAGGCCGGATCCGGCCCGGTTTTTCCGCCGCACGCCGTTTCGGAGGCCGGATCCGGTCCGGTTTTTCCGCCGCACGCCGTTTCGTACGCCTGATCCGGTCCGGTTTTTGCGCGGCACGCCGTTTCGGAGGCCGGATCCGGTCCGGTTTTTCCGCCGCACGCCGTTTCGGAGGCCGGATCGGGTCCGGTTTTTGCGCGGCACGCCATTTCAGAGGCCTGATCCGGTCCGGTATTTCCGCGGCACGCCGTTTCGGAGGCCGGATCCGGCCCGGTTTTTCCGCCGCACGCCGTTTCGGAGGCCGGATCCGGCCCGTTTTTCCGCCGCACGCCGTTTCGGGGGCCGGATACGGTCCGGTTTTTGCGTGGCACGCCTTTTCGGAGGCCGGATCCGGCCCGGTTTTTCCGCGGCACGCCGTTTCGGGGGCCGGACCGGGTTCGGTTTTTGCGTGGCACGCCATTCCGTAGGCCGGATCCGGTCCGGTTTTTGCGCGGCACGCCATTTCAGAGGCCTGATCCGGTCCGGTATTTCCGCGGCACGCCGTTTCGGAGGCCGGATCCGGTCCGGTTTTTGTGCGGCACGCCGTTTCGGAGGCCGGATCCGGTCCGGTCTTTCCGCGGCACGCCGTTTCGGGGGCCGGATCCGGCCCGGTTTTTCCGCCGCACGCCGTTTCGGAGGCCGGATCTGGCCCGGTTTTTCCCTGCACGCCGTTTTGGAGGCCGGATCCGGCCCGGTTTTTCTGCGGCTGGCCGTTTCGGAGGCCGGATCCGGCCCGGTTTTTCCGCGGCACGCCGTTTCGGAGGCCGGATCCGGCCCGGTTTTTCCGCCACACGCCATTTCGGAGGCCGGATCCGTCCCGGTTTTTCCGCGACACGCCGTTTCGGAGGCCGGATCCGGCCCGGTTTTTCCGCCGCACGCCGATTCGGAGGCTGGATCCGGCCCGGTTTTTCCGCCGCACGCCGTTTCGGAGGCCGGATCCGGCCCGGTTTTTCCGCGGCACGCCGTTTCGGAGGCCGGATCCGGCCCGGTTTTTCCGCCGCACGCCGTTTCGGAGGCCGGATCCGGCCCGGTTTTTCCGCCGCACGCCGTTTCGGAGGCCGGATCCGGCCCGGTTTTTCCGCCGCACGCCGTTTCGGAGGCCGGATCCGGCCCGGTTTTTCCGCCGCACGCCGTTTCGGAGGCCGGATCCGGCCCGGTTTTTCCGCGGCACGCCGTTTCGGAGGCCGGATCCGGCCCGGTTTTTCCGCGGCAGGCCGTTTCGGAGGCCGGATCCGGCCCGGTTTTTCCGCCGCACGCCGTTTCGGAGGCCGGATCCGACCCGGTCTTTCCGCGGCAGGCCGTTTCGGAGGCCGGATCCGGCCCGTTTTTTCCGCGGCACGCCGTTTCGGAGGCCGGATCCGGTCCGGTTTATCTGCGGCACGCCATTGCGGAAGCCGGATCCGGTCCGGTTTTTGCACGGCACGCCGTTTCGGGGGCCGGACCCGGTCCGGTATATCTACGGCACGCCGTTTCGGACGCCTGATCCGGTCCGGTTTTTGCGCGGCACGCCGTTTCGGAGGCCGGATCCGGTCCGGTTTTACGGCGGCACGCCGTTTCGGAGGCCGGATCCGGTCTGGTCGTTCCGCGGAGCGCCGTTTCGGAGGCTGGATCCGGTCCGGTTTTTGCGCGGCACACCGTTTCGGAGGCCGGATCCCGCCTGGTTTTTCCGCCGCACGCCGTTTCGGAGGCCGGATCCGGCCCGGTTTTTCCGCCGCACGCCGTTTCGGACGCCTGATCCGGTCCGGTTTTTGCGCGGCACGCCGTTTCGGAGGCCGGATCCGGTCCGGTCTTTCCGCGGCACGCCGTTTCGGAGGCCGGATCCGGCCCGGTTTTACGGCGGCACGCCGTTTCGGAGGCCGGATCCGGTCCGGTCTTTCCGCGGCACGCCGTTTCGGAGGCCGGATCCGGTCCGGTTTTACGGCGGCACGCCGTTTCGGAGGCCGGATCCGGTCCGGTCGTTCCGCGGAGCGCCGTTTCGGAGGCCGGATCCGGTCCGGTTTTTGCGCGGCACGCCGTTTCGGAGGCCGGATCCGGCCCGGTTTTTCCGCCGCACGCCGTTTCGGAGGCCGGATCCGGTCCGGTTTTTCCGCCGCACGCCGTTTCGGACGCCTGATCCGGTCCGGTTTTTGCGCGGCACGCCGTTTCGGAGGCCGGATCCGGCCCGGTTTTTCCGCGGCACGCCGTTTCGGAGGCCGGATCCGGCCCGGTTTTTCCGCCGCACGCCGTTTCGGACGCCTGATCCGGTCCGGTTTTTGCGCGGCGCGCCGTTTTGGAGGCCGGATCCGGCCCGGTTTTTCCGCCGCACGCCGTTTCGGAGGCCGGATCCGGCCCGGTTTTTCCGCCGCACGCCGTTTCGGAGGCCGGATCCGGCCCGGTTTTTCCGCGGCACGCCGTTTCGGAGGCCGGATCCGGTCCGGTTTATCTGCGGCACGCCATTCCGGAGGCCGGATCCGGTCCGGTTTTTGCGCAGCACGCCGTTTCGGAGGCCGGATCCGGCCCGGTTTTTGCGCGGCACGCCGTTTCGGAGGCCGGATCCGGTCCGGTATATCTACGGCACGCCGTTTCGGACGCCTGATCCGGTCCGGTTTTTGCGCGGCACGCCGTTTCGGAGGCCGGATCCGGTCCGGTTTTACGGCGGCACGCCGTTTCGGAGGCCGGATCCGGTCCGGTCGTTCCGCGGAGCGCCGTTTCGGAGGCCGGATCCGGTCCGGTTTTTGCGCGGCACGCCGTTCCGGAGGCCGGATCCGGCCCGGTTTTTCCGCCGCACGCCGTTTCGGAGGCCGGATCCAGTCCGGTTTTTCCGCGGCACGCCGTTTCGGACGCCTGATCCGGTCCGGTTTTTGCGCGGCACGCCGTTTCGGAGGCCGGATCCGGTCCGGTTTTTCCGCCGCACGCCGTTTCGGAGGCCGGATCGGGTCCGGTTTTTGCGCGGCACGCCGTTTCGGAGGCCGGACCGGGTCCGGTTTTTCCGCGGCACGCCGTTTCGGAGGCCGGATCCGGCCCGGTTTTTCCGCGGCACGCCATTTCGGAGGCCAGATCCGGCCCGGTTTTTCCGCCGCACGCCGTTTCGGAGGCCGGATCCGGCCCGGTTTTTCCACCGCACGCCATTTCGGAGGCCGGATCCGGCCCGTTTTTTCCGCCGCACGCCGTTTCGGAGGCCGTATCCGGCCCGGTTTTTCCGCCGCACGCCGTTTCGGAGGCCGGATCCGGCCCGTTTTTTCCGCCGCACGCCGTTTCGGAGGCCGGATCCAGCCCGGTTTTTCCGCCGCACGCCATTTCGGGGGCCGGATCCGGCCCGGTTTTTCCGCGGCACGCCGTTTCGGGGGCCGGATCCGGCCCGGTTTTTCCGCCGCACGCCGTTTCGGAGGCCGGATCCGGCCCGGTTTTTCCGCGGCACGCCGTTTCGGAGGCCGGATCCGGCCCGGTTTTTCCGCCGCACGCCGTTTCGGAGGCCGGATCCGGACCGGTATATCTACGGCACGCCGTTTCGGACGCCTGATCCGGTCCGGTTTTTCCGCGGCACGCCGTTTCGGAGGCCGGATCCGGCCCGGTTTTTCCGCCGCACGCCGTTTCGGAGGCTGGATACGGCCCGGTTTTTCCGCCGCACGCCGTTTCGGAGGCCGGATCCGGCCCGGTTTTTCCGCCGCACGCCGTTTCGGAGGCCGGATGCGGCCCGGTTTTTCCGCCGCACGCCGTTTCGGAGGCCGGATCCGACCCGTTCTTTCCGCGGCACGCCGTTTCGGAGGCCGGATCCGGCCCGGTTTTTCCGCCGCACGCCGTTTCGGAGGCCGGATCCGGCCCGGTTTTACGGCGGCACGCCGTTTCGGAGGCCGGATCCGGCCCGGTTTTTCCGCGGCACGCCGTTTCGGAGGTCGGATCCGGTCCGGTTTATCTGCGGCACGCCATTCCGGAGGCCGGATCCGGTCTGGTTTTTGCGCGGCACGCCGTTTCGGAGGCCGGATCCGGCCCGGTTTTTGCGCGGCACGCCGTTTCGGAGGCCGGATCCGGTCCGGTATATCTACGGCACGCCGTTTCGGACGCCTGATCCGGCCCGGTTTTTGCGCGGCACGCCGTTTCGGAGGCCGGACCCGGTCCGGTATATCTACGGCACGCCGTTTCGGACGCCTGATCCGGTCCGGTTTTTGCGCGGCACGCCGTTTCGGAGGCCGGATCCGGTCCGGTTTTACGGCGGCACGCCGTTTCGGAGGCCGGATCCGGTCTGGTCGTTCCGCGGAGCGCCGTTTCGGAGGCCGGATCCGGTCCGGTTTTTGCGCGGCACGCCGTTTCGGACGCCTGATCCGGTCCGGTTTTTGCGCGGCACGCCGTTTCGGAGGCCGGATCCGGTCCGGTTTTTCCGCCGCACGCCGTTTCGGAGGCCGGATCGGGTCCGGTTTTTGCGCGGCACGCCATTTCAGAGGCCTGATCCGGTCCGGTATTTCCGCGGCACGCCGTTTCGGAGGCCGGATCCGGCCCGGTTTTTCCGCCGCACGCCGTTTCGGAGGCCGGATCCGGCCCGTTTTTCCGCCGCACGCCGTTTCGGGGGCCGGATACGGTCCGGTTTTTGCGTGGCACGCCTTTTCGGAGGCCGGATCCGGCCCGGTTTTTCCGCGGCACGCCGTTTCGGGGGCCGGACCGGGTTCGGTTTTTGCGTGGCACGCCATTCCGTAGGCCGGATCCGGTCCGGTTTTTGCGCGGCACGCCATTTCAGAGGCCTGATCCGGTCCGGTATTTCCGCGGCACGCCGTTTCGGAGGCCGGATCCGGTCCGGTTTTTGTGCGGCACGCCGTTTCGGAGGCCGGATCCGGTCCGGTCTTTCCGCGGCACGCCGTTTCGGGGGCCGGATCCGGCCCGGTTTTTCCGCCGCACGCCGTTTCGGAGGCCGGATCTGGCCCGGTTTTTCCCTGCACGCCGTTTCGGAGGCCGGATCCGGCCCGGTTTTTCTGCGGCTGGCCGTTTCGGAGGCCGGATCCGGCCCGGTTTTTCCGCGGCACGCCGTTTCGGAGGCCGGATCCGGCCCGGTTTTTCCGCCACACGCCATTTCGGAGGCCGGATCCGTCCCGGTTTTTCCGCGACACGCCGTTTCGGAGGCCGGATCCGGCCCGGTTTTTCCGCCGCACGCCGATTCGGAGGCTGGATCCGGCCCGGTTTTTCCGCGGCACGCCGTTTCGGAGGCCGGATCCGGCCCGGTTTTTCCGCGGCACGCCGTTTCGGAGGCCGGATCCGGCCCGGTTTTTCCGCGGCAGGCCGTTTCGGAGGCCGGATCCGGCCCGGTTTTTCCGCCGCACGCCGTTTCGGAGGCCGGATCCGGCCCGGTTTTTCCGCGGCACGCCGTTTCTGAGGCCGGATCCGTCCCGGTTTTTCCGCGGCACGCCGTTTCGGAGGCCGGATCCGGCCCGGTTTTTCCGCCGCACGCCGTTTCGGAGGCCGGATCCGGACCGGTTTTTCCGCCGCACGCCGTTTCGGAGGCCGGATCCGGCCCGGTTTTTCCGCCGCACGCCGTTTCGGAGGCCAGATCCGGCCCGGTTTTTCCGCCGCACGCCGTTTCGGAGGCCGGATCCGGCCCGGTTTTTCCGCCGCACGCCGTTTCGGAGGCCGGATCCGGCCCGGTTTTTCCGCGGCAGGCCGTTTCGGAGGCCGGATCCGGCCCGGTTTTTCCGCCGCACGCCGTTTCGGAGGCCGGATCCGACCCGGTCTTTCCGCGGCAGGCCGTTTCGGAGGCCGGATCCGGCCCGTTTTTTCCGCGGCACGCCGTTTCGGAGGCCGGATCCGGTCCGGTTTATCTGCGGCACGCCATTGCGGAAGCCGGATCCGGTCCGGTTTTTGCACGGCACGCCGTTTCGGGGGCCGGACCCGGTCCGGTATATCTACGGCACGCCGTTTCGGACGCCTGATCCGGTCCGGTTTTTGCGCGGCACGCCGTTTCGGAGGCCGGATCCGGTCCGGTTTTACGGCGGCACGCCGTTTCGGAGGCCGGATCCGGTCTGGTCGTTCCGCGGAGCGCCGTTTCGGAGGCCGGATCCGGTCCGGTTTTTGCGCGGCACACCGTTTCGGAGGCCGGATCCCGCCTGGTTTTTCCGCCGCACGCCGTTTCGGAGGCCGGATCCGGCCCGGTTTTTCCGCCGCACGCCGTTTCGGACGCCTGATCCGGTCCGGTTTTTGCGCGGCACGCCGTTTCGGAGGCCGGATCCGGTCCGGTCTTTCCGCGGCACGCCGTTTCGGAGGCCGGATCCGGCCCGGTTTTACGGCGGCACGCCGTTTCGGAGGCCGGATCCGGTCCGGTCTTTCCGCGGCACGCCGTTTCGGAGGCCGGATCCTGTCCGGTTTTACGGCGGCACGCCGTTTCGGAGGCCGGATCCGGTCCGGTCGTTCCGCGGAGCGCCGTTTCGGAGGCCGGATCCGGTCCGGTTTTTGCGCGGCACGCCGTTTCGGAGGCCGGATCCGGCCCGGTTTTTCCGCCGCACGCCGTTTCGGAGGCCGGATCCGGTCCGGTTTTTCCGCCGCACGCCGTTTCGGACGCCTGATCCGGTCCGGTTTTTGCGCGGCACGCCGTTTCGGAGGCCGGATCCGGCCCGGTTTTTCCGCGGCACGCCGTTTCGGAGGCCGGATCCGGCCCGGTTTTTCCGCCGCACGCCGTTTCGGACGCCTGATCCGGTCCGGTTTTTGCGCGGCGCGCCGTTTTGGAGGCCGGATCCGGCCCGGTTTTTCCGCCGCACGCCGTTTCGGAGGCCGGATCCGGCCCGGTTTTTTCCGCCGCACGCCGTTTCGGAGGCCGGATCCGGCCCGGTTTTTCCGCGGCACGCCGTTTCGGAGGCCGGATCCGGTCCGGTTTATCTGCGGCACGCCATTCCGGAGGCCGGATCCGGTCCGGTTTTTGCGCAGCACGCCGTTTCGGAGGCCGGATCCGGCCCGGTTTTTGCGCGGCACGCCGTTTCGGAGGCCGGATCCGGTCCGGTATATCTACGGCACGCCGTTTCGGACGCCTGATCCGGTCCGGTTTTTGCGCGGCACGCCGTTTCGGAGGCCGGATCCGGTCCGGTTTTACGGCGGCACGCCGTTTCGGAGGCCGGATCCGGTCCGGTCGTTCCGCGGAGCGCCGTTTCGGAGGCCGGATCCGGTCCGGTTTTTGCGCGGCACGCCGTTCCGGAGGCCGGATCCGGCCCGGTTTTTCCGCCGCACGCCGTTTCGGAGGCCGGATCCGGCCCGGTTTTTCCGCGGCACGCCGTTTCGGACGCCTGATCCGGTCCGGTTTTTGCGCGGCACGCCGTTTCGGAGGCCGGATCCGGTCCGGTTTTTCCGCCGCACGCCGTTTCGGAGGCCGGATCGGGTCCGGTTTTTGCGCGGCACGCCGTTTCGGAGGCCGGACCGGGTCCGGTTTTTCCGCGGCACGCCGTTTCGGAGGCCGGATCCGGCCCGGTTTTTCCGCGGCACGCCATTTCGGAGGCCAGATCCGGCCCGGTTTTTCCGCCGCACGCCGTTTCGGAGGCCGGATCCGGCCCGGTTTTTCCACCGCACGCCATTTCGGAGGCCGGATCCGGCCCGTTTTTTCCGCCGCACGCCGTTTCGGAGGCCGTATCCGGCCCGGTTTTTCCGCCGCACGCCGTTTCGGAGGCCGGATCCGGCCCGTTTTTTCCGCCGCACGCCGTTTCGGAGGCCGGATCCAGCCCGGTTTTTCCGCCGCACGCCATTTCGGAGGCCGGATCCGGCCCGGTTTTTCCGCGGCACGCCGTTTCGGGGGCCGGATCCGGCCCGGTTTTTCCGCCGCACGCTGTTTCGGAGGCCGGATCCGGCCCGGTTTTTCCGCCGCACGCCGTTTCGGAGGCCGGATCCGGCCCGGTTTTTCCGCGGCACGCCGTTTCGGGGGCCGGATCCGGCCCGGTTTTTCCGCCGCACGCCGTTTCGGAGGCCGGATCCGGCCCGGTTTTTCCGCCGCATGCCGTTTCGGAGGCCGGATCCGGCCCGGTTTTTCCGCGGCAGGCCGTTTCGGAGGCCGGATCCGGCCCGGTTTTTCTGCGGCAGGCCGATTCGGAGGCCGGATCCGGCCCGGTTTTTCCGCGGCACGCCGTTTCGGAGGCCGGATCCGGCCCGGTTTTTCCGCCGCACGCCGTTTCGGAGGCTGGATACGGCCCGGTTTTTCCGCCGCACGCCGTTTCGGAGGCCGGATCCGGCCCGGTTTTTCCGCCGCACGCCGTTTCGGAGGCCGGATCCGGCCCGGTTTTTCCGCCGCACGCCGTTTCGGAGGCCGGATCCGACCCGTTCTTTCCGCGGCACGCCGTTTCGGAGGCCGGATCCGGCCCGGTTTTTCCGCCGCACGCCGTTTCGGAGGCCGGATCCGGCCCGGTTTTACGGCGGCACGCCGTTTCGGAGGCCGGATCCGGCCCGGTTTTTCCGCGGCACGCCGTTTCGGAGGTCGGATCCGGTCCGGTTTATCTGCGGCACGCCATTCCGGAGGCCGGATCCGGTCCGGTTTTTGCGCGGCACGCCGTTTCGGAGGCCGGATCCGGCCCGGTTTTTGCGCGGCACGCCGTTTCGGAGGCCGGATCCGGTCCGGTATATCTACGGCACGCCGTTTCGGACGCCTGATCCGGCCCGGTTTTTGCGCGGCACGCCGTTTCGGAGGCCGGATCCGGTCCGGTTTTACGGCGGCACGCCGTTTCGGAGGCCGGATCCAGCCCGGTCGTTCCGCGGAGCGCCGTTTCGGAGGCCGGATCCGGTCCGGTTTTTGCGCGGCACGCCGTTCCGGAGGCCGGATCCGGCCCGGTTTTTCCGCCGCACGCCGTTTCGGAGGCCGGATCCGGTCCGGTTTTTCCGCCGCACGCCGTTTCGGACGCCTGATCCGGTCCGGTTTTTGCGCGGCACGCCGTTTCGGAGGCCGGATCCGGTCCGGTTTTTCCGCCGCACGCCGTTTCGGAGGCCGGATCGGGTCCGGTTTTTGCGCGGCACGCCGTTTCGGAGGCCGGACCGGGTCCGGTTTTTCCGCAGCACGCCGTTTCGGAGGCCGGATCCGGCCCGGTTTTTCCGCGGCACGCCATTTCGGAGGCCAGATCCGGCCCGGTTTTTTCCGCCGCACGCCGTTTCGGAGGCCGGATCCGGCCCGTTTTTTCCGCCGCACGCCGTTTCGGAGGCCGGATCCGGCCCGGTTTTTTCCGCCGCACGCCGTTTCGGAGGCCGGATCCGGCCCGGTTTTTCCGCCGCACGCCGTTTCGGAGGCCGGATCCGGCCCGTTTTTTCCGCCGCACGCCGTTTCGGAGGCCGGATCCGGCCCGGTTTTTCCGCGGCACGCCGTTTCGGAGGCCGGATCCGGCCCGGTTTTTCCGCGGCACGCCGTTTCGGAGGCCGGATCCGGCCCGGTCTTTCGGTGGCACGCCGTTTCGGAGGCCTGATCCGGTCCGGTTTTTGTGCGGCACGCCGTTTCGGAGGCCGGATCCGGTCCGGTTTTTCCGCGGCACGCCGTTTCGGAGGCCGGATCCGGCCCGGTTTTTCCGCGGCACGCCGTTTCGGAGGCCGGATCCGGCCCGGTTTTTCCGCCGCACGCCGTTTCGGAGGCCGGATCCGGCCCGGTTTTTCCGCCGCACGCCGTTTCGGAGGCCGGACCGGGTCCGGTTTTTGCGTGGCACGCCATTCCGTAGGCCGGATCCGGTCCGGTTTTTGCGCGGCACGCCATTTCAGAGGCCTGATCCGGTCCGGTATTTCCGCGGCACGCCGTTTCGGAGGCCGGATCCGGCCCGGTTTTTCCGCCGCACGCCGTTTCGGAGGCCGGATCCGGCCCGTTTTTCCGCCGCACGCCGTTTCGGGGGCCGGATACGGTCCGGTTTTTGCGTGGCACGCCTTTTCGGAGGCCGGATCCGGACCGGTTTTTCCGCGGCACGCCGTTTCGGGGGCCGGACCGGGTTCGGTTTTTGCGTGGCACGCCATTCCGTAGGCCGGATCCGGTCCGGTTTTTGCGCGGCACGCCATTTCAGAGGCCTGATCCGGTCCGGTATTTCCGCGGCACGCCGTTTCGGAGGCCGGATCCGGTCCGGTTTTTGTGCGGCACGCCGTTTCGGAGGCCGGATCCGGTCCGGTCTTTCCGCGGCACGCCGTTTCGGGGGCCGGATCCGGCCCGGTTTTTCCGCCGCACGCCGTTTCGGAGGCCGGATCTGGCCCGGTTTTTCCCTGCACGCCGTTTCGGAGGCCGGATCCGGCCCGGTTTTTCTGCGGCTGGCCGTTTCGGAGGCCGGATCCGGCCCGGTTTTTCCGCGGCACGCCGTTTCGGAGGCCGGATCCGGCCCGGTTTTTCCGCCACACGCCATTTCGGAGGCCGGATCCGTCCCGGTTTTTCCGCGACACGCCGTTTCGGAGGCCGGATCCGGCCCGGTTTTTCCGCCGCACGCCGATTCGGAGGCTGGATCCGGCCCGGTTTTTCTGCGGCAGGCCGTTTCGGAGGCCGGATCCGGCCCGGTTTTTCCGCCGAACGCCGTTTCGGAGGCCGGATCCGACCCGGTTTTTCCGCCGCACGCCGTTTCGGAGGCCGGCTCCGGCCCGGTTTTTCCGCGGCACGCCGTTTCGGAGGCCGGATCCGGCCCGGTTTTTCCGCGGCACGCCGTTTCGGAGGCCGGATCCGGCCCGGTTTTTCCGCCGCACGCCGTTTCGGAGGCCGGATCCGGCCCGTTTTTTCCGCCGCACGCCGTTTCGGAGGCCGGATCCAGCCCGGTTTTTCCGCCGCACGCCATTTCGGAGGCCGGATCCGGCCCGGTTTTTCCGCCGCACGCCGTTTCGGAGGCCGGATCCGGCCCGGTTTTTCCGCCGCACGCTGTTTCGGAGGCCGGATCCGGCCCGGTTTTTCCGCCGCACGCCGTTTCGGAGGCCGGATCCGGCCCGGTTTTTCCGCCGCATGCCGTTTCGGAGGCCGGATCCGGCCCGGTTTTTCCGCGGCAGGCCGTTTCGGAGGCCGGATCCGGCCCGGTTTTTCTGCGGCATGCCGATTCGGAGGCCGGATCCGGCCCGGTTTTTCCGCGGCACGCCGTTTCGGAGGCCGGATCCGGCCCGGTTTTTCCGCCGCACGCCGTTTCGGAGGCCGGATCCGGCCCGGTTTTACGGCGGCACGCCGTTTCGGAGGCCGGATCCGGCCCGGTTTTTCCGCGGCACGCCGTTTCGGAGGTCGGATCCGGTCCGGTTTATCTGCGGCACGCCATTCCGGAGGCCGGATCCGGTCCGGTTTTTGCGCGGCACGCCGTTTCGGAGGCCGGATCCGGCCCGGTTTTTGCGCGGCACGCCGTTTCGGAGGCCGGATCCGGTCCGGTATATCTACGGCACGCCGTTTCGGACGCCTGATCCGGCCCGGTTTTTGCGCGGCACGCCGTTTCGGAGGCCGGATCCGGTCCGGTTTTACGGCGGCACGCCGTTTCGGAGGCCGGATCCAGCCCGGTCGTTCCGCGGAGCGCCGTTTCGGAGGCCGGATCCGGTCCGGTTTTTGCGCGGCACGCCGTTCCGGAGGCCGGATCCGGCCCGGTTTTTCCGCCGCACGCCGTTTCGGAGGCCGGATCCGGTCCGGTTTTTCCGCCGCACGCCGTTTCGGACGCCTGATCCGGTCCGGTTTTTGCGCGGCACGCCGTTTCGGAGGCCGGATCCGGTCCGGTTTTTCCGCCGCACGCCGTTTCGGAGGCCGGATCGGGTCCGGTTTTTGCGCGGCACGCCGTTTCGGAGGCCGGACCGGGTCCGGTTTTTCCGCAGCACGCCGTTTCGGAGGCCGGATCCGGCCCGGTTTTTCCGCGGCACGCCATTTCGGAGGCCAGATCCGGCCCGGTTTTTCCGCCGCACGCCGTTTCGGAGGCCGGATCCGGCCCGTTTTTTCCGCCGCACGCCGTTTCGGAGGCCGGATCCGGCCCGGTTTTTCCGCCGCACGCCGTTTCGGAGGCCGGATCCGGCCCGGTTTTTCCGCCGCACGCCGTTTCGGAGGCCGGATCCGGCCCGTTTTTTCCGCCGCACGCCGTTTCGGAGGCCGGATCCGGCCCGGTTTTTCCGCGGCACGCCGTTTCGGAGGCCGGATCCGGCCCGGTTTTTCCGCGGCACGCCGTTTCGGAGGCCGGATCCGGCCCGGTCTTTCGGTGGCACGCCGTTTCGGAGGCCTGATCCGGTCCGGTTTTTGTGCGGCACGCCGTTTCGGAGGCCGGATCCGGTCCGGTTTTTCCGCGGCACGCCGTTTCGGAGGCCGGATCCGGCCCGGTTTTTCCGCCGCACGCCGTTTCGGAGGCCGGATCCGGCCCGGTTTTTCCGCCGCACGCCGTTTCGGAGGCCGGATCCGGCCCGGTTTTTCCGCCGCACGCCGTTTCGGAGGCCGGACCGGGTCCGGTTTTTGCGTGGCACGCCATTCCGTAGGCCGGATCCGGTCCGGTTTTTGCGCGGCACGCCATTTCAGAGGCCTGATCCGGTCCGGTATTTCCGCGGCACGCCGTTTCGGAGGCCGGATCCGGCCCGGTTTTTCCGCCGCACGCCGTTTCGGAGGCCGGATCCGGCCCGTTTTTCCGCCGCACGCCGTTTCGGGGGCCGGATACGGTCCGGTTTTTGCGTGGCACGCCTTTTCGGAGGCCGGATCCGGACCGGTTTTTCCGCGGCACGCCGTTTCGGGGGCCGGACCGGGTTCGGTTTTTGCGTGGCACGCCATTCCGTAGGCCGGATCCGGTCCGGTTTTTGCGCGGCACGCCATTTCAGAGGCCTGATCCGGTCCGGTATTTCCGCGGCACGCCGTTTCGGAGGCCGGATCCGGTCCGGTTTTTGTGCGGCACGCCGTTTCGGAGGCCGGATCCGGTCCGGTCTTTCCGCGGCACGCCGTTTCGGGGGCCGGATCCGGCCCGGTTTTTCCGCCGCACGCCGTTTCGGAGGCCGGATCTGGCCCGGTTTTTCCCTGCACGCCGTTTCGGAGGCCGGATCCGGCCCGGTTTTTCTGCGGCTGGCCGTTTCGGAGGCCGGATCCGGCCCGGTTTTTCCGCGGCACGCCGTTTCGGAGGCCGGATCCGGCCCGGTTTTTCCGCCACACGCCATTTCGGAGGCCGGATCCGTCCCGGTTTTTCCGCGACACGCCGTTTCGGAGGCCGGATCCGGCCCGGTTTTTCCGCCGCACGCCGATTCGGAGGCTGGATCCGGCCCGGTTTTTCTGCGGCAGGCCGTTTCGGAGGCCGGATCCGGCCCGGTTTTTCCGCCGAACGCCGTTTCGGAGGCCGGATCCGACCCGGTTTTTCCGCCGCACGCCGTTTCGGAGGCCGGCTCCGGCCCGGTTTTTCCGCGGCACGCCGTTTCGGAGGCCGGATCCGGCCCGGTTTTTCCGCGGCACGCCGTTTCGGAGGCCGGATCCGGCCCGGTTTTTCCGCCGCACGCCGTTTCGGAGGCCGGATCCGGCCCGTTTTTTCCGCCGCACGCCGTTTCGGAGGCCGGATCCAGCCCGGTTTTTCCGCCGCACGCCATTTCGGAGGCCGGATCCGGCCCGGTTTTTCCGCCGCACGCCGTTTCGGAGGCCGGATCCGGCCCGGTTTTTCCGCCGCACGCTGTTTCGGAGGCCGGATCCGGCCCGGTTTTTCCGCCGCACGCCGTTTCGGAGGCCGGATCCGGCCCGGTTTTTCCGCCGCATGCCGTTTCGGAGGCCGGATCCGGCCCGGTTTTTCCGCGGCAGGCCGTTTCGGAGGCCGGATCCGGCCCGGTTTTTCTGCGGCATGCCGATTCGGAGGCCGGATCCGGCCCGGTTTTTCCGCGGCACGCCGTTTCGGAGGCCGGATCCGGTCCGGTTTTACGGCGGCACGCCGTTTCGGAGGCCGGATCCGGCCCGGTTTTTCCGCCGCACGCCGTTTCGGAGGCCGGATCCGGCCCGGTTTTTCCGCCGCACGCCGTTTCGGAGGCCGGATCCGGCCCGGTTTTTCCGCCGCACGCCGTTTCGGAGGCCGGATCCGGCCCGTTTTTTCTGCGGCAGGCCGTTTCGGAGGCCGGATCTGGCCCGGTTTTTCCGCCGCACGCCGTTTCGGAGGCCGGATGCGGCCCGGTTTTTCCGCCGCACGCCGTTTCGGAGGCCGGATCCTGCCCGGTTTTACGGCGGCACGCCGTTTCGGAGGCCGGATCCGGCCCGGTTTTTCCGCGGCACGCCGTTTCGGAGGCCGGATGCGGCCCGGTTTTTCCGCCGCACGCCGTTTCGGAGGCCGGATCCTGCCCGGTTTTACGGCGGCACGCCGTTTCGGAGGCCGGATCCGGCCCGGTTTTTGCGCGGCACGCCGTTTCGGAGGCCGGATCCGGCCCGGTTTTTCCGCGGCACGCCGTTTCGGAGGCCGGATCCGGCCCGGTTTTTTCCGCCGCACGCCGTTTCGGACGCCTGATCCGGTCCGGTTTTTGCGCGGCGCGCCGTTTTGGAGGCCGGATCCGGCCCGGTTTTTCCGCCGCACGCCGTTTCGGAGGCCGGATCCGGCCCGGTTTTTCCGCCGCACGCCGTTTCGGAGGCCGGATCCGGCCCGGTTTTTCCGCGGCACGCCGTTTCGGAGGCCGGATCCGGTCCGGTTTATCTGCGGCACGCCATTCCGGAGGCCGGATCCGGTCCGGTTTTTGCGCAGCACGCCGTTTCGGAGGCCGGATCCGGCCCGGTTTTTGCGCGGCACGCCGTTTCGGAGGCCGGATCCGGTCCGGTATATCTACGGCACGCCGTTTCGGACGCCTGATCCGGTCCGGTTTTTGCGCGGCACGCCGTTTCGGAGGCCGGATCCGGTCCGGTTTTACGGCGGCACGCCGTTTCGGAGGCCGGATCCGGTCCGGTCGTTCCGCGGAGCGCCGTTTCGGAGGCCGGATCCGGTCCGGTTTTTGCGCGGCACGCCGTTCCGGAGGCCGGATCCGGCCCGGTTTTTCCGCCGCACGCCGTTTCGGAGGCCGGATCCGGCCCGGTTTTTCCGCGGCACGCCGTTTCGGACGCCTGATCCGGTCCGGTTTTTGCGCGGCACGCCGTTTCGGAGGCCGGATCCGGTCCGGTTTTTCCGCCGCACGCCGTTTCGGAGGCCGGATCGGGTCCGGTTTTTGCGCGGCACGCCGTTTCGGAGGCCGGACCGGGTCCGGTTTTTCCGCGGCACGCCGTTTCGGAGGCCGGATCCGGCCCGGTTTTTCCGCGGCACGCCATTTCGGAGGCCAGATCCGGCCCGGTTTTTCCGCCGCACGCCGTTTCGGAGGCCGGATCCGGCCCGGTTTTTCCACCGCACGCCATTTCGGAGGCCGGATCCGGCCCGTTTTTTCCGCCGCACGCCGTTTCGGAGGCCGTATCCGGCCCGGTTTTTCCGCCGCACGCCGTTTCGGAGGCCGGATCCGGCCCGTTTTTTCCGCCGCACGCCGTTTCGGAGGCCGGATCCAGCCCGGTTTTTCCGCCGCACGCCATTTCGGAGGCCGGATCCGGCCCGGTTTTTCCGCGGCACGCCGTTTCGGGGGCCGGATCCGGCCCGGTTTTTCCGCCGCACGCTGTTTCGGAGGCCGGATCCGGCCCGGTTTTTCCGCCGCACGCCGTTTCGGAGGCCGGATCCGGCCCGGTTTTTCCGCCGCATGCCGTTTCGGAGGCCGGATCCGGCCCGGTTTTTCCGCGGCAGGCCGTTTCGGAGGCCGGATCCGGCCCGGTTTTTCTGCGGCAGGCCGATTCGGAGGCCGGATCCGGCCCGGTTTTTCCGCGGCACGCCGTTTCGGAGGCCGGATCCGGCCCGGTTTTTCCGCCGCACGCCGTTTCGGAGGCTGGATACGGCCCGGTTTTTCCGCCGCACGCCGTTTCGGAGGCCGGATCCGGCCCGGTTTTTCCGCCGCACGCCGTTTCGGAGGCCGGATCCGACCCATTCTTTCCGCGGCACGCCGTTTCGGAGGCCGGATCCGGCCCGGTTTTTCCGCCGCACGCCGTTTCGGAGGCCGGATCCGGCCCGGTTTTACGGCGGCACGCCTTTTCGGAGGCCGGATCCGGCCCGGTTTTTCCGCGGCACGCCGTTTCGGAGGTCGGATCCGGTCCGGTTTATCTGAGGCACGCCATTCCGGAGGCCGGATCCGGTCCGGTTTTTGCGCGGCACGCCGTTTCGGAGGCCGGATCCGGCCCGGTTTTTGCGCGGCACGCCGTTTCGGAGGCCGGATCCGGTCCGGTATATCTACGGCACGCCGTTTCGGACGCCTGATCCGGCCCGGTTTTTGCGCGGCACGCCGTTTCGGAGGCCGGATCCGGTCCGGTTTTACGGCGGCACGCCGTTTCGGAGGCCGGATCCAGCCCGGTCGTTCCGCGGAGCGCCGTTTCGGAGGCCGGATCCGGTCCGGTTTTTGCGCGGCACGCCGTTCCGGAGGCCGGATCCGGCCCGGTTTTTCCGCCGCACGCCGTTTCGGAGGCCGGATCCGGTCCGGTTTTTCCGCCGCACGCCGTTTCGGACGCCTGATCCGGTCCGGTTTTTGCGCGGCACGCCGTTTCGGAGGCCGGATCCGGTCCGGTTTTTCCGCCGCACGCCGTTTCGGAGGCCGGATCGGGTCCGGTTTTTGCGCGGCACGCCGTTTCGGAGGCCGGACCGGGTCCGGTTTTTCCGCAGCACGCCGTTTCGGAGGCCGGATCCGGCCCGGTTTTTCCGCGGCACGCCATTTCGGAGGCCAGATCCGGCCCGGTTTTTCCGCCGCACGCCGTTTTGGAGGCCGGATCCGGCCCGGTTTTTCCGCCGCACGCCGTTTCGGAGGCCGGATCCGGCCCGGTTTTTCCGCCGCACGCCGTTTCGGAGGCCGGATCCGGCCCGGTTTTTCTGCGGCAGGCCGATTCGGAGGCCGGATCCGGCCCGGTTTTTCCGCGGCACGCCGTTTCGGAGGCCGGATCCGGCCCGGTTTTTCCGCCGCACGCCGTTTCGGAGGCTGGATACGGCCCGGTTTTTCCGCCGCACGCCGTTTCGGAGGCCGGATCCGGCCCGGTTTTTCCGCCGCACGCCGTTTCGGAGGCCGGATCCGGCCCGGTTTTTCCGCCGCACGCCGTTTCGGAGGCCGGATCCGACCCATTCTTTCCGCGGCACGCCGTTTCGGAGGCCGGATCCGGCCCGGTTTTTCCGCCGCACGCCGTTTCGGAGGCCGGATCCGGCCCGGTTTTACGGCGGCACGCCTTTTCGGAGGCCGGATCCGGCCCGGTTTTTCCGCGGCACGCCGTTTCGGAGGTCGGATCCGGTCCGGTTTATCTGCGGCACGCCATTCCGGAGGCCGGATCCGGTCCGGTTTTTGCGCGGCACGCCGTTTCGGAGGCCGGATCCGGCCCGGTTTTTGCGCGGCACGCCGTTTCGGAGGCCGGATCCGGTCCGGTATATCTACGGCACGCCGTTTCGGACGCCTGATCCGGCCCGGTTTTTGCGCGGCACGCCGTTTCGGAGGCCGGATCCGGCCCGGTTTTACGGCGGCACGCCGTTTCGGAGGCCGGATCCAGCCCGGTCGTTCCGCGGAGCGCCGTTTCGGAGGCCGGATCCGGTCCGGTTTTTGCGCGGCACGCCGTTCCGGAGGCCGGATCCGGCCCGGTTTTTCCGCCGCACGCCGTTTCGGAGGCCGGATCCGGTCCGGTTTTTCCGCCGCACGCCGTTTCGGACGCCTGATCCGGTCCGGTTTTTGCGCGGCACGCCGTTTCGGAGGCCGGATCCGGTCCGGTTTTTCCGCCGCACGCCGTTTCGGAGGCCGGATCGGGTCCGGTTTTTGCGCGGCACGCCGTTTCGGAGGCCGGACCGGGTCCGGTTTTTCCGCAGCACGCCGTTTCGGAGGCCGGATCCGGCCCGGTTTTTCCGCGGCACGCCATTTCGGAGGCCAGATCCGGCCCGGTTTTTCCGCCGCACGCCGTTTCGGAGGCCGGATCCGGCCCGTTTTTTCCGCCGCACGCCGTTTCGGAGGCCGGATCCGGCCCGGTTTTTCCGCCGCACGCCGTTTCGGAGGCCGGATCCGGCCCGGTTTTTCCGCCGCACGCCGTTTCGGAGGCCGGATCCGGCCCGTTTTTTCCGCCGCACGCCGTTTCGGAGGCCGGATCCGGCCCGGTTTTTCCGCGGCACGCCGTTTCGGAGGCCGGATCCGGCCCGGTTTTTCCGCGGCACGCCGTTTCGGAGGCCGGATCCGGCCCGGTCTTTCGGTGGCACGCCGTTTCGTAGGCCTGATCCGGTCCGGTTTTTGTGCGGCACGCCGTTTCGGAGGCCGGATCCGGTCCG
Organism: Phalacrocorax aristotelis; assembly: GCF_949628215.1. Lineage (NCBI taxonomy): Eukaryota > Metazoa > Chordata > Aves > Suliformes > Phalacrocoracidae > Phalacrocorax > Phalacrocorax aristotelis. The sequence goes on from NW_027441361.1 coordinate 1,370,078, forward strand.
GTTTTTCCGCGGCACGCCGTTTCGGAGGCCGGATCCGGCCCGGTTTTTCCGCCGCACGCCGTTTCGGAGGCCGGATCCGGCCCGGTTTTTCCGCCGCACGCCGTTTCGGAGGCCGGATCCGGCCCGGTTTTTCCGCCGCACGCCGTTTCGGAGGCCGGATCCGGTCCGGTTTTTCCGCCGCACGCCATTCCGTAGGCCGGATCCGGTCCGGTTTTTGCGCGGCACGCCATTTCAGAGGCCTGAACCGGTCCGGTATTTCCGCGGCACGCCGTTTCGGAGGCCGGATCCGGCCCGTTTTTTCCGCCGCACGCCGTTTCGGAGGCCGGATCCGGCCCGTTTTTCCGCCGCACGCCGTTTCGGGGGCCGGATACGGTCTGGTTTTTGCGTGGCACGCCTTTTCGGAGGCCGGATCCGGCCCGGTTTTTCCGCGGCACGCCGTTTCGGGGGCCGGACCGGGTTCGGTTTTTGCGTGGCACGCCATTCCGTAGGCCGGATCCGGTCCGGTTTTTGCGCGGCACGCCATTTCAGAGGCCTGATCCGGTCCGGTATTTCCGCGGCACGCCGTTTCGGAGGCCGGATCCGGTCCGGTTTTTGTGCGGCACGCCGTTTCGGAGGCCGGATCCGGTCCGGTCTTTCCGCGGCACGCCGTTTCGGAGGCCGGATCCGGCCCGGTTTTTCCGCCGCACGCCGTTTCGGAGGCCGGATCTGGCCCGGTTTTTCCCTGCACGCCGTTTCGGAGGCCGGATCCGGCCCGGTTTTTCCCTGCACGCCGTTTCGGAGGCCGGATCCGGCCCGGTTTTTCCGCGGCACGCCGTTTCGGAGGCCGGATCCGGCCCGGTTTTTCCGCCACACGCCATTTCGGAGGCCGGATCCGTCCCGGTTTTTCCGCGACACGCCGTTTCGGAGGCCGGATCCGGCCCGGTTTTTCCGCCGCACGCCGATTCGGAGGCTGGATCCGGCCCGGTTTTTCCGCGGCACGCCGTTTCGGAGGCCGGATCCGGCCCGGTTTTTCCGCGGCAGGCCGTTTCGGAGGCCGGATCCGGCCCGGTTTTTCCGCCGCACGCCGTTTCGGAGGCCGGATCCGGCCCGGTTTTTCCGCGGCACGCCGTTTCTGAGGCCGGATCCGTCCCGGTTTTTCCGCGGCACGCCGTTTCGGAGGCCGGATCCGGCCCGGTTTTTCCGCCGCACGCCGTTTCGGAGGCCGGATCCGGACCGGTTTTTCCGCCGCACGCCGTTTCGGAGGCCGGATCCGGCCCGGTTTTTTCCGCCGCACGCCGTTTCGGAGGCCGGATCTGGCCCGGTTTTTCCGCCGCACGCCGTTTCGGAGGCCGGATCCGGTCCGGTCGTTCCGCGGAGCGCCGTTTCGGAGGCCGGATCCGGTCCGGTTTTTCTGCGGCAGGCCGTTTCGGAGGCCGGATCCGGCCCGGTTTTTCCGCCGAACGCCGTTTCGGAGGCCGGATCCGGCCCGGTTTTTCCGCCGCACGCCGTTTCGGAGGCCGGATCCGGCCCGGTTTTTCCGCGGCACGCCGTTTCGGAGGCCGGATCCGGCCCGGTTTTTCCGCGGCACGCCGTTTCGGAGGCCGGATCCGGCCCGGTTTTTCTGCCGCACGCCGTTTCGGAGGCCGGATCCGGCCCGTTTTTTCCGCCGCACGCCGTTTCGGAGGCCGGATCCGGCCCGGTTTTTCCGCCGCACGCCATTTCGGAGGCCGGATCCGGCCCGGTTTTTCCGCCGCACGCCGTTTCGGGGGCCGGATCCGGTCCGGTTTTTCCGCCGCACGCTGTTTCGGAGGCCGGATCCGGCCCGGTTTTTCCGCCGCACGCCGTTTTGGAGGCCGGATCCGGCCCGGTTTTTCCGCCGCATGCCGTTTCGGAGGCCGGATCCGGCCCGGTTTTTCCGCGGCAGGCCGTTTCGGAGGCCGGATGCGGCCCGGTTTTTCTGCGGCAGGCCGATTCGGAGGCCGGATCCGGCCCGGTTTTTCCGCGGCACGCCGTTTCGGAGGCCGGATCCGGTCCGGTTTTACGGCGGCACGCCGTTTCGGAGGCCGGATCCGTCCCGGTTTTTCCGCCGCACGCCGTTTTGGAGGCCGGATCCGGCCCGGTTTTTCCGCCGCACGCCGTTTCGGAGGCCGGATCCGGCCCGGTTTTTCCGCCGCACGCCGTTTCGGAGGCCGGATCCGGCCCGGTTTTTCCGCCGCACGCCGTTTCGGAGGCCGGATCCGGCCCGTTTTTTCTGCGGCAGGCCGTTTCGGAGGCCGGATCTGGCCCGGTTTTTCCGCCGCACGCCGTTTCGGAGGCCGGATGCGGCCCGGTTTTTCCGCCGCACGCCGTTTCGGAGGCCGGATCCTGCCCGGTTTTACGGCGGCACGCCGTTTCGGAGGCCGGATCCGGCCCGGTTTTTCCGCGGCACGCCGTTTCGGAGGTCGGATCCGGTCCGGTTTATCTGCGGCACGCCATTCCGGAGGCCGGATCCGGCCCGGTTTTTCTGCCGCACGCCGTTTCGGAGGCCGGATCCGGCCCGTTTTTTCCGCGGCACGCCGTTTCGGAGGCCGGATCCGGCCCGGTTTTTCCGCGGCAGGCCGTTTCGGAGGCCGGATCCGGCCCGGTTTTTCTGCGGCAGGCCGATTCGGAGGCCGGATCCGGCCCGGTTTTTCCGCGGCACGCCGTTTCGGAGGCCGGATCCGGCCCGGTTTTTCCGCCGCACGCCGTTTCGGAGGCTGGATACGGCCCGGTTTTTCCGCCGCACGCCGTTTCGGAGGCCGGATCCGGCCCGGTTTTTCCGCCGCACGCCGTTTCGGAGGCCGGATCCGGCCCGGTTTTTCCGCCGCACGCCGTTTCGGAGGCCGGATCCGACCCATTCTTTCCGCGGCACGCCGTTTCGGAGGCCGGATCCGGCCCGGTTTTTCCGCCGCACGCCGTTTCGGAGGCCGGATCCGGCCCGGTTTTACGGCGGCACGCCTTTTCGGAGGCCGGATCCGGCCCGGTTTTTCCGCGGCACGCCGTTTCGGAGGTCGGATCCGGTCCGGTTTATCTGCGGCACGCCATTCCGGAGGCCGGATCCGGTCCGGTTTTTGCGCGGCACGCCGTTTCGGAGGCCGGATCCGGCCCGGTTTTTGCGCGGCACGCCGTTTCGGAGGCCGGATCCGGTCCGGTATATCTACGGCACGCCGTTTCGGACGCCTGATCCGGCCCGGTTTTTGCGCGGCACGCCGTTTCGGAGGCCGGATCCGGTCCGGTTTTACGGCGGCACGCCGTTTCGGAGGCCGGATCCAGCCCGGTCGTTCCGCGGAGCGCCGTTTCGGAGGCCGGATCCGGTCCGGTTTTTGCGCGGCACGCCGTTCCGGAGGCCGGATCCGGCCCGGTTTTTCCGCCGCACGCCGTTTCGGAGGCCGGATCCGGTCCGGTTTTTCCGCCGCACGCCGTTTCGGACGCCTGATCCGGTCCGGTTTTTGCGCGGCACGCCGTTTCGGAGGCCGGATCCGGTCCGGTTTTTCCGCCGCACGCCGTTTCGGAGGCCGGATCGGGTCCGGTTTTTGCGCGGCACGCCGTTTCGGAGGCCGGACCGGGTCCGGTTTTTCCGCAGCACGCCGTTTCGGAGGCCGGATCCGGCCCGGTTTTTCCGCGGCACGCCATTTCGGAGGCCAGATCCGGCCCGGTTTTTCCGCCGCACGCCATTTCGGAGGCCGGATCCGGCCCGTTTTTTCCGCCGCACGCCGTTTCGGAGGCCGGATCCGGCCCGGTTTTTCCGCCGCACGCCGTTTCGGAGGCCGGATCCGGCCCGGTTTTTCCGCCGCACGCCGTTTCGGAGGCCGGATCCGGCCCGGTTTTTCCGCGGCACGCCGTTTCGGAGGCCGGATCCGGCCCGGTTTTTCCGCGGCACGCCGTTTCGGAGGCCGGATCCGGCCCGGTCTTTCGGTGGCACGCCGTTTCGTAGGCCTGATCCGGTCCGGTTTTTGTGCGGCACGCCGTTTCGGAGGCCGGATCCGGTCCGGTTTTTCCGCGGCACGCCGTTTCGGAGGCCGGATCCGGCCCGGTTTTTCCGCCGCACGCCGTTTCGGAGGCCGGATCCGGCCCGGTTTTTCCGCCGCACGCCGTTTCGGAGGCCGGATCCGGCCCGGTTTTTCCGCCGCACGCCGTTTCGGAGGCCGGATCCGGTCCGGTTTTTCCGCCGCACGCCATTCCGTAGGCCGGATCCGGTCCGGTTTTTGCGCGGCACGCCATTTCAGAGGCCTGAACCGGTCCGGTATTTCCGCGGCACGCCGTTTCGGAGGCCGGATCCGGCCCGGTTTTTCCGCCGCACGCCGTTTCGGAGGCCGGATCCGGCCCGTTTTTCCGCCGCACGCCGTTTCGGGGGCCGGATACGGTCTGGTTTTTGCGTGGCACGCCTTTTCGGAGGCCGGATCCGGCCCGGTTTTTCCGCGGCACGCCGTTTCGGGGGCCGGACCGGGTTCGGTTTTTGCGTGGCACGCCATTCCGTAGGCCGGATCCGGTCCGGTTTTTGCGCGGCACGCCATTTCAGAGGCCTGATCCGGTCCGGTATTTCCGCGGCACGCCGTTTCGGAGGCCGGATCCGGTCCGGTTTTTGTGCGGCACGCCGTTTCGGAGGCCGGATCCGGTCCGGTCTTTCCGCGGCACGCCGTTTCGGGGGCCGGATCCGGCCCGGTTTTTCCGCCGCACGCCGTTTCGGAGGCCGGATCTGGCCCGGTTTTTCCCTGCACGCCGTTTCGGAGGCCGGATCCGGCCCGGTTTTTCCCTGCACGCCGTTTCGGAGGCCGGATCCGGCCCGGTTTTTCCGCGGCACGCCGTTTCGGAGGCCGGATCCGGCCCGGTTTTTCCGCCACACGCCATTTCGGAGGCCGGATCCGTCCCGGTTTTTCCGCGACACGCCGTTTCGGAGGCCGGATCCGGCCCGGTTTTTCCGCCGCACGCCGATTCGGAGGCTGGATCCGGCCCGGTTTTTCCGCGGCACGCCGTTTCGGAGGCCGGATCCGGCCCGGTTTTTCCGCGGCAGGCCGTTTCGGAGGCCGGATCCGGCCCGGTTTTTCCGCCGCACGCCGTTTCGGAGGCCGGATCCGGCCCGGTTTTTCCGCGGCACGCCGTTTCTGAGGCCGGATCCGTCCCGGTTTTTCCGCGGCACGCCGTTTCGGAGGCCGGATCCGGCCCGGTTTTTCCGCCGCACGCCGTTTCGGAGGCCGGATCCGGACCGGTTTTTCCGCCGCACGCCGTTTCGGAGGCCGGATCCGGCCCGGTTTTTCCGCGGCACGCCGTTTCGGAGGCCGGATCCGGCCCGGTTTTTCCGCCGCACGCCGTTTCGGAGGCCGGATCCGGTCCGGTCGTTCCGCGGAGCGCCGTTTCGGAGGCCGGATCCGGTCCGGTTTTTCTGCGGCAGGCCGTTTCGGAGGCCGGATCCGGCCCGGTTTTTCCGCCGAACGCCGTTTCGGAGGCCGGATCCGGCCCGGTTTTTCCGCCGCACGCCGTTTCGGAGGCCGGATCCGGCCCGGTTTTTCCGCGGCACGCCGTTTCGGAGGCCGGATCCGGCCCGGTTTTTCCGCGGCACGCCGTTTCGGAGGCCGGATCCGGCCCGGTTTTTCTGCCGCACGCCGTTTCGGAGGCCGGATCCGGCCCGTTTTTTCCGCCGCACGCCGTTTCGGAGGCCGGATCCAGCCCGGTTTTTCCGCCGCACGCCATTTCGGAGGCCGGATCCGGCCCGGTTTTTTCCGCCGCACGCCGTTTCGGGGGCCGGATCCGGCCCGGTTTTTCCGCCGCACGCTGTTTCGGAGGCCGGATCCGGCCCGGTTTTTCCGCCGCACGCCGTTTCGGAGGCCGGATCCGGCCCGGTTTTTCCGCCGCATGCCGTTTCGGAGGCCGGATCCGGCCCGGTTTTTCCGCGGCAGGCCGTTTCGGAGGCCGGATCCGGCCCGGTTTTTCTGCGGCAGGCCGATTCGGAGGCCGGATCCGGCCCGGTTTTTCCGCGGCACGCCGTTTCGGAGGCCGGATCCGGTCCGGTTTTACGGCGGCACGCCGTTTCGGAGGCCGGATCCGGCCCGGTTTTTCCGCCGCACGCCGTTTTGGAGGCCGGATCCGGCCCGGTTTTTCCGCCGCACGCCGTTTCGGAGGCCGGATCCGGCCCGGTTTTTCCGCCGCACGCCGTTTCGGAGGCCGGATCCGGCCCGGTTTTTCCGCCGCACGCCGTTTCGGAGGCCGGATCCGGCCCGTTTTTTCTGCGGCAGGCCGTTTCGGAGGCCGGATCTGGCCCGGTTTTTCCGCCGCACGCCGTTTCGGAGGCCGGATGCGGCCCGGTTTTTCCGCCGCACGCCGTTTCGGAGGCCGGATCCTGCCCGGTTTTACGGCGGCACGCCGTTTCGGAGGCCGGATCCGGCCCGGTTTTTCCGCGGCACGCCGTTTCGGAGGTCGGATCCGGTCCGGTTTATCTGCGGCACGCCATTCCGGAGGCCGGATCCGGTCCGGTTTTTGCGCGGCACGCCGTTTCGGAGGCCGGATCCGGCCCGGTTTTTCTGCCGCACGCCGTTTCGGAGGCCGGATCCGGTCCGGTATATCTACGGCACGCCGTTTCGGACGCCTGATCCGGCCCGGTTTTTGCGCGGCACGCCGTTTCGGAGGCCGGATCCGGTCCGGTTTTACGGCGGCACGCCGTTTCGGAGGCCGGATCCGGCCCGGTCGTTCCGCGGAGCGCCGTTTCGGAGGCCGGATCCGGTCCGGTTTTTGCGCGGCACGCCGTTCCGGAGGCCGGATCGGGCCCGGTTTTTCCGCCGCACGCCGTTTCGGAGGCCGGATCCGGCCCGGTTTTTCCGCCGCACGCCGTTTCGGACGCCTGATCCGGTCCGGTTTTTGCGCGGCACGCCGTTTCGGAGGCCGGATCCGGTCCGGTTTTTCCGCCGCACGCCGTTTCGGAGGGCGGATCGGGTCCGGTTTTTGCGCGGCACGCCGTTTCGGAGGCCGGACCGGGTCCGGTTTTTCCGCAGCACGCCGTTTCGGAGGCCGGATCCGGCCCGGTTTTTCCGCGGCACGCCATTTCGGAGGCCAGATCCGGCCCGGTTTTTCCGCCGCACGCCGTTTCGGAGGCCGGATCCGGCCCGTTTTTTCCGCCGCACGCCGTTTCGGAGGCCGGATCCGGCCCGGTTTTTCCGCCGCACGCCGTTTCGGAGGCCGGATCCGGCCCGGTTTTTCTGCCGCACGCCGTTTCGGAGGCCGGATCCGGCCCGTTTTTTCCGCGGCACGCCGTTTCGGAGGCCGGATCCGGCCCGGTTTTTCCGCGGCACGCCGTTTCGGAGGCCGGATCCGGCCCGGTTTTTCCGCGGCACGCCGTTTCGGAGGCCGGATCCGGCCCGGTTTTTCCGCGGCACGCCGTTTCTGAGGCCGGATCCGTCCCGGTTTTTCCGCGGCACGCCGTTTCGGAGGCCGGATCCGGCCCGTTTTTTCCGCCGCACGCCGTTTCGAATGCCGGATCCAGCCCGGTTTTTCCGCCGCACGCCATTTCGGAGGCCGGATCCGGCCCGGTTTTTCCGCCGCACGCCGTTTCGGGGGCCGGATCCGGCCCGGTTTTTCCGCCGCACGCCGTTTCGGAGGCCGGATCCGGCCCGGTTTTTCCGCCGCACGCCGTTTCGGAGGCCGGATCCGGTCCGGTCGTTCCGCGGAGCGCCGTTTCGGAGGCCGGATCCGGTCCGGTTTTTGCGTGGCACGCCGTTCCGGAGGCCGGATCCGGCCCGGTTTTTCCGCCGCACGCCGTTTCGGAGGCCGGATTCCGTCCGGTTTTTCCGCCGCACGCCGTTTCGGACGCCTGATCCGGCCCGGTTTTTCCGCCGCACGCCATTTCGGAGGCCGGATCCGGTCCGGTTTTTCCGCCGCACGCCGTTTCGGAGGCCGGATCGGGTCCGGTTTTTGCGCGGCACGCCGTTTCGGAGGCCGGACCGGGTCCGGTTTTTCCGCGGCACGCCGTTTCGGAGGCCGGATCCGGCCCGGTTTTTCCGCGGCACGCCATTTCGGAGGCCGGATCCGGCCCGGTTTTTCCGCGGCAGGCCGTTTCGGAGGCCGGATCCGGCCCGGTTTTTCCGCGGCACGCCGTTTCGGAGGCCGGATCCGGCCCGGTTTTTCCGCGGCAGGCCATTTCGGAGGCCGGATCCGGCCCGGTTTTTCCGCCGCACGCCGTTTCGGAGGCCGGATCCGGCCCGGTCGTTCCGCCGCACGCCGTTTCGGAGGCCGGATCCGGCCCGGTTTTTCCGCGGCACGCCGTTTCGGAGGCCGGATCCGGCCCGGTTTTTCCGCGGCACGCCGTTTCGGAGGCCGGATCCGGTCCGGTTTTTGTGCGGCACGCCGTTTCGGAGGCTGGATCCGGTCCGGTCTTTCCGCGGCAGGCCGTTTCGGAGGCCTGATCCGGTCCGGTTTTTGTGCGGCACGCCGTTTCGGAGGCCGGATCCGGTCCAGTCTTCCCGCGGCGCACCGTTTTGGAGGCCGGATCCGGCCCGGTTTTTCCGCTGCACGCCGTTTCGGAGGCCGGATCCGGCCCGATTTTTCCGCGGCAGGGCGTTTCGGAGGCCGGATCCGGCCCGGTTTTTGCGCGGCACGCCGTTTCGGAGGCCGGATCCGGCCCGGTTTTTGCGCGGCACGCCGTTTCGGAGGCCGGATCCGGCCCGGTTTTTCCGCGGCACGCCGTTTCGGAGGCCGGATCCGGCCCCGTTTTTCCGCGGCACGCCGTTTCGGAGGCCGGATCCGGCCCGGTTTTTCCGCCGCACGCCGTTTCGGAGGCCGGATCCGGCCCGGTTTTTCCGCCGCACGCCGTTTCGGAGGCCGGATCCGGCCCGGTTTTTCCGAGACACGCCGTTTCGGAGGCCGGATCCGGTCCGGTTTTTGCGTGGCACGCCGTTCCGGAGGCCGGATCCGGCCCGGTTTTTCCGCCGCACGCCGTTTCGGAGGCCGGATTCCGTCCGGTTTTTCCGCCGCACGCCGTTTCGGACGCCTGATCCGGCCCGGTTTTTCCGCCGCACGCCATTTCGGAGGCCGGATCCGGTCCGGTTTTTCCGCCGCACGCCGTTTCGGAGGCCGGATCGGGTCCGGTTTTTGCGCGGCACGCCGTTTCGGAGGCCGGACCGGGTCCGGTTTTTCCGCGGCACGCCGTTTCGGAGGCCGGATCCGGCCCGGTTTTTCCGCGGCACGCCATTTCGGAGGCCGGATCCGGCCCGGTTTTTCCGCGGCAGGCCGTTTCGGAGGCCGGATCCGGCCCGGTTTTTCCGCGGCACGCCGTTTCGGAGGCCGGATCCGGCCCGGTTTTTCCGCGGCAGGCCATTTCGGAGGCCGGATCCGGCCCGGTTTTTCCACCGCACGCCGTTTCGGAGGCCGGATCCGGCCCGGTCGTTCCGCCGCACGCCGTTTCGGAGGCCGGATCCGGCCCGGTTTTTCCGCGGCACGCCGTTTCGGAGGCCGGATCCGGCCCGGTTTTTCCGCGGCACGCCGTTTCGGAGGCCGGATCCGGTCCGGTTTTTGTGCGGCACGCCGTTTCGGAGGCCGGATCCGGTCCGGTCTTTCCGCGGCACGCCGTTTCGGAGGCCTGATCCGGTCCGGTTTTTGTGCGGCACGCCGTTTCGGAGGCCGGATCCGGTCCAGTCTTCCCGCGGCGCACCGTTTTGGAGGCCGGATCCGGCCCGGTTTTTCCGCTGCACGCCGTTTCGGAGGCCGGATCCGGCCCGGTTTTTCCGCGGCAGGGCGTTTCGGAGGCCGGATCCGGCCCGGTTTTTGCGCGGCACGCCGTTTCGGAGGCCGGATCCGGCCCGGTTTTTGCGCGGCACGCCGTTTCGGAGGCCGGATCCGGCCCGGTTTTTCCGCGGCACGCCGTTTCGGAGGCCGGATCCGGCCCCGTTTTTCCGCGGCACGCCGTTTCGGAGGCCGGATCCGGCCCGGTTTTTCCGCCGCACGCCGTTTCGGAGGCCGGATCCGGCCCGGTTTTTCCGCCGCACGCCATTTCGGAGGCCGGATCCGGTCCGGTTTTTCCGCCGCATGCCGTTTCGGAGGCCGGATCTGGCCCGGTTTTTCCGCCGCACGCCGTTTCGGAGGCCGGATCCGGCCCGGTTTTTCTGCCGCACGCCGTTTCGGAGGCCGGATCCGGCCCGGTTTTTCTGCCGCACGCCGTTTCGGAGGCCGGATCCGGCCCGGTTTTTCCGCCGCACGCCGTTTCGGAGGCCGGATCCGGCCCGGTTTTTCCGCGGCACGCCGTTTCGGAGGCCGGATCCGGCCCGGTTTTTCCGCCGCACGCCGTTTCGGAGGCCGGATCCGGCCCGGTCTTTCCGCCGCACGCCGTTTCGGAGGCCGGATCCGGCCCGGTTTTTCCGCCGCACGCCGTTTCGGAGGCCGGATCCGGTCCGGTTTTTCCGCCGCACGCCGTTTCGGAGGCCGGATCCGGCCCGGTTTTTCCGCCGCACGCCGTTTCGGAGGCCGGATCCGGCCCGGTTTTTCCGCCGCACGCCGTTTCGGAGGCCGGATCCGGCCCGGTTTTTCCGCCGCACGCCGTTTCGGAGGCCGGACCGGGTCCGGTTTTTGCGTGGCACGCCATTCCGTAGGCCGGATCCGGTCCGGTTTTTGCGCGGCACGCCATTTCAGAGGCCTGATCCGGTCCGGTATTTCCGCGGCACGCCGTTTCGGAGGCCGGATCCGGCCCGGTTTTTCCGCCGCACGCCGTTTCGGAGGCCGGATCCGGCCCGGTTTTTCCGTCGCACGCCGTTTCGGAGGCCGGATCCGGCCCGGTTTTTCCGCGGCAGGCCGTTTCGGAGGCCGGATCCGGCCCGTTTTTTCCGCCGCACGCCGTTTCGGAGGCCGGATCCGGCCCGTTTTTTCCGCCGCACGCCGTTTCGGAGGCCGGATCCGGCCCGGTTTTTCCGCAGCATGCCGTTTCGGAGGCCGGATCCGGCCCGGTTTTTCCGCCGCACGCCGTTTCGGAGGCCGGATCCGGTCCGGTTTTTGCGCGGCGCGCCGTTTTGGAGGCCGGATCCGGCCCGGTTTTTCCGCGGCACGCCGTTTCGGAGGCCGGATCCGGCCCGGTTTTTCCGCCGCACGCCGTTTCGGAGGCCGGACCGGGTCCGGTTTTTGCGTGGCACGCCATTCTGTAGGCCGGATCCGGTCCGGTTTTTGCGCGGCACGCCATTTCAGAGGCCTGATCCGGTCCGGTTTTTGTGCGGCACGCCGTTTCGGAGGCCGAATCCGGCCCGGTTTTTCCGCCGCACGCCATTTCGGAGGCCGGATCCGGCCCGGTTTTTCCGCGGCAGGCCGTTTCGGAGGCCGGATCCGGCCCGGTTTTTCCGCGGCACGCCGTTTCGGAGGCCGGATCCGGCCCGGTTTTTCCGCCGCACGCCGTTTCGGAGGCCGGATCCGGCCCGGTTTTTCCGCGGCACGCCGTTTCGGAGGCCGGATCCGGCCCGGTTTTTCCGCGGCAGGCCGTTTCGGAGGCCGGATCCGGCCCGGTTTTTCCGCCGCACGCCGTTTCGGAGGCCGGATACGGCCCGGTTTTTCCGCCGCACGCCGTTTCGGAGGCCGGATCCGGCCCGGTTTTTCCGCCGCACGCCGTTTCGGAGGCCGGATCCGGTCCGGTTTTTCCGCGGCACGCCGTTTCGGAGGCCGGATCCGGCCCGGTTTTTCCGCCGCACGCCGTTTCGGAGGCCGGATCCGGTCCGGTTTTTCCGCCGCACGCCGTTTCGGAGGCCGGATCCGGCCCGGTCTTTCCGCGGCGCACCGTTTTGGAGGCCGGATCCGGCCCGGTTTTTCCGCTGCACGCCGTTTCGGAGGCCGGATCCGGCCCGGTTTTTCCGCGGCAGGGCGTTTCGGAGGCCGGATCCGGCCCGGTCTTTCCGCGGCACGCCGTTTCGGAGGCCGGATCCGGTCCGGTTTTTGTGCGGCACGCCGTTTCGGAGGCCGGATCCGGTCCGGTCTTTCCGCGGCACGCCGTTTCGGAGGCCGGATCCGGCCCGGTTTTTCCGCCGCACGCCGTTTCGGAGGCCGGATCCGGCCCGGTTTTTCCGCCGCACGCCGTTTCGGAGGCCGGATCCGGCCCGGTCTTTCCGCGGCACGCCGTTTCGGAGGCCGGATCCGGCCCGGTTTTTCCGCGGCAGGCCGTTTCGGAGGCCGGATCCGGCCCGGTTTTTCCGCCGCACGCCGTTTCGGAGGCCGGATCCGGTCCGGTTTTTCCGCCGCACGCCGTTTCGGAGGCCGGATCCGGCCCGGTTTTTCCACCGCACGCCGTTTCGGAGGCCGGATCCGGCCCGGTTTTTCCGCTGCACGCCGTTTCGGAGGCCGGATCCAGCCCGGTTTTTCCGCCGCACGCCGTTTCGAGGCCGGACCGGGTCCGGTTTTTGCGTGGCACGCCATTCCGTAGGCCGGATCCGGTCCGGTTTTTGCGCGGCACGCCATTTCAGAGGCCTGATCCGGTCCGGTATTTCCGCGGCACGCCGTTTCGGAGGCCGGATCCGGCCCGGTTTTTCCGCCGCACGCCGTTTCGGAGGCCGTTTCCGGCCCGGTTTTTCCGTCGCACGCCGTTTCGGAGGCCGGATCCGGCCCGGTTTTTCCGCGGCAGGCCGTTTCGGAGGCCGGATCCGGCCCGGTTTTTCCGCCGCACGCCGTTTCGGAGGCCGGATCCGGCCCGGTTTTTCCGCCGCACGCCGTTTCGGAGGCCGGATCCGGCCCGGTTTTTCCGCAGCACGCCGTTTCGGAGGCCGGATCCGGCCCGGTTTTTCCGCCGCACGCCGTTTCGGAGGCCGGATCCGGCCCGGTTTTTCCGCCGCACGCCGTTTCGGAGGCCGGATCCGGCCCGGTTTTTCCGCCGCACGCCGTTTCGGAGGCCGGATCCGGCCCGGTTTTTCCGCCGCACGCCGTTTCGGAGGCCGGATCCGGTCCGGTTTTTGCGTGGCACGCCATTCCGTAGGCCGGATCCGGTCCGGTTTTTGCGCGGCACGCCATTTCAGAGGCCTTATCCGGTCTGGTATTTCCGCGGCACGCCGTTTCGGAGGCCGGATCCGGCCCGGTTTTTCCGCCGCACGCCGTTTCGGAGGCCGGACCGGGTCCGGTTTTTGCGTGGCACGCCATTCCGTAGGCCGGATCCGGTCCGGTTTTTGCGCGGCACGCCATTTCAGAGGCCTGATCCGGTCCGGTATTTCCGCGGCACGCCGTTTCGGAGGCCGGATCCGGCCCGGTTTTTCCGCCGCACGCCGTTTCGGAGGCCGGATCCGGTCCGGTCTTTCCGCGGCACGCCGTTTCGGGGGCCGGATCCGGCCCGGTTTTTCCGCCGCACGCCGTTTCGGAGGCCGGATCTGGCCCGGTTTTTCCGCCGCACGCCGTTTCGGAGGCCGGATCCGGCCCGGTTTTTCTGCGGCAGGCCGTTTCGGAGGCCGGATCCGGCCCGGTTTTTCCGCCGCACGCCGTTTCGGAGGCCGGATCCGGCCCGGTTTTTCCGCCGCACGCCATTTCGGAGGCCGGATCCGTCCCGGTTTTTCCGCGGCACGCCGTTTCGGAGGCCGGATCCGGCCCGGTTTTTCCTCCGCACGCCGTTTTGGAGGCCGGATCCGGCCCGGTTTTTCCGCCGCACGCCATTTCAGAGGCCGGATCCGGCCCGGTTTTTCCGCGGCACGCCGTTTCGGAGGCCGGATCCGGCCCGGTTTTTCCGCGGCAGGCCGTTTTGGAGGCCGGATCCGGCCCGGTTTTTCCGCCGCACGCCGATTCGGAGGCTGGATCCGGCCCGGTTTTTCCGCGGCACGCCGTTTCGGAGGCCGGATCCGGCCCGGTTTTTCCGCGGCAGGCCGTTTCGGAGGCCGGATCCGGCCCGGTTTTTCCGCCGCACGCCGTTTCGGAGGCCGGATCCGGCCCGGTTTTTCCGCGGCACGCCGTTTCGGAGGCCGGATCCGGCCCGGTTTTTCCGCCGCACGCCGTTTCGGAGGCCGGATCCGGCCCGTTTTTTCCGCCGCACGCCGTTTCGGGGGCCGGATCCGGCCCGGTTTTTCCGCCGCACGCCGTTTCGGAGGCCGGATCCGGCCCGGTTTTTCCGCCGCACGCCGTTTCGGAGGCCGGATCCGGCCCGGTTTTTCCGCGGCAGGCCGTTTCGGAGGCCGGATCCGGCCCGGTTTTTCCGCCGCACGCCGTTTCGGAGGCCGGATCCGGCCCGGTTTTTCCGCCGCACGCCGTTTCGGAGGCCGGATACGGCCCGGTTTTTCCGCCGCACGCCGTTTCGGAGGCTGGATCCGGCCCGGTCTTTCCGCGGCACGCCGTTTCGGAGGCCGGATCCGGCCCGGTTTTTCCGCGGCAGGCCGTTTCGGAGGCCGGATCCGGCCCGGTTTTTCCGCCGCACGCCGTTTCGGAGGCCGGATCCGGTCCGGTTTTTCCGCGGCACGCCGTTTCGGAGGCCGGATCCGGCCCGGTTTTTCCGCCTCACGCCGTTTCGGAGGCCGGATCCGGTCCGGTTTTTGCGTGGCACGCCTTTTCGGAGGCCGGATCCGGCCCGGTTTTTCCGCGGCAGGCCGTTTCGGAGGCCGGATCCGGCCCGGATTTTCCGCGGCACGCCGTTTCCGGCCCGGTTTTTCCGCGGCACGCCGTTTCGGAGGCTGGATCCAGCCCGGTTTTTCCGCGGCACGCCGTTTCTGGCCCGGTTTTTCCGCGGCACGCCGTTTCGGAGGCCGGATCCGGCCCGGTTTTCCGCGGCACGCCGTTTCCGGCCCGGTTTTTCCGCGGCACGCCGTTTCGGAGGCCGGATCCGGCCCGGTTTTTCCGCGGCACGCCGTTTCGGAGGCCGGATCCGGCCCGGTTTTTCCGCGGCACGCCGTTTCCGGCCCGGTTTTTCCGCGGCACGCCGTTTCGGAGGCCGGATCCGGCCCGGTTTTTCCGCGGCACGCCGTTTCGGAGGCCGGATCCGGCCCGGTTTTTCCGCGGCACGCCGTTTCCGGCTCGGGTTTTCCGCGGCACGCCGTTTCGGAGGCCGGATCCGGACCGGTTTTTCCGCGGCACGCCGTTTCCAGCCCGGTTTTTCCGCGGCACGCCGTTTCGGAGGCCGGATCCGGCCCGGTTTTTCCGCGGCACGCCGTTTCCGGCCCGGTTTTTCCGCGGCACGCCATTTCGGAGGCCGGATCCGGCCCGGTTTTTCCGCGGCACGCCGTTTCGGAGGCCGGATCCGGCCCGGTTTTTCCGCGGCACGCCGTTTCCGGCCCGGTTTTTCCGCGGCACGCCGTTTCGGAGGCCGGATCCGGCCCGGTTTTTCCGCCGCACGCCGTTTCCGGCCCGGTTTTTCCGCCGCACGCCGTTTCCGGCCCGGTTTTTCCGCGGCACGACCGTTTCGGAGGCCGGATCCGGCCCGGTTTTTCCGCGGCACGCCGTTTCCGGCCTGGTTTTTTCCGCCGCACGCCGTTTCGGAGGCCGGATCCGGCCCGGTTTTTCCGCCGCACGCCGTTTCGGAGGCCGGATCCGGCCCGGTTTTTTCCGCGGCACGCCGTTTCCCGCCCGGTTTTTCCGCGGCACGACCCGTTTCGGAGGCCGGATCCTGCCCGGTTTTTCCGCGGCACGCCGTTTCGGAGGCCGGATCCGGCCCGGTTTTTCCGCGGCACGCCGTTTCCCGCCCGGTTTTTCCGCGGCACGCCGTTTCGGAGGCCGGATCCGGCCCGGTTTTTCCGCGGCACGCCGTTTCCCGCCCGGTTTTTCCGCGGCACGCCGTTTCGGAGGCCGGATCCGGCCCGGTTTTTCCGCGGCACGCCGTTTCGGAGGCCGGATCCGGCCCGGTTTTTCCGCGGCACGCCGTTTCCGGCCCGGTTTTTCCGCGGCACGCCGTTTCGGAGGCCGGATCTGGCCCGGTTTTTCCGCGGACGCCGTTTCGGAGGCAGGATCCGGCCCGGTTTTTCCGCGGCACGCCGTTTCCGGCCCGGTTTTTCCGCGGCACGCCGTTTCGGAGGCCGGATCCGGCCCGGTTTTTCCGCGGCACGCCGTTTCGGAGGCCGGATCCGGCCCGGTTTTTCCGCCGCACGCCGTTTCGGAGGCCGGATCCGGCCCGGATTTTCCGCCGCACGCCGTTTCGGAGGCCGGATCCGGCCCGGTTTTTCCGCCGCACGCCGTTTCGGAGGCCGGATCCGGCCCGGTTTTTCCGCCGCACGCCGTTTCGGAGGCCGGATCCGTCCCGGTTTTTCCGCCGCACGCCGTTTCGGAGGCCGGATCCGGTCCGGTTTTTCCGCCGCACGCCGTTTCGGAGGCCGGATCCGGCCCGGTTTTTCTGCGGCACGCCGTTTCGGAGGCCGGATCCGGCCCGGTTTTTCCGCCGCACGCCGTTTCGGAGGCCGGATCCGGCCCGGTTTTTCCGCCGCACGCCGTTTCGGGGGCCGGATCCGGCCCGGTTTTTCCGCGGCACGCCGTTTCGGAGGCCAGATCCGGCCCGGTTTTTCCGCGGCAGGCCGTTTCGGAGGCCGGATCCGGCCCGTTTTTTCCGCCGCACGCCGTTTCGGGGGCCGGATCCGGTCCGGTTTTTGCGTGGCACGCCTTTTCGGAGGCCGGATCCGGCCCGGTTTTTCCGCGGCAGGCCGTTTCGGAGGCCGGATCCGGCCCGGATTTTCCGCGGCACGCCGTTTCCGGCCCGGTTTTTCCGCGGCACGCCGTTTCGGAGGCTGGATCCGGCCCGGTTTTTCCGCGGCACGCCGTTTCCGGCCCGGTTTTTCCGCGGCACGCCGTTTCGGAGGCCGGATCCGGCCCAGTTTTTTCCGCCGCACGCCGTTTCCGGCCCTTCCGGCCCGGTTTTTCCGCGGCACGCCGTTTCGGAGGCCGGATCCGGCCCGGTTTTTCCGCGGCACGCCGTTTCCGGCCCGGTTTTTTCCGCGGCACGCCGTTTCGGAGGCCGGATCCGGCCCGGTTTTTCCGCGGCACGCCGTTTCGGAGGGCCGGATCCGGCCCGGTTTTTCCGCGGCACGCCGTTTCCGGCCCGGGTTTTCCGCGGCACGCCGTTTCGGAGGCCGGATCCGGACCGGTTTTTTCCGCGGCACGCCGTTTCCAGCCCGGTTTTTTCCGCGGCACGCCGTTTCGGAGGCCGGATCCGGCCCGGTTTTTCCCGCGGCACGCCGTTTCCGGCCCGGTTTTTCCGCGGCACGCCGTTTCGGAGGCCGGATCCGGCCCGGTTTTTCCGCGGCACGCCGTTTCGGAGGCCGGATCCGGCCCGGTTTTTCCGCGGCACGCCGTTTCCGGCCCGGTTTTTCCGCGGCACGCCGTTTCGGAGGCCGGATCCGGCCCGGTTTTTCCGCCGCACGCCGTTTCCGGCCCGGTTTTTCCGCCGCACGCCGTTTCGGAGGCCGGATCCGGCCCGGTTTTTCCGCGGCACGCCGTTTCCCGGGCCCGGTTTTCCGCGGCACGCCGTTTCGGAGGCCGGATCCGGCCCGGTTTTTCCGCGGCACGCCGTTTCCGGCCCGGTTTTTCCGCCGCATGCCGTTTCGGAGGCCGGATCCTGCCCGGTTTTTTCCGCGGCACGCCCGTTTCCGGCCCGGGTTTTCCGCGGCACGCCGTTTCGGAGGCCGGATCCGGACCGGTTTTTCCGCGGCACGCCGTTTCCAGCCCGGTTTTTCCGCGGCACGCCGTTTCGGAGGCCGGATCCGGCCCGGTTTTTTCCGCGGCACGCCGTTTCCGGCCCGGTTTTTCCGCGGCACGCCGTTTCGGAGGCCGGATCCGGCCGGTTTTTCCGCGGCACGCCGTTTCGGAGGCCGGATCCGGCCCGGTTTTTCCGCGGCACGCCGTTTCCGGCCCGGTTTTTTTCCGCGGCACGCCGTTTCGGAGGCCGGATCCGGCCCGGTTTTTCCGCCGCACGCCGTTTCCGGCCCGGTTTTTCCGCCGCACGCCGTTTCGGAGGCCGGATCCGGCCCGGTTTTTCCGCGGCACGCCGTTTCCGGCCCGGTTTTTTCCGCGGCACGCCGTTTCGGAGGCCGGATCCGGCCCGGTTTTTTCCGCGGCACGCCGTTTCCAGCCCGGTTTTTTCCGCCGCATGCCGTTTCGGAGGCCGGATCCTGCCCGGTTTTTTCCGCCGCACGCCGTTTCGGAGGCCGGATCCGGCCCGGTTTTTCCGCGGCACGCCGTTTCCCGCCCGGTTTTTTCCGCGGCACGCCCGTTTTCGGAGGCCGGATCCGGTCCGGTTTTTCCGCGGCACGCCGTTTCGGAGGCCGGATCCGGCCCGGTTTTTCCGCGGCACGCCGTTTCCGGCCCGGTTTTTCCGCGGCACGCCGTTTCGGAGGCCGGATCCGGCCCGGTTTTTCCGCGGCACGCCGTTTCCGGCCCGGTTTTTCCGCGGCACGCCGTTTCGGAGGCCGGATCTGGCCCGGTTTTTCCGCGGACGCCGTTTCGGAGGCAGGATCCGCCCCGGTTTTTCCGCGGCACGCCGTTTCCGGCCCGGTTTTTTTCCGCGGCACGCCGTTTCGGAGGCCGGATCCGGCCCGGTTTTTCCGCGGCACGCCGTTTCGGAGGCCGGATCCGGCCCGGTTTTTCCGCCGCACGCCGTTTCGGAGGCCGGATCCGGCCCGGTTTTTTCCGCCGCACGCCGTTTCGGAGGCCGGATCCGGCCCAGTCTTTCCGCGGCACGCCGTTTCGGAGGCCGGATCCGGCCCGGTTTTTCCGCGGCAGGCCGTTTCGGAGGCCGGATCCGGCCCGGTTTTTCCGCGGCACGCCGTTTCGGAGGCCGGATCCGGCCCGGTTTTTCCGCGGCAGGCCGTTTCGGAGGCCGGATCCGGCCCGGTTTTTCTGCGGCACGCCGTTTCGGAGGCCGGATCCGGCCCGGTTTTTCCGCCGCACGCCGTTTCGGAGGCCGGATCCGGCCCTGGTTTTTCCGCCGCACGCCGTTTCGGGGGCCGGATCCGGCCCGGTTTTTCCGCCGCACGCCGTTTCGGAGGCCGGATCCGGCCCGGTTTTTCCGCCGCACGCCGTTTCGGAGGCTGGATCCGGCCCGGTTTTTCCGCGGCACGCCTTTTCGGAGGCTGGATCCGGCCCGGTTTTTCCCGCCGCACGCCGTTTCGGAGGCCGGATCCGGCCCGGTTTTTCCGCCGCACGCCGTTTCGGAGGCCGGATCCGGCCCGGTTTTTCCGCCGCACGCCATTTCGGAGGCCGGATCCGGCCCGGTCTTTCCGCCGCACGCCGTTTCGGAGGCCGGATCCGGCCCGGTTTTTCCACCGCACGCCGTTTCGGAGGCCGGATCCGGCCCGGTTTTTCCGCCGCACGCCGTTTCGGAGGCCGGATCCGGTCCGGTTTTTCCGCCGCACGCCGTTTCGGAGGCCGGATCCGGCCCGGATTTTCCGCGGCACGCCGTTTCCGGCCCGGTTTTTCCGCGGCACGCCGTTTCGGAGGCTGGATCCGGCCCGGTTTTTTCCGCGGCACGCCGTTTTGGAGGCCAGATCCGGCCCGGTTTTTCCGCGGCAGGCCGTTTCGGAGGCCGGATCCGGCCCGTTTTTTTCCGCCGCACCGCCGTTTCGGGGGCCGGATCCGGTCCGGTTTTTGCGTGGCACGCCTTTTCGGAGGCCGGATCCGGCCCGGTTTTTCCGCGGCAGGCCGTTTCGGAGGCCGGATCCGGCCCGGATTTTCCGCGGCACGCCGTTTCCGGCCCGGTTTTTCCGCGGCACGCCGTTTCGGAGGCTGGATCCGGCCCGGTTTTTGCGCGGCACGCCGTTCCGGAGGCCGGATCGGGCCCGGTTTTTCCGCCGCACGCCGTTTCGGAGGCCGGATCCGGCCCGGTTTTTCCGCCGCACGCCGTTTCGGACGCCTGATCCGGTCCGGTTTTTGGGCGGCACGCCGTTTCGGAGGCCGGATCCGGTCCGGTTTTTCCGCCGCACGCCGTTTCGGAGGGCGGATCGGGTCCGGTTTTTGCGCGGCACGCCGTTTCGGAGGCCGGACCGGGTCCGGTTTTTCCGCAGCACGCCGTTTCGGAGGCCGGATCCGGCCCGGTTTTTCCGCGGCACGCCATTTCGGAGGCCAGATCCGGCCCGGTTTTTCCGCCGCACGCCGTTTCGGAGGCCGGATCCGGCCCGTTTTTTCCGCCGCACGCCGTTTCGGAGGCCGGATCCGGCCCGGTTTTTCCGCCGCACGCCGTTTCGGAGGCCGGATCCGGCCCGGTTTTTCTGCCGCACGCCGTTTCGGAGGCCGGATCCGGCCCGTTTTTTCCGCGGCACGCCGTTTCGGAGGCCGGATCCGGCCCGGTTTTTCCGCGGCACGCCGTTTCGGAGGCCGGATCCGGCCCGGTTTTTCCGCGGCACGCCGTTTCGGAGGCCGGATCCGGCCCGGTTTTTCCGCGGCACGCCGTTTCCGGCCCGGGTTTTCCGCGGCACGCCGTTTCGGAGGCCGGATCCGGACCGGTTTTTTCCGCGGCACGCCGTTTCCAGCCCGGTTTTTTCCGCGGCACGCCGTTTCGGAGGCCGGATCCGGCCCGGTTTTTCCGCGGCACGCCGTTTCCGGCCCGGTTTTTTCCGCGGCACGCCGTTTCGGAGGCCGGATCCGGCCCGGTTTTTCCGCGGCACGCCGTTTCGGAGGCCGGATCCGGCCCGGTTTTTCCGCGGCACGCCGTTTCCGGCCCGGTTTTTCCGCGGCACGCCGTTTCGGAGGCCGGATCCGGCCCGGTTTTTCCGCGGCACGCCGTTTCGGAGGCCGGATCCGGCCCGGTTTTTCCGCCGCACGCCGTTTCCGGCCCGGTTTTTCCGCCGCACGCCGTTTCGGAGGCCGGATCCGGCCCGGTTTTTCCGCGGCACGCCGTTTCCGGCCCGGTTTTTTCCGCGGCACGCCGTTTCGGAGGCCGGATCCGGCCCGGTTTTTCCGCGGCACGCCGTTTCGGAGGCCGGATCCTGCCCGGTTTTTCCGCGGCACGCCGTTTCCGGCCCGGGTTTTCCGCGGCACGCCGTTTCGGAGGCCGGATCCGGACCGGTTTTTCCGCGGCACGCCGTTTCCAGCCCGGTTTTTTCCGCGGCACGCCGTTTCGGAGGCCGGATCCGGCCCGGTTTTTCCGCGGCAGGCCGTTTCGGAGGCCGGATCCGGCCCGGATTTTCCGCGGCACGCCGTTTCCGGCCCGGTTTTTTCCGCGGCACGCCGTTTCGGAGGCTGGATCCGGCCCGGTTTTTGCGCGGCACGCCGTTCCGGAGGCCGGATCGGGCCCGGTTTTTCCGCCGCACGCCGTTTCGGAGGCCGGATCCGGCCCGGTTTTTCCGCCGCACGCCGTTTCGGACGCCTGATCCGGTCCGGTTTTTGGGCGGCACGCCGTTTCGGAGGCCGGATCCGGTCCGGTTTTTCCGCCGCACGCCGTTTCGGAGGGCGGATCGGGTCCGGTTTTTGCGCGGCACGCCGTTTCGGAGGCCAGACCGGGTCCGGTTTTTCCGCAGCACGCCGTTTCGGAGGCCGGATCCGGCCCGGTTTTTCCGCGGCACGCCATTTCGGAGGCCAGATCCGGCCCGGTTTTTCCGCCGCACGCCGTTTCGGAGGCCGGATCCGGCCCGTTTTTTCCGCCGCACGCCGTTTCGGAGGCCGGATCCGGCCCGGTTTTTCCGCCGCACGCCGTTTCGGAGGCCGGATCCGGCCCGGTTTTTCTGCCGCACGCCGTTTCGGAGGCCGGATCCGGCCCGTTTTTTTCCGCGGCACGCCGTTTCGGAGGCCGGATCCGGCCCGGTTTTTCCGCGGCACGCCGTTTCGGAGGCCGGATCCGGCCCGGTTTTTCCGCGGCACGCCGTTTCGGAGGCCGGATCCGGCCCGGTTTTTCCGCGGCACGCCGTTTCCGGCCCGGGTTTTCCGCGGCACGCCGTTTCGGAGGCCGGATCCGGACCGGTTTTTTCCGCGGCACGCCGTTTCCAGCCCGGTTTTTCCGCGGCACGCCGTTTCGGAGGCCGGATCCGGCCCGGTTTTTTCCGCGGCACGCCGTTTCCGGCCCGGTTTTTTCCGCGGCACGCCGTTTCGGAGGCCGGATCCGGCCCGGTTTTTTCCGCGGCACGCCGTTTCGGAGGCCGGATCCGGCCCGGTTTTTCCGCGGCACGCCGTTTCCGGCCCGGTTTTTTCCGCGGCACGCCATTTCGGAGGCCGGATCCGGCCCGGTTTTTTCCGCCGCACGCCGTTTCCGGCCCGGTTTTTTCCGCGGCACGCCGTTTCGGATGCCGGATCCGGCCCGGTTTTTCCGCGGCACGCCGTTTCCGGCCCGGTTTTTCCGCGGCACGCCGTTTCGGAGGCCGGATCCGGCCCGGTTTTTTCCGCGGCACGCCGTTTCCGGCCCGGTTTTTCCGCCGCATGCCGTTTCGGAGGCCGGATCCTGCCCGGTTTTTCCGCGGCACGCCGTTTCCGGCCCGGGTTTTCCGCGGCACGCCGTTTCGGAGGCCGGATCCGGACCGGTTTTTCCGCGGCACGCCGTTTCCAGCCCGGTTTTTTCCGCGGCACGCCGTTTCGGAGGCCGGATCCGGCCCGGTTTTTTCCGCGGCACGCCGTTTCCGGCCCGGTTTTTTCCGCGGCACGCCGTTTCGGAGGCCGGATCCGGCCCGGTTTTTCCGCGGCACGCCGTTTCGGAGGCCGGATCCGGCCCGGTTTTTCCGCGGCACGCCGTTTCCGGCCCGGTTTTTCCGCGGCACGCTGTTTCGGAGGCCGGATCCGGCCCGGTTTTTCCGCCGCACGCCGTTTCCGGCCCGGTTTTTTCCGCCGCACGCCGTTTCGGAGGCCGGATCCGGCCCGGTTTTTCCGCGGCAGGCCGTTTCGGAGGCCGGATCCGGCCCGGTTTTTCCGCGGCACGCCGTTTCCGGCCCGGTTTTTCCGCGGCACGCCGTTTCGGAGGCCGGATCTGGCCCGGTTTTTCCGCGGACGCCGTTTCGGAGGCAGGATCCGGCCCGGTTTTTCCGCGGCACGCCGTTTCCGGCCCGGTTTTTTCCGCGGCACGCCGTTTCGGAGGCCGGATCCGGCCCGGTTTTTTCCGCGGCACGCCGTTTCGGAGGCCGGATCCGGCCCGGTTTTTCCGCCGCACGCCGTTTCGGAGGCCGGATCCGGCCCGGTTTTTCCGCCGCACGCCGTTTCGGAGGCCGGATCCGGCCCGGTCTTTCCGCGGCACGCCGTTTCGGAGGCCGGATCCGGCCCGGTTTTTCCGCGGCAGGCCGTTTCGGAGGCCGGATCCGGCCCGGATTTTCCGCCGCACGCCGTTTCGGAGGCCGGATCCGGCCCGGTTTTTCCGCCGCACGCCGTTTCGGAGGCCGGATCCGGCCCGGTTTTTCCGCCGCACGCCGTTTCGGAGGCCGGATCCGGCCCGGTTTTTCCGCCGCACGCCGTTTCGGAGGCCGGATCCGGCCCGGTTTTTCCGCGGCAGGCCGTTTCGGAGGCCGGATCCGGCCCGGTTTTTCTGCGGCACGCCGTTTCGGAGGCCGGATCCGGCCCGGTTTTTCCGCCGCACGCCGTTTCGGAGGCCGGATCCGGCCCGGTTTTTCCGCCGCACGCCGTTTCGGGGGCCGGATCCGGCCCGGTTTTTTCGCCGCACGCCGTTTCGGAGGCCGGATCCGGCCCGGTTTTTCCGCCGCACGCCGTTTCGGAGGCTGGATCCGGCCCGGTTTTTCCGCGGCACGCCTTTTCGGAGGCTGGATCCGGCCCGGTTTTTCCGCCGCACGCCGTTTCGGAGGCCGGATCCGGCCCGGTTTTTCCGCCGCACGCCGTTTCGGAGGCCGGATCCGGCCCGGTTTTTCCGCCGCACGCCATTTCGGAGGCCGGATCCGGCCCGGTCTTTCCGCCGCACGCCGTTTCGGAGGCCGGATCCGGTCCGGTTTTTCCGCCGCACGCCGTTTCGGAGGCCGGATCCGGCCCGGATTTTCCGCGGCACGCCGTTTCCGGCCCAGTTTTTCCGCGGCACGCCGTTTCGGAGGCTGGATCCGGCCCGGTTTTTCCGCGGCACGCCGTTTCGGAGGCCAGATCCGGCCCGGTTTTTCCGCG
Organism: Phalacrocorax aristotelis; assembly: GCF_949628215.1. Lineage (NCBI taxonomy): Eukaryota > Metazoa > Chordata > Aves > Suliformes > Phalacrocoracidae > Phalacrocorax > Phalacrocorax aristotelis. Next base: position 1,393,985 of record NW_027441361.1, read on the forward strand.
GCAGGCCGTTTCGGAGGCCGGATCCGGCCCGTTTTTTCCGCCGCACGCCGTTTCGGGGGCCGGATCCGGTCCGGTTTTTGCGTGGCACGCCTTTTCGGAGGCCGGATCCGGCCCGGTTTTTCCGCGGCAGGCCGTTTCGGAGGCCGGATCCGGCCCGGATTTTCCGCGGCACGCCGTTTCCGGCCCGGTTTTTCCGCGGCACGCCGTTTCGGAGGCTGGATCCGGCCCGGTTTTTTCCGCGGCACGCCGTTTCGGAGGCCAGATCCGGCCCGGTTTTTCCGCGGCAGGCCGTTTCGGAGGCCGGATCCGGCCCGTTTTTTTCCGCCGCACGCCGTTTCGGGGGCCGGATCCGGTCCGGTTTTTGCGTGGCACGCCTTTTCGGAGGCCGGATCCGGCCCGGTTTTTCCGCGGCAGGCCGTTTCGGAGGCCGGATCCGGCCCGGATTTTCCGCGGCACGCCGTTTCCGGCCCGGTTTTTCCGCGGCACGCCGTTTCGGAGGCTGGATCCGGCCCGGTTTTTGCGCGGCACGCCGTTCCGGAGGCCGGATCGGGCCCGGTTTTTCCGCCGCACGCCGTTTCGGAGGCCGGATCCGGCCCGGTTTTTCCGCCGCACGCCGTTTCGGACGCCTGATCCGGTCCGGTTTTTGGGCGGCACGCCGTTTCGGAGGCCGGATCCGGTCCGGTTTTTCCGCCGCACGCCGTTTCGGAGGGCGGATCGGGTCCGGTTTTTGCGCGGCACGCCGTTTCGGAGGCCGGACCGGGTCCGGTTTTTCCGCAGCACGCCGTTTCGGAGGCCGGATCCGGCCCGGTTTTTCCGCGGCACGCCATTTCGGAGGCCAGATCCGGCCCGGTTTTTCCGCCGCACGCCGTTTCGGAGGCCGGATCCGGCCCGTTTTTTCCGCCGCACGCCGTTTCGGAGGCCGGATCCGGCCCGGTTTTTCCGCCGCACGCCGTTTCGGAGGCCGGATCCGGCCCGGTTTTTCTGCCGCACGCCGTTTCGGAGGCCGGATCCGGCCCGTTTTTTCCGCGGCACGCCGTTTCGGAGGCCGGATCCGGCCCGGTTTTTCCGCGGCACGCCGTTTCGGAGGCCGGATCCGGCCCGGTTTTTCCGCGGCACGCCGTTTCGGAGGCCGGATCCGGCCCGGTTTTTCCGCGGCACGCCGTTTCCGGCCCGGGTTTTCCGCGGCACGCCGTTTCGGAGGCCGGATCCGGACCGGTTTTTTCCGCGGCACGCCGTTTCCAGCCCGGTTTTTCCGCGGCACGCCGTTTCGGAGGCCGGATCCGGCCCGGTTTTTCCGCGGCACGCCGTTTCCGGCCCGGTTTTTCCGCGGCACGCCGTTTCGGAGGCCGGATCCGGCCCGGTTTTTCCGCGGCACGCCGTTTCGGAGGCCGGATCCGGCCCGGTTTTTCCGCGGCACGCCGTTTCCGGCCCGGTTTTTCCGCGGCACGCCATTTCGGAGGCCGGATCCGGCCCGGTTTTTCCGCCGCACGCCGTTTCCGGCCCGGTTTTTCCGCCGCACGCCGTTTCGGAGGCCGGATCCGGCCCGGTTTTTCCGCGGCACGCCGTTTCCGGCCCGGTTTTTCCGCGGCACGCCGTTTCGGAGGCCGGATCCGGCCCGGTTTTTCCGCGGCACGCCGTTTCCGGCCCGGTTTTTCCGCCGCATGCCGTTTCGGAGGCCGGATCCTGCCCGGTTTTTCCGCGGCACGCCGTTTCCGGCCCGGGTTTTCCGCGGCACGCCGTTTCGGAGGCCGGATCCGGACCGGTTTTTTCCGCGGCACGCCGTTTCCAGCCCGGTTTTTCCGCGGCACGCCGTTTCGGAGGCCGGATCCGGCCCGGTTTTTCCGCGGCACGCCGTTTCCGGCCCGGTTTTTCCGCGGCACGCCGTTTCGGAGGCCGGATCCGGCCCGGTTTTTCCGCGGCACGCCGTTTCGGAGGCCGGATCCGGCCCGGTTTTTCCGCGGCACGCCGTTTCCGGCCCGGTTTTTCCGCGGCACGCTGTTTCGGAGGCCGGATCCGGCCCGGTTTTTCCGCCGCACGCCGTTTCCGGCCCGGTTTTTCCGCCGCACGCCGTTTCGGAGGCCGGATCCGGCCCGGTTTTTCCGCGGCAGGCCGTTTCGGAGGCCGGATCCGGCCCGGTTTTTCCGCGGCACGCCGTTTCCGGCCCGGTTTTTCCGCGGCACGCCGTTTCGGAGGCCGGATCTGGCCCGGTTTTTCCGCGGACGCCGTTTCGGAGGCAGGATCCGGCCCGGTTTTTCCGCGGCACGCCGTTTCCGGCCCGGTTTTTTCCGCGGCACGCCGTTTCGGAGGCCGGATCCGGCCCGGTTTTTTCCGCGGCACGCCGTTTCGGAGGCCGGATCCGGCCCGGTTTTTCCGCCGCACGCCGTTTCGGAGGCCGGATCCGGCCCGGTTTTTTCCGCCGCACGCCGTTTCGGAGGCCGGATCCGGCCCGGTCTTTCCGCGGCACGCCGTTTCGGAGGCCGGATCCGGCCCGGTTTTTCCGCGGCAGGCCGTTTCGGAGGCCGGATCCGGCCCGGATTTTCCGCCGCACGCCGTTTCGGAGGCCGGATCCGGCCCGGTTTTTCCGCCGCACGCCGTTTCGGAGGCCGGATCCGGCCCGGTTTTTCCGCCGCACGCCGTTTCGGAGGCCGGATCCGGCCCGGTTTTTCCGCCGCACGCCGTTTCGGAGGCCGGATCCGGCCCGGTTTTTCCGCGGCAGGCCGTTTCGGAGGCCGGATCCGGCCCGGTTTTTCTGCGGCACGCCGTTTCGGAGGCCGGATCCGGCCCGGTTTTTCCGCCGCACGCCGTTTCGGAGGCCGGATCCGGCCCGGTTTTTCCGCCGCACGCCGTTTCGGGGGCCGGATCCGGCCCGGTTTTTTCGCCGCACGCCGTTTCGGAGGCCGGATCCGGCCCGGTTTTTCCGCCGCACGCCGTTTCGGAGGCCGGATCCGGCCCGGTTTTTCCGCGGCACGCCTTTTCGGAGGCTGGATCCGGCCCGGTTTTTCCGCCGCACGCCGTTTCGGAGGCCGGATCCGGCCCGGTTTTTCCGCCGCACGCCGTTTCGGAGGCCGGATCCGGCCCGGTTTTTCCGCCGCACGCCATTTCGGAGGCCGGATCCGGCCCGGTCTTTCCGCCGCACGCCGTTTCGGAGGCCGGATCCGGCCCGGTTTTTCCACCGCACGCCGTTTCGGAGGCCGGATCCGGCCCGGTTTTTCCGCCGCACGCCGTTTCGGAGGCCGGATCCGGTCCGGTTTTTCCGCCGCACGCCGTTTCGGAGGCCGGATCCGGCCCGGTTTTTCTGCGGCACGCCGTTTCGGAGGCCGGATCCGGCCCGGTTTTTCCGCGGCACGCCGTTTCGGAGGCCGGATCCGGCCCGGTTTTTCCGCCGCACGCCGTTTCGGAGGCCGGATCCGGCCCGGTTTTTCCGCCGCACGCCGTTTCGGGGGCCGGATCCGGCCCGGTTTTTCCGCCGCACGCCGTTTCGGAGGCCGGATCCGGCCCGGTTTTTCCGCGGCAGGCCGTTTCGGAGGCCGGATCCGGCCCGTTTTTTCCGCCGCACGCCGTTTCGGGGGCCGGATCCGGTCCGGTTTTTGCGCGGCACGCCTTTTCGGAGGCCGGATCCGGCCCGGTTTTTCCGCGGCACGCCGTTTCGGGGGCCGGACCGGGTCCGGTTTTTGCGTGGCACGCCATTCCGTAGCCCGGATCCGGTCCGGTTTTTGCGCGGCACGCCATTTCAGAGGCCTGATCCGGTCCGGTATTTCCGCGGCATGCCGTTTCGGAGGCCGGATCCGGTCCGGTTTTTGTGCGGCACGCCGTTTCGGAGGCCGGATCCGGTCCGGTCTTTCCGCGGCACGCCGTTTCGGAGGCCGGATCCGGTCCGGTTTTTGTGCGGCACGCCGTTTTGGAGGCCGGATCCGGCCCGGTTTTTCCGCCGCACGCCGTTTCGGAGGCCGGATCCGGCCCGGTTTTTCCGCGGCAGTCCGTTTCGGAGGCCGGATCCGGCCTGGTTTTTCCGCGGCAGGCTGTTTCGGAGGCCGGATCCGGCCCGGTTTTTCCGCCGCACGCCGTTTCGGAGGCCGGATCCGGCCCGGTTTTTCCGCCGCACGCCGTTTCGGAGGCCGGATCCGGCCCGGTCTTTCCGCGGCACACCGTTTCGGAGGCCGGATCCGGCCCGGTTTTTCCGCGGCAGGCCGTTTCGGAGGCCGGATCCGGCCCGGTTTTTCCACCGCACGCCGTTTCGGAGGCCGGATCCGGTCCGGTTTTTCCGCCGCACGCCGTTTCGGAGGCCGGATCCGGCCCGGTTTTTCCGCCGCACGCCGTTTCGGAGGCCGGATCCGGCCCGGTTTTTCCGCCGCACGCCGTTTCGGAGGCCGGATCCGGCCCGGTTTTTCCGCGGCAGGCCGTTTCGGAGGCCGGATCCGGCCCGGTTTTTCTGCGGCACGCCGTTTCGGAGGCCGGATCCGGTCCGGTTTTTCCGCCGCACGCCGTTTCGGAGGCCGGATCCGGCCCGGTTTTTCCGCCGCACGCCGTTTCGGAGGCCGGATCCGTCCCGGTTTTTCCGCCGCACGCCGTTTCGGAGGCTGGATCCGGCCCGGTTTTTCCGCGGCACGCCGTTTCGGAGGCCGGATCCGGTCCGGTTTTTGTGCGGCACGCCGTTTCGGAGGCCGGATCCGGCCCGGTTTTTCCGCCGCACGCCGTTTCGGAGGCCGGATCCGGCCCGGTCTTTGCGCCGCACGCCGTTTCGGAGGCCGGATCCGGCCCGGTTTTTCCGCGGCACGCCGTTTCGGAGGCCGGATCCGGCCCGGTCTTTCCGCGGCACGCCGTTTCGGAGGCCGGATCCGGTCCGGTTTTTGTGCGGCACGCCGTTTTGGAGGCCGGATCCGGCCCGGTTTTTCCGCCGCACGCCGTTTCGGAGGCCGGATCTGGCCCGGTTTTTCCGCGGCAGTCCGTTTCGGAGGCCGGATCCGGCCTGGTTTTTCCGCGGCAGGCTGTTTCGGAGGCCGGATCCGGCCCGGTTTTTCCGCCGCACGCCGTTTCGGAGGCCGGATCCGGCCCGGTTTTTCCGCCGCACGCCGTTTCGGAGGCCGGATCCGGCCCGGTTTTTTCCGCCGCACGCCGTTTCGGAGGCCGGATCCGGCCCGGTTTTTCCGCGGCAGGCCGTTTCGGAGGCCGGATCCGGCCCGGTTTTTCCACCGCACGCCGTTTCGGAGGCCGGATCCGGTCCGGTTTTTCCGCCGCACGCCGTTTCGGAGGCCGGATCCGGCCCGGTTTTTCCGCCGCACGCCGTTTCGGAGGCCGGATCCGGCCCGGTTTTTCCGCCGCACGCCGTTTCGGAGGCCGGATCCGGCCCGGTTTTTCCGCGGCAGGCCGTTTCGGAGGCCGGATCCGGCCCGGTTTTTCTGCGGCACGCCGTTTCGGAGGCCGGATCCGGTCCGGTTTTTCCGCCGCACGCCGTTTCGGAGGCCGGATCCGGCCCGGTTTTTCCGCCGCACGCCGTTTCGGAGGCCGGATCCGTCCCGGTTTTTCCGCCGCACGCCGTTTCGGAGGCTGGATCCGGCCCGGTTTTTCCGCGGCACGCCGTTTCGGAGGCCGGATCCGGTCCGGTTTTTGTGCGGCACGCCGTTTCGGAGGCCGGATCCGGCCCGGTTTTTCCGCCGCACGCCGTTTCGGAGGCCGGATCCGGCCCGGTCTTTGCGCCGCACGCCGTTTCGGAGGCCGGATCCGGCCCGGTTTTTCCGCGGCACGCCGTTTCGGAGGCCGGATCCGGCCCGGTTTTTCCGCCGCACGCCGTTTCGGAGGCCGGATCCGGCCCGGTTTTTCCGCGGCAGGCCGTTTCGGAGGCCGGATCCGGCCCGGTTTTTCCGCCGCACGCCGTTTCGGAGGCCGGATCCGGCCCGGTTTTTCCGCCGCACGCCGTTTCGGAGGCCGGATCCGGCCCGGTTTTCCCGCGGCAGGCCGTTTCGGAGGCCGGATCCGGCCCGGTTTTTCCGCCGCACGCCGTTTCGGAGGCCGGATCCGGCCCGTTTTTTCCGCCGCACGCCGTTTCGGGGGCCGGATCCGGTCAGGTTTTTGCGTGGCACGCCTTTTCGGAGGCCGGATCCGGCCCGGTTTTTCCGCGGCACGCCGTTTCGGGGGCCGGACCGGGTCCGGTTTTTGCGTGGCACGCCATTCCGTAGGCCGGATCCGGTCCGGTTTTTGCGCGGCACGCCATTTCAGAGGCCTGATCCGGTCCGGTATTTCCGCGGCACGCCGTTTCGGAGGCCGGATCCGGCCCGGTTTTTCCGCCGCACGCCGTTTCGGAGGCCGGATCCGGCCCGGTTTTTCCGCCGCACGCCGTTTCGGAGGCCGGATCCGGCCCGGATTTTCCGCCGAACGCCGTTTCGGAGGCCGGATCCGGCCCGGTTTTTCCGCCGCACGCCGTTTCGGGGACCGGATCCGGCCCGGTTTTTCCGCCGCACGCCGTTTCGGAGGCCGGATCCGGCCCGGTTTTTCCGCGGCAGGCCGTTTCGGAGGCCGGATCCGGCCCGTTTTTTCCGCCGCACGCCGTTTCGGGGGCCGGATCCGGTCAGTTTTTTGCGTGGCACGCCTTTTCGGAGGCCGGATCCGGCCCGGTTTTTCCGCGGCACGCCGTTTCGGGGGCCAGACCGGGTCCGGTTTTTGCGTGGCACGCCATTCCGTAGGCCGGATCCGGACCGGTCTTTCCGCGGCACGCCGTTTCGGAGGCCGGATCCGGTCCGGTTTTTGTGCGGCACGCCGTTTCGGAGGCCGGATCCGGTCCGGTCTTTCCGCGGCACGCCGTTTCGGAGGCCTGATCCGGTCCGGTTTTACCGCGGCACGCCGTTTCGGAGGCCGGATCCGGTCCGGTCTTCCCGCGGCGCACCGTTTTGGAGGCCGGATCCGGCCCGGTTTTTCCGCTGCACGCCGTTTCGGAGGCCGGATCCGGCCCGGTTTTTCCGCGGCAGGGCGTTTCAGAGGCCGGATCCGGCCCGGTTTTTCCGCCGCACGCCGTTTCGGAGGCCGGATCCGGCCCGGTTTTTCCGCGGCAGGGCGTTTCGGAGGCCGGATCCGGCCCGGTTTTTCCGCGGCAGGCCGTTTCGGAGGCCGGATCCGGCCCGGTTTTTCTGCGGCAGGCCGTTTCGGAGGCCGGATCTGGCCCGGTTTTTCCGCCGCACGCCGTTTCGGAGGCCGGATCCGGCCCGGTTTTTCCGCCGCACGCCGTTTCGGAGGCCGGATCCGGCCCGGTTTTTCCGCCGCACGCCGTTTCGGAGGCCGGATCCGGCCCGGTTTTTCTGCGGCAGGCCGTTTCGGAGGCCGGATCCGGCCCGGTTTTTCCGCCGCACGCCGTTTCGGAGGCCGGATCCGGCCCGGTTTTTCCGCCGAACGCCGTTTCGGAGGCCGGATCCGGCCCGGTTTTTCCGCCGCACGCCGTTTCGGGGGCTGGATCCGGCCCGGTTTTTCCGCCGCACGCCGTTTCGGAGGCCGGATCCGGCCCGGTTTTTCCGCCGCACGCCGTTTCGGAAGCTGGATCCGGCCCGGTTTTTCCGCGGCACGCCTTTTCGGAGGCCGGATCCAGCCCGGTTTTTCCGCCGCACGCCGTTTCGGAGGCCAGATCCGGCCCGGTTTTTCCGCCGCACGCCGTTTCGGAGGCCGGATCCGGCCCGTTTTTTCCGCCGCACGCCGTTTCGGGGGCCGGATCCGGTCAGGTTTTTGCGTGGCACGCCTTTTCGGAGGCCGGATCCGGCCCGGTTTTTCCGCGGCACGCCGTTTCGGGGGCCAGACCGGGTCCGGTTTTTGCGTGGCACGCCATTCCGTAGGCCGGATCCGGACCGGTCTTTCCGCGGCACGCCGTTTCGGAGGCCGGATCCGGTCCGGTTTTTGTGCGGCACGCCGTTTCGGAGGCCGGATCCGGTCCGGTCTTTCCGCGGCACGCCGTTTCGGAGGCCTGATCCGGTCCGGTTTTACCGCGGCACGCCGTTTCGGAGGCCGGATCCGGTCCGGTCTTCCCGCGGCGCACCGTTTTGGAGGCCGGATCCGGCCCGGTTTTTCCGCTGCACGCCGTTTCGGAGGCCGGATCCGGCCCGGTTTTTCCGCGGCAGGGCGTTTCAGAGGCCGGATCCGGCCCGGTTTTTCCGCCGCACGCCGTTTCGGAGGCCGGATCCGGCCCGGTTTTTCCGCCGCACGCCGTTTCGGAGGCCGGATCCGGCCCGGTTTTTCCGCCGCACGCCGTTTCGGAGGCCGGATCCGGCCCGGTTTTTCTGCGGCAGGCCGTTTCGGAGGCCGGATCCGGCCCGGTTTTTCCGCTGCACGCCGTTTCGGAGGCCGGATCCGGCCCGGTTTTTCCGCCGCACGCCGTTTCGGAGGCCGGATCCGGCCCGTTTTTTCCGCCGCACGCCGTTTCGGGGGCCGGATCCGGTCAGGTTTTTGCGTGGCACGCCTTTTCGGAGGCCGGATCCGGCCCGGTTTTTCCGCGGCACACCGTTTCGGGGGCCGGACCGGGTCCGGTTTTTGCGTGGCACGCCATTCCGTAGGCCGGATCCGGTCCGGTTTTTGCGCGGCACGCCATTTCAGAGGCCTGATCCGGTCCGGTATTTCCGCGGCACGCCGTTTCGGAGGCCGGATCCGGTCCGGTTTTTGTGCGGCACGCCGTTTCGGAGGCCGGATCCGGTCCGGTCTTTCCGCGGCACGCCGTTTCGGAGGCCGGATCCGGTCCGGTTTTTGTGCGGCACGCCGTTTCGGAGGCCGGATCCGGTCCGGTCTTTCCGCGGCACGCCGTTTCGGAGGCCTGATCCGGTCCGGTTTTACCGCGGCACGCCGTTTCGGATGCCGGATCCGGTCCGGTCTTCCCGCGGCGCACCGTTTTGGAGGCCGGATCCGGCCCGGTTTTTCCGCTGCACGCCGTTTCGGAGGCCGGATCCGGCCCGGTTTTTCCGCGGCAGGGCGTTTCAGAGGCCGGATCCGGCCCGGTTTTTCCGCCGCACGCCGTTTCGGAGGCCGGATCCGGCCCGGTTTTTCCGCGGCAGGCCGTTTCGGAGGCCGGATCCGGCCCGGTTTTTCCGCCGCACGCCGTTTCGGAGGCCGGATCCGGCCCGGTTTTTCTGCGGCAGGCCGTTTCGGAGGCCGGATCCGGCCCGGTTTTTCCGCCGCACGCCGTTTCGGAGGCCGGATCCGGCCCGGTTTTTCCGCCGCACGCCGTTTCGGAGGCCGGATCCGGCCCGGTTTTTCCGCGGCAGGCCGTTTCGGAGGCCGGATCCGGCCCGGTTTTTCCGCGGCACGCCGTTTCGGAGGCCTGATCCGGTCCGGTTTTACCGCGGCACGCCGTTTCGGATGCCGGATCCGGTCCGGTCCTCCCGCGGCGCACCGTTTTGGAGGCCGGATCCGGCCCGGTTTTTCCGCTGCACGCCGTTTCGGAGGCCGGATCCGGCCCGGTTTTCCCGCGGCAGGCCGTTTCGGAGGCCGGATCCGGCCCGGTTTTTCCACCGCACGCCGTTTCGGAGGCCGGATCCGGCCCGGTTTTTCCGCGGCAGGCCGTTTCGGAGGCCGGATCCGGCCCGGTTTTTCCGCCGCACGCCGTTTCGGAGGCCGGATCCGGCCCGGTTTTTCTGCGGCAGGCCGTTTCGGAGGCCGGATCCGGCCCGGTTTTTCCGCCGCACGCCGTTTCGGAGGCCGGATCCGGCCCGGTTTTTCCGCGGCAGGCCGTTTCGGAGGCCGGATCCGGCCCGGTTTTTCTGCGGCAGGCCGTTTCGGAGGCCGGATCTGGCCCGGTTTTTCCGCCGCACGCCGTTTCGGAGGCCGGATCCGGCCCGGTTTTTCCGCCGAACGCCGTTTCGGAGGCCGGATCCGGCCCGGTTTTTCCGCCGCACGCCGTTTCGGAGGCTGGATCCGGCCCGGTTTTTCCGCCGCACGCCGTTTCGGAAGCTGGATCCGGCCCGGTTTTTCCGCGGCACGCCTTTTCGGAGGCTGGATCCGGCCCGGTTTTTCCGCCGCACGCCGTTTCGGAGGCCGGATCCGGCCCGGTTTTTCCGCCGCACGCCGTTTCGGAGGCCGGATCCGGCCCGGTTTTTCCGCCGCACGCCGTTTCGGAGGCTGGATCCGGCCCGGTTTTTCCGCCGCACGCCGTTTCGGAGGCTGGATCCTGCCCGGTTTTTCCGCCGCACGCAGTTTCGGAGGCCGGATCCGGCCCGGTTTTTCCGCGGCACGCCGTTTCGGAGGCCGGATCCGGCCCGGTCTTTCCGCGGCACGCCGTTTCGGAGGCCGGATCCGGTCCGGTTTTTGTGCGGCACGCCGTTTTGGAGGCCGGATCCGGCCCGGTTTTTCCGCCGCACGCCGTTTCGGAGGCCGGATCCGGCCCGGTTTTTCCGCGGCAGTCCGTTTCGGAGGCCGGATCCGGCCTGGTTTTTCCGCGGCAGGCTGTTTCGGAGGCCGGATCCGGCCCGGTTTTTCCGCCGCACGCCGTTTCGGAGGCCGGATCCGGCCCGGTTTTTCCGCCGCACGCCGTTTCGGAGGCCGGATCCGGCCCGGTTTTTCCCGCCGCACGCCGTTTCGGAGGCCGGATCCGGCCCGGTTTTTCCGCGGCAGGCCGTTTCGGAGGCCGGATCCGGCCCGGTTTTTCCACCGCACGCCGTTTCGGAGGCCGGATCCGGTCCGGTTTTTCCGCCGCACGCCGTTTCGGAGGCCGGATCCGGCCCGGTTTTTCCGCGGCAGGCCGTTTCGGAGGCCGGATCCGGCCCGGTTTTTCCGCCGCACGCCGTTTCGGAGGCCGGATCCGGTCCGGTTTTTCCGCCGCACGCCGTTTCGGAGGCCGGATCCGGCCCGGTTTTTCCGCCGCACGCCGTTTCGGAGGCCGGATCCGGCCCGGTTTTTCCGCGGCAGGCCGTTTCGGAGGCCGGATCCGGTCCGGTTTTTCCGCCGCACGCCGTTTCGGAGGCCGGATCCGGCCCGGTTTTTCCGCCGCACGCCGTTTCGGAGGCCGGATCCGGCCCGGTTTTTCCGCCGCACGCCGTTTCGGAGGCCGGATCCGGCCCGGTTTTTCCGCGGCAGGCCGTTTCGGAGGCCGGATCCGGCCCGGTTTTTCTGCGGCACGCCGTTTCGGAGGCCGGATCCGGTCCGGTTTTTCCGCCGCACGCCGTTTCGGAGGCCGGATCCGGCCCGGTTTTTCCGCCGCACGCCGTTTCGGAGGCCGGATCCGTCCCGGTTTTTCCGCCGCACGCCGTTTCGGAGGCTGGATCCGGCCCGGTTTTTCCGCGGCACGCCGTTTCGGAGGCCGGATCCGGTCCGGTTTTGTGCGGCACGCCGTTTCGGAGGCCGGATCCGGCCCGGTTTTTTCCGCCGCACGCCGTTTCGGAGGCCGGATCCGGCCCGGTCTTTGCGCCGCACGCCGTTTCGGAGGCCGGATCCGGCCCGGTTTTTCCGCGGCACGCCGTTTCGGAGGCCGGATCCGGCCCGGTTTTTCCGCCGCACGCCGTTTCGGAGGCCGGATCCGGCCCGGTTTTTCCGCGGCAGGCCGTTTCGGAGGCCGGATCCGGCCCGGTTTTTCCGCCGCACGCCGTTTCGGAGGCCGGATCCGGCCCGGTTTTTCCGCCGCACGCCGTTTCGGAGGCCGGATCCGGCCCGGTTTTCCCGCGGCAGGCCGTTTCGGAGGCCGGATCCGGCCCGGTTTTTCCGCCGCACGCCGTTTCGGAGGCCGGATCCGGCCCGTTTTTTCCGCCGCACGCCGTTTCGGGGGCCGGATCCGGTCAGGTTTTTGCGTGGCACGCCTTTTCGGAGGCCGGATCCGGCCCGGTTTTTCCGCGGCACGCCGTTTCGGGGGCCGGACCGGGTCCGGTTTTTGCGTGGCACGCCATTCCGTAGGCCGGATCCGGTCCGGTTTTTGCGCGGCACGCCATTTCAGAGGCCTGATCCGGTCCGGTATTTCCGCGGCACGCCGTTTCGGAGGCCGGATCCGGCCCGGTTTTTCCCGCCGCACGCCGTTTCGGAGGCCGGATCCGGCCCGGTTTTTCCGCCGCACGCCGTTTCGGAGGCCGGATCCGGCCCGGATTTTCCGCCGAACGCCGTTTCGGAGGCCGGATCCGGCCCGGTTTTTCCGCCGCACGCCGTTTCGGGGACCGGATCCGGCCCGGTTTTTCCGCCGCACGCCGTTTCGGAGGCCGGATCCGGCCCGGTTTTTCCGCGGCAGGCCGTTTCGGAGGCCGGATCCGGCCCGTTTTTTCCGCCGCACGCCGTTTCGGGGGCCGGATCCGGTCAGTTTTTTGCGTGGCACGCCTTTTCGGAGGCCGGATCCGGCCCGGTTTTTCCGCGGCACGCCGTTTCGGGGGCCAGACCGGGTCCGGTTTTTGCGTGGCACGCCATTCCGTAGGCCGGATCCGGACCGGTCTTTCCGCGGCACGCCGTTTCGGAGGCCGGATCCGGTCCGGTTTTTGTGCGGCACGCCGTTTCGGAGGCCGGATCCGGTCCGGTCTTTCCGCGGCACGCCGTTTCGGAGGCCTGATCCGGTCCGGTTTTACCGCGGCACGCCGTTTCGGAGGCCGGATCCGGTCCGGTCTTCCCGCGGCGCACCGTTTTGGAGGCCGGATCCGGCCCGGTTTTTCCGCTGCACGCCGTTTCGGAGGCCGGATCCGGCCCGGTTTTTCCGCGGCAGGGCGTTTCAGAGGCCGGATCCGGCCCGGTTTTTCCGCCGCACGCCGTTTCGGAGGCCGGATCCGGCCCGGTTTTTCCGCGGCAGGGCGTTTCGGAGGCCGGATCCGGCCCGGTTTTTCCGCGGCAGGCCGTTTCGGAGGCCGGATCCGGCCCGGTTTTTCTGCGGCAGGCCGTTTCGGAGGCCGGATCTGGCCCGGTTTTTCCGCCGCACGCCGTTTCGGAGGCCGGATCCGGCCCGGTTTTTCCGCCGCACGCCGTTTCGGAGGCCGGATCCGGCCCGGTTTTTCCGCCGCACGCCGTTTCGGAGGCCGGATCCGGCCCGGTTTTTCTGCGGCAGGCCGTTTCGGAGGCCGGATCCGGCCCGGTTTTTCCGCCGCACGCCGTTTCGGAGGCCGGATCCGGCCCGGTTTTTCCGCCGAACGCCGTTTCGGAGAGGCCGGATCCGGCCCGGTTTTTCCGCCGCACGCCGTTTCGGGGGCTGGATCCGGCCCGGTTTTTCCGCCGCACGCCGTTTCGGAGGCCGGATCCGGCCCGGTTTTTTCCGCCGCACGCCGTTTCGGAAGCTGGATCCGGCCCGGTTTTTCCGCGGCACGCCTTTTCGGAGGCCGGATCCAGCCCGGTTTTTCCGCCGCACGCCGTTTCGGAGGCCAGATCCGGCCCGGTTTTTCCGCCGCACGCCGTTTCGGAGGCCGGATCCGGCCCGTTTTTTCCGCCGCACGCCGTTTCGGGGGCCGGATCCGGTCAGGTTTTTGCGTGGCACGCCTTTTCGGAGGCCGGATCCGGCCCGGTTTTTCCGCGGCACGCCGTTTCGGGGGCCAGACCGGGTCCGGTTTTTGCGTGGCACGCCATTCCGTAGGCCGGATCCGGACCGGTCTTTCCGCGGCACGCCGTTTCGGAGGCCGGATCCGGTCCGGTTTTTGTGCGGCACGCCGTTTCGGAGGCCGGATCCGGTCCGGTCTTTCCGCGGCACGCCGTTTCGGAGGCCTGATCCGGTCCGGTTTTACCGCGGCACGCCGTTTCGGAGGCCGGATCCGGTCCGGTCTTCCCGCGGCGCACCGTTTTGGAGGCCGGATCCGGCCCGGTTTTTCCGCTGCACGCCGTTTCGGAGGCCGGATCCGGCCCGGTTTTTCCGCGGCAGGGCGTTTCAGAGGCCGGATCCGGCCCGGTTTTTCCGCCGCACGCCGTTTCGGAGGCCGGATCCGGCCCGGTTTTTCCGCCGCACGCCGTTTCGGAGGCCGGATCCGGCCCGGTTTTTCCGCCGCACGCCGTTTCGGAGGCCGGATCCGGCCCGGTTTTTCTGCGGCAGGCCGTTTCGGAGGCCGGATCCGGCCCGGTTTTTCCGCTGCACGCCGTTTCGGAGGCCGGATCCGGCCCGGTTTTTCCGCGGCAGGCCGTTTCGGAGGCCGGATCCGGCCCGTTTTTTCCGCCGCACGCCGTTTCGGGGGCCGGATCCGGTCCGGTTTTTGCGTGGCACGCCTTTTCGGAGGCCGGATCCGGCCCGGTTTTTCCGCGGCACACCGTTTCGGGGGCCGGACCGGGTCCGGTTTTTGCGTGGCACGCCATTCCGTAGGCCGGATCCGGTCCGGTTTTTGCGCGGCACGCCATTTCAGAGGCCTGATCCGGTCCGGTATTTCCGCGGCACGCCGTTTCGGAGGCCGGATCCGGTCCGGTTTTTGTGCGGCACGCCGTTTCGGAGGCCGGATCCGGTCCGGTCTTTCCGCGGCACGCCGTTTCGGAGGCCGGATCCGGTCCGGTTTTTGTGCGGCACGCCGTTTCGGAGGCCGGATCCGGTCCGGTCTTTCCGCGGCACGCCGTTTCGGAGGCCTGATCCGGTCCGGTTTTACCGCGGCACGCCGTTTCGGATGCCGGATCCGGTCCGGTCTTCCCGCGGCGCACCGTTTTGGAGGCCGGATCCGGCCCGGTTTTTCCGCTGCACGCCGTTTCGGAGGCCGGATCCGGCCCGGTTTTCCCGCGGCAGGCCGTTTCGGAGGCCGGATCCGGCCCGGTTTTTCCACCGCACGCCGTTTCGGAGGCCGGATCCGGCCCGGTTTTTCCGCGGCAGGCCGTTTCGGAGGCCGGATCCGGCCCGGTTTTTCCGCCGCACGCCGTTTCGGAGGCCGGATCCGGCCCGGTTTTTCTGCGGCAGGCCGTTTCGGAGGCCGGATCCGGCCCGGTTTTTCCGCCGCACGCCGTTTCGGAGGCCGGATCCGGCCCGGTTTTTCCGCGGCAGGCCGTTTCGGAGGCCGGATCCGGCCCGGTTTTTCTGCGGCAGGCCGTTTCGGAGGCCGGATCTGGCCCGGTTTTTCCGCCGCACGCCGTTTCGGGGGCCGGATCCGGCCCGGTTTTTCCGCCGCACGCCGTTTCGGAGGCTGGATCCGGCCCGGTTTTTCCGCCGCACGCCGTTTCGGAAGCTGGATCCGGCCCGGTTTTTCCGCGGCACGCCTTTTCGGAGGCTGGATCCGGCCCGTTTTTTCCGCCGCACGCCGTTTCGGAGGCCGGATCCGGCCCGGTTTTTCCGCCGCACGCCGTTTCGGAGGCCGGATCCGGCCCGGTTTTTCCGCCGCACGCCGTTTCGGAGGCTGGATCCGGCCCGGTTTTTCCGCCGCACGCCGTTTCGGAGGCTGGATCCTGCCCGGTTTTTCCGCCGCACGCAGTTTCGGAGGCCGGATCCGGCCCGGTTTTTCCGCCGAACGCCGTTTCGGAGGCCGGATCCGGCCCGGTTTTTCCGCCGCACGCCGTTTCGGGGACCGGATCCGGCCCGGTTTTTCCGCCGCACGCCGTTTCGGAGGCCGGATCCGGCCCGGTTTTTCCGCGGCAGGCCGTTTCGGAGGCCGGATCCGGCCCGTTTTTTCCGCCGCACGCCGTTTCGGGGGCCGGATCCGGTCAGTTTTTTGCGTGGCACGCCTTTTCGGAGGCCGGATCCGGCCCGGTTTTTCCGCGGCACGCCGTTTCGGGGGCCAGACCGGGTCCGGTTTTTGCGTGGCACGCCATTCCGTAGGCCGGATCCGGACCGGTCTTTCCGCGGCACGCCGTTTCGGAGGCCGGATCCGGTCCGGTTTTTGTGCGGCAGGCCGTTTCGGAGGCCGGATCCGGTCCGGTCTTTCCGCGGCACGCCGTTTCGGAGGCCTGATCCGGTCCGGTTTTACCGCGGCACGCCGTTTCGGAGGCCGGATCCGGTCCGGTCTTCCCGCGGCGCACCGTTTTGGAGGCCGGATCCGGCCCGGTTTTTCCGCTGCACGCCGTTTCGGAGGCCGGATCCGGCCCGGTTTTTCCGCGGCAGGGCGTTTCAGAGGCCGGATCCGGCCCGGTTTTTCCGCCGCACGCCGTTTCGGAGGCCGGATCCGGCCCGGTTTTTCCGCGGCAGGCCGTTTCGGAGGCCGGATCCGGCCCGGTTTTTCCGCCGCACGCCGTTTCGGAGGCCGGATCCGGCCCGGTTTTTCTGCGGCAGGCCGTTTCGGAGGCCGGATCCGGCCCGGTTTTTCCGCCGCACGCCGTTTCGGAGGCCGGATCCGGCCCGGTTTTTCCGCCGCACGCCGTTTCGGAGGCCGGATCCGGCCCGGTTTTTCCGCGGCAGGCCGTTTCGGAGGCCGGATCCGGCCCGGTTTTTCCGCGGCACGCCGTTTCGGAGGCCTGATCCGGTCCGGTTTTACCGCGGCACGCCGTTTCGGATGCCGGATCCGGTCCGGTCCTCCCGCGGCGCACCGTTTTGGAGGCCGGATCCGGCCCGGTTTTTCCGCTGCACGCCGTTTCGGAGGCCGGATCCGGCCCGGTTTTCCCGCGGCAGGCCGTTTCGGAGGCCGGATCCGGCCCGGTTTTTCCACCGCACGCCGTTTCGGAGGCCGGATCCGGCCCGGTTTTTCCGCGGCAGGCCGTTTCGGAGGCCGGATCCGGCCCGGTTTTTCCGCCGCACGCCGTTTCGGAGGCCGGATCCGGCCCGGTTTTTCTGCGGCAGGCCGTTTCGGAGGCCGGATCCGGCCCGGTTTTTCCGCCGCACGCCGTTTCGGAGGCCGGATCCGGCCCGGTTTTTCCGCGGCAGGCCGTTTCGGAGGCCGGATCCGGCCCGGTTTTTCTGCGGCAGGCCGTTTCGGAGGCCGGATCTGGCCCGGTTTTTCCGCCGCACGCCGTTTCGGAGGCCGGATCCGGCCCGGTTTTTCCGCCGAACGCCGTTTCGGAGGCCGGATCCGGCCCGGTTTTTCCGCCGCACGCCGTTTCGGAGGCTGGATCCGGCCCGGTTTTTCCGCCGCACGCCGTTTCGGAAGCTGGATCCGGCCCGGTTTTTCCGCGGCACGCCTTTTCGGAGGCTGGATCCGGCCCGGTTTTTCCGCCGCACGCCGTTTCGGAGGCCGGATCCGGCCCGGTTTTTTCCGCCGCACGCCGTTTCGGAGGCCGGATCCGGCCCGGTTTTTCCGCCGCACGCCGTTTCGGAGGCTGGATCCGGCCCGGTTTTTCCGCCGCACGCCGTTTCGGAGGCTGGATCCTGCCCGGTTTTTCCGCCGCACGCAGTTTCGGAGGCCGGATCCGGCCCGGTTTTTCCGCCGAACGCCGTTTCGGAGGCCGGATCCGGCCCGGTTTTTCCGCCGCACGCCGTTTCGGGGACCGGATCCGGCCCGGTTTTTCCGCCGCACGCCGTTTCGGAGGCCGGATCCGGCCCGGTTTTTCCGCGGCAGGCCGTTTCGGAGGCCGGATCCGGCCCGTTTTTTCCGCCGCACGCCGTTTCGGGGGCCGGATCCGGTCAGGTTTTTGCGTGGCACGCCTTTTCGGAGGCCGGATCCGGCCCGGTTTTTCCGCGGCACGCCGTTTCGGGGGCCAGACCGGGTCCGGTTTTTGCGTGGCACGCCATTCCGTAGGCCGGATCCGGACCGGTCTTTCCGCGGCACGCCGTTTCGGAGGCCGGATCCGGTCCGGTTTTTGTGCGGCACGCCGTTTCGGAGGCCGGATCCGGTCCGGTCTTTCCGCGGCACGCCGTTTCGGAGGCCTGATCCGGTCCGGTTTTACCGCGGCACGCCGTTTCGGAGGCCGGATCCGGTCCGGTCTTCCCGCGGCGCACCGTTTTGGAGGCCGGATCCGGCCCGGTTTTTCCGCTGCACGCCGTTTCGGAGGCCGGATCCGGCCCGGTTTTTCCGCGGCAGGGCGTTTCAGAGGCCGGATCCGGCCCGGTTTTTCCGCCGCACGCCGTTTCGGAGGCCGGATCCGGCCCGGTTTTTCCGCGGCAGGCCGTTTCGGAGGCCGGATCCGGCCCGGTTTTTCCGCCGCACGCCGTTTCGGAGGCCGGATCCGGCCCGGTTTTTCTGCGGCAGGCCGTTTCGGAGGCCGGATCCGGCCCGGTTTTTCCGCCGCACGCCGTTTCGGAGGCCGGATCCGGCCCGGTTTTTCCGCCGCACGCCGTTTCGGAGGCCGGATCCGGCCCGGTTTTTCTGCGGCAGGCCGTTTCGGAGGCCGGATCCGGCCCGGTTTTTCCGCCGCACGCCGTTTCGGAGGCCGGATCCGGCCCGGTTTTTCCGCCGCACGCCGTTTCGGAGGCCGGATCCGGCCCGGTTTTTCCGCGGCAGGCCGTTTCGGAGGCCGGATCCGGCCCGGTTTTTCTGCGGCAGGCCGTTTCGGAGGCCGGATCCGGCCCGGTTTTTCCGCCGCACGCCGTTTCGGAGGCCGGATCCGGCCCGGTTTTTCCGCCGAACGCCGTTTCGGAGGCCGGATCCGGCCCGGTTTTTCCGCCGCACGCCGTTTCGGGGGCCGGATCCGGCCCGGTTTTTCCGCCGCACGCCGTTTCGGAGGCCGGATCCGGCCCGGTTTTTCCGCCGCACGCCGTTTCGGAAGCTGGATCCGGCCCGGTTTTTCCGCGGCACGCCTTTTCGGAGGCCGGATCCAGCCCGGTTTTTCCGCCGCACGCCGTTTCGGAGGCCAGATCCGGCCCGGTTTTTCCGCCGCACGCCGTTTCGGAGGCCGGATCCGGCCCGGTTTTTCCGCGGCACGCCGTTTCGGAGGCCGGATCCAGCCCGGTTTTTCCGCCGCACGCCGTTTCGGAGGCCAGATCCGGCCCGGTTTTTCCGCCGCACGCCGTTTCGGAGGCCGGATCCGGCCCGGTTTTTCCGCGGCAGGCCGTTTCGGAGGCCGGATCCGGCCCGGATTTTCCGCCGCACGCCGTTTCGGAGGCCGGATCCGGCCCGGTTTTTCCGCCGCACGCCGTTTCGGAGGCCGGATCCGGCCCGGTTTTTCCGCCGCACGCCGTTTCGGAGGCCGGATCCGGCCCGGTTTTTCCGCCGAACGCCGTTTCGGAGGCCGGATCCGGCCCGGTTTTTCTGCGGCAGGCCGTTTCGGAGGCCGGATCCGGCCCGGTTTTTCCGCCGCACGCCGTTTCGGAGGCCGGATCCGGCCCGGTTTTTCCGCCGAACGCCGTTTCGGAGGCCGGATCCGGCCCGGTTTTTCCGCCGCACGCCGTTTCGGGGGCCGGATCCGGTCCGGTTTTTGCGTGGCACGCCTTTTCGGAGGCCGGATCCGGCCCGGTTTTTCCGCGGCAGGCCGTTTCGGAGGCCGGATCCGGCCCGTTTTTTCCGCCGCACGCCGTTTCGGGGGCCGGATCCGGTCCGGTTTTTGCGTGGCACGCCTTTTCGGAGGCCGGATCCGGCCCGGTTTTTCCGCGGCACGCCGTTTCGGGGGCCGGACCGGGTCCGGTTTTTGCGTGGCACGCCATTCCGTAGGCCGGATCCGGTCCGGTTTTTGCGCGGCACGCCATTTCAGAGGCCTGATCCGGTCCGGTATTTCCGCGGAACGCCGTTTCGGAGGCCGGATCCGGTCCGGTTTTTGTGCGGCACGCCGTTTCGGAGGCCGGATCCGGCCCGGTTTTTCCGCGGCACGCCGTTTCGGAGGCCGGATCCGGTCCGCTTTTTGTGCGGCACGCCGTTTCGGAGGCCGGATCCGGTCCGGTCTTTCCGCGGCACGCCGTTTCGGAGGCCGGATCCGGTCCGGTCTTCCCGCGGCGCACCGTTTTGGAGGCCGGATCCGGCCCGGTTTTTTCCGCTGCACGCCGTTTCGGAGGCCGGATCCGGCCCGGTTTTTCCGCGGCAGGGCGTTTCGGAGGCCGGATCCGGCCCGGTTTTTCCACCGCACGCCGTTTCGGAGGCCGGATCCGGCCCGGTTTTTCCGCCGCACGCCGTTTCGGAGGCCGGATCCGGCCCGGTTTTTCCGCGGCAGGCCGTTTCGGAGGCCGGATCCGGCCCGGTTTTTCCGCCGCACGCCGTTTCGGAGGCCGGATCCGGCCCGGTTTTTCCGCGGCACGCCGTTTCGGAGGCCGGATCCGGCCCAGTTTTTCCGCCGCACGCCGTTTCGGAGGCCGGATCCGGCCCGGTTTTTCCGCGGCAGGCCGTTTCGGAGGCCGGATCCGGCCCGGTTTTTCCGCGGCAGGGCGTTTCGGAGGCCGGATCCGGCCCGGTTTTTCCACCGCACGCCGTTTCGGAGGCCGGATCCGGCCCGGTTTTTCCGCCGCACGCCGTTTCGGAGGCCGGATCCGGCCCGGTTTTTCCGCCGCACGCCGTTTCGGAGGCCGGATCCGGCCCGGTTTTTCCGCCGCACGCCGTTTCGGAGGCCGGATCCGGCCCGGTTTTTCCGCCGCACGCCGTTTCGGAGGCCGGATCCGGCCCGGTTTTTCCGCCGCACGCCGTTTCGGAGGCCGGATCCGGCCCGGTTTTTCCGCGGCAGGCCGTTTCGGAGGCCGGATCCGGCCCGGTTTTTCCGCGGCACGCCGTTTCGGAGGCCGGATCCGGCCCGGTTTTTCCGCGGCACGCCGTTTCCGGCCCGGTTTTTCCGCGGCACGCCGTTTCGGAGGCCGGATCTGGCCCGGTTTTTCCGCGGACGCCGTTTCGGAGGCGGGATCCGGCCCGGTTTTTCCGCGGCACGCCGTTTCCGGCCCGGTTTTTCCGCGGCACGCCGTTTCGGAGGCCGGATCCGGCCCGGTTTTTCCGCGGCACGCCGTTTCGGAGGCCGGATCCGGCCCGGTTTTTCCGCCGCACGCCGTTTCAGAGGCCGGATCCGGTCCGGTTTTTGCGTGGCACGCCTTTTCGGAGGCCGGATCCGGCCCGGTTTTTCTGCGGCACGCCGTTTCGGGGGCCGGACCGGGTCCGGTTTTTGCGTGGCACGCCATTCCGTAGGCCGGATCCGGTCCGGTTTTTGCACGGCCCGCCATTTCAGAGGCCTGATCCGGTCCGGTATTTCCGCGGCACGCCGTTTCGGAGGCCGGATCCGGCCCGGTCTTTCCGCGGCACGCCGTTTCGGAGGCCGGATCCGGTCCGGTCTTTCCGCGGCACGCCGTTTCGGAGGCCGGATCCGGTCCGGTTTTTGTGCGGCACGCCGTTTCGGAGGCCTGATCCGGTCCGGTTTTACCGCGGCACGCCGTTTCGGAGGCCGGATCCGGCCCGGTTTTTCCGCCGCACGCCGTTTCGGAGGCCGGATCCGGCCCGGTTTTTCCGCCGCACGCCGTTTCGGAGGCTGGATCCGGCCCGGTTTTTCCGCGGCACGCCTTTTCGGAGGCTGGATCCGGCCCGGTTTTTACGCCGCACGCCGTTTCGGAGGCCGGATCCGGCCCGGTTTTTCCGCCGCACGCCATTTCGGAGGCCGGATCCGGCCCGGTCTTTCCGCCGCACGCCGTTTCGGAGGCCGGATCCGGCCCGGTTTTTCCACCGCACGCCGTTTCGGAGGCCGGATCCGGCCCGGTTTTTCCGCCGCACGCCGTTTCGGAGGCCGGATCCGGTCCGGTTTTTCCGCCGCACGCCGTTTCGGAGGCCGGATCCGGCCCGGTTTTTCCGCCGCACGCCGTTTCGGGGGCCGGATCCGGCCCGGTTTTTCCGCCGCACGCCGTTTCGGAGGCCGGATCCGGCCCGGTTTTTCCGCGGCAGGCCGTTTCGGAGGCCGGATCCGGCCCGTTTTTTCCGCCGCACGCCGTTTCGGGGGCCGGATCCGGTCCGGTTTTTGCGTGGCACGCCTTTTCGGAGGCCGGATCCGGCCCGGTTTTTCCGCGGCACGCCGTTTCGGGGGCCGGACCGGGTCCGGTTTTTGCGTGGCACGCCATTCCGTAGGCCGGATCCGGTCCGGTTTTTGCGCGGCACGCCATTTCAGAGGCCTGATCCGGTCCGGTATTTCCGCGGAACGCCGTTTCGGAGGCCGGATCCGGTCCGGTTTTTGTGCGGCACGCCGTTTCGGAGGCCGGATCCGGCCCGGTTTTTCCGCGGCACGCCGTTTCGGAGGCCGGATCCGGTCCGCTTTTTGTGCGGCACGCCGTTTCGGAGGCCGGATCCGGTCCGGTCTTTCCGCGGCACGCCGTTTCGGAGGCCGGATCCGGTCCGGTCTTCCCGCGGCGCACCGTTTTGGAGGCCGGATCCGGCCCGGTTTTTCCGCTGCACGCCGTTTCGGAGGCCGGATCCGGCCCGGTTTTTCCGCGGCAGGGCGTTTCGGAGGCCGGATCCGGCCCGGTTTTTCCACCGCACGCCGTTTCGGAGGCCGGATCCGGCCCGGTTTTTCCGCCGCACGCCGTTTCGGAGGCCGGATCCGGCCCGGTTTTTCCGCGGCAGGCCGTTTCGGAGGCCGGATCCGGCCCGGTTTTTCCGCCGCACGCCGTTTCGGAGGCCGGATCCGGCCCGGTTTTTCCGCGGCACGCCGTTTCGGAGGCCGGATCCGGCCCAGTTTTTCCGCCGCACGCCGTTTCGGAGGCCGGATCCGGCCCGGTTTTTCCGCGGCAGGCCGTTTCGGAGGCCGGATCCGGCCCGGTTTTTCCGCGGCAGGGCGTTTCGGAGGCCGGATCCGGCCCGGTTTTTCCACCGCACGCCGTTTCGGAGGCCGGATCCGGCCCGGTTTTTCCGCCGCACGCCGTTTCGGAGGCCGGATCCGGCCCGGTTTTTCCGCCGCACGCCGTTTCGGAGGCCGGATCCGGCCCGGTTTTTCCGCCGCACGCCGTTTCGGAGGCCGGATCCGGCCCGGTTTTTCCGCCGCACGCCGTTTCGGAGGCCGGATCCGGCCCGGTTTTTCCGCGGCAGGCCGTTTCGGAGGCCGGATCCGGCCCGGTTTTTCCGCGGCACGCCGTTTCGGAGGCGGGATCCGGCCCGGTTTTTCCGCGGCACGCCGTTTCCGGCCCGGTTTTTCCGCGGCACGCCGTTTCGGAGGCCGGATCCGGCCCGGTTTTTCCGCGGCACGCCGTTTCGGAGGCCGGATCCGGCCCGGTTTTTCCGCCGCACGCCGTTTCAGAGGCCGGATCCGGTCCGGTTTTTGCGTGGCACGCCTTTTCGGAGGCCGGATCCGGCCCGGTTTTTCCGCGGCACGCCGTTTCGGGGGCCGGACCGGGTCCGGTTTTTGCGTGGCACGCCATTCCGTAGGCCGGATCCGGTCCGGTTTTTGCACGGCCCGCCATTTCAGAGGCCTGATCCGGTCCGGTATTTCCGCGGCACGCCGTTTCGGAGGCCGGATCCGGCCCGGTCTTTCCGCGGCACGCCGTTTCGGAGGCCGGATCCGGTCCGGTCTTTCCGCGGCACGCCGTTTCGGAGGCCGGATCCGGTCCGGTTTTTGTGCGGCACGCCGTTTCGGAGGCCTGATCCGGTCCGGTTTTACCGCGGCACGCCGTTTCGGAGGCCGGATCCGGCCCGGTTTTTCCGCCGCACGCCGTTTCGGAGGCCGGATCCGGCCCGGTTTTTCCGCCGCACGCCGTTTCGGAGGCTGGATCCGGCCCGGTTTTTCCGCGGCACGCCTTTTCGGAGGCTGGATCCAGCCCGGTTTTTCCGCCGCACGCCGTTTCGGAGGCCGGATCCGGCCCGGTTTTTCCGCCGCACGCCATTTCGGAGGCCGGATCCGGCCCGGTCTTTCCGCCGCACGCCGTTTCGGAGGCCGGATCCGGCCCGGTTTTTCCACCGCACGCCGTTTCGGAGGCCGGATCCGGCCCGGTTTTTCCGCCGCACGCCGTTTCGGAGGCCGGATCCGGTCCGGTTTTTCCGCCGCACGCCGTTTCGGAGGCCGGATCCGGCCCGGTTTTTCTGCGGCACGCCGTTTCGGAGGCCGGATCCGGCCCGGTTTTTCCGCCGCACGCCGTTTCGGAGGCCGGATCCGGCCCGGTTTTTCCGCCGAACGCCGTTTCGGAGGCCGGATCCGGCCCGGTTTTTCCGCCGCACGCCGTTTCGGGGGCCGGATCCGGCCCGGTTTTTCCGCCGCACGCCGTTTCGGGGGCCGGATCCGGCCCGGTTTTTCCGCCGCACGCCGTTTCGGAGGCCGGATCCGGCCCGGTTTTTCCGCCGCACGCCGTTTCGGAGGCCGGATCCGGCCCGGTTTTTCCGCGGCACGCCTTTTCGGAGGCCGGATCCGGCCCGGTTTTTCCGCCGCACGCCGTTTCGGAGGCCGGATCCGGCCCGGTTTTTCCGCCGCACGCCATTTCGGAGGCCGGATCCGGCCCGGTCTTTCCGCCGCACGCCGTTTCGGAGGCCGGATCCGGCCCGGTTTTTCCACCGCACGCCGTTTCGGAGGCCGGATCCGGCCCGGTTTTTCCGCCGCACGCCGTTTCGGAGGCCGGATCCGGCCCGGTTTTTCCGCCGCACGCCGTTTCGGAGGCCGGATCCGGCCCGGTTTTTCTGCGGCACGCCGTTTCGGAGGCCGGATCCGGCCCGGTTTTTCCGCGGCACGCCGTTTCGGAGGCCGGATCCGGCCCGGTTTTTCCGCTGAACGCCGTTTCGGAGGCCGGATCCGGCCCGGTTTTTCCGCCGCACGCCGTTTCGGGGGCCGGATCCGGCCCGGTTTTTCCGCGGCACGCCGTTTCGGAGGCCGGATCCGGCCCGTTTTTTCCGCCGCACGCCGTTTCGGAGGCCGGATCCGGCCCGTTTTTTCCGCCGCACGCCGTTTCGGGGGCCGGATCCTGTCCGGTTTTTGCGTGGCACGCCTTTTCGGAGGCCGGATCCGGCCCGGTTTTTCCGCGGCACGCCGTTTCGGGGGCCGGACCGGGTCCGGTTTTTGCGTGGCACGCCATTCCGTAGGCCGGATCCGGTCCGGTTTTTGCGCGGCACGCCATTTCAGAGGCCTGATCCGGTCCGGTATTTCCGCGGCACGCCGTTTCGGAGGCCGGATCCGGTCCGGTTTTTGTGCGGCACGCCGTTTCGGAGGCCGGATCCGGTCCGGTCTTTCCGCGGCACGCCGTTTCGGAGGCCGGATCCGGTCCGGTTTTTGTGCGGCACGCCGTTTCGGAGGCCGGATCCGGCCCGGTTTTTCCGCCGCACGCCGTTTCGGAGGCCGGATCCTGCCCGGTTTTTCCGCGGCAGGCCGTTTCGGAGGCCGGATCCGGCCCGGTTTTTCCACCGCACGCCGTTTCGGAGGCCGGATCCGGTCCGGTTTTTCCGCCGCACGCCGTTTCGGAGGCCGGATCCGGCCCGGTTTTTCCCGCGGCAGGCCGTTTCGGAGGCCGGATCCGGCCCGGTTTTTCTGCGGCAGGCCGTTTCGGAGGCCGGATCCGGCCCGGTTTTTCCGCCGCACGCCGTTTCGGAGGCCGGATCCGGCCCGGTTTTTCCGCCGCACGCCGTTTCGGAGGCCGGATCCGGCCCGGTTTTTCCGCCGCACGCCGTTTCGGGGGCCGGATCCGGCCCGGTTTTTTCCGCCGCACGCCGTTTCGGAGGCCGGATCCGGCCCGGTTTTTCCGCCGCACGCCGTTTCGGAGGATGGATCCGGCCCGGTTTTTCCGCGGCACGCCTTTTCGGAGGCCGGATCCGGCCCGGTTTTTCCGCCGCACGCCGTTTCGGAGGCCGGATCCGGCCCGGTTTTTCCGCCGCACGCCGTTTCGGAGGCCGGATCCGGCCCGGTTTTTCCGCCGCACGCCGTTTCGGAGGCCGGATCCGGCCCGGTTTTTCCGCGGCAGGCCGTTTCGGAGGCCGGATCCGGCCCGGTTTTTCCGCGGCACGCCGTTTCGGAGGCGGGATCCGGCCCGGTTTTTCCGGCAGGCCGTTTCGGAGGCCGGATCCGGCCCGGTTTTTCCGCCGCACGCCGTTTCGGAGGCCGGATCCGGCCCGGTTTTTCCGCCGCACGCCGTTTCGGAGGCCGGATCCGGCCCGGTTTTCCCGCGGCAGGCCGTTTCGGAGGCCGGATCCGGCCCGGTTTTTCCGCCGCACGCCGTTTCGGGGGCCGGATCCGGACCGGTTTTTCCGCCGCACGCCGTTTCGGAAGCTGGATCCGGCCCGGTTTTTCCGCGGCACGCCTTTTCGGAGGCCGGATCCGGCCCGGTTTTTCCGCCGCACGCCGTTTCGGAGGCCGGATCCGGCCCGGTTTTTCCGCCGCACGCCGTTTCGGAGGCCGGATCCGGCCCGGTTTTTCCGCGGCAGGCCGTTTCGGAGGCCGGATCCGGCCCGTTTTTTCCGCCGCACGCCGTTTCGGGGGCCGGATCCGGTCCGGTTTTTGCGTGGCACGCCTTTTCGGAGGCCGGATCCGGCCCGGTTTTTCCGCGGCACGCCGTTTCGGGGGCCGGACCGGGTCCGGTTTTTGCGTGGCACGCCATTCCGTAGGCCGCATCCGGTCCGGTTTTTGCGCGGCACGCCATTTCAGAGGCCTGATCCGGTCCGGTATTTCCGCGGCACGCCGTTTCGGAGGCCGGATCCGGTCCGGTTTTTGTGCGGCACGCCGTTTCGGAGGCCGGATCCGGTCCGGTCTTTCCGCGGCACGCCGTTTCGGAGGCCTGATCCGGTCCGGTTTTACCGCGGCACGCCGTTTCGGATGCCGGATCCGGTCCGGTCTTCCCACGGCGCACCGTTTTGGAGGCCGGATCCGGCCCGGTTTTTCCGCTGCACGCCGTTTCGGAGGCCGGATCCGGCCCGGTTTTTCCGCGGCAGGGCGTTTCGGAGGCCGGATCCGGCCCGGTTTTTCCACCGCACGCCGTTTCGGAGGCCGGATCCGGCCCGGTTTTTCCGCGGCAGGCCGTTTCGGAGGCCGGATCCGGCCCGGTTTTTCCGCCGCACGCCGTTTCGGAGGCCGGATCCGGCCCGGTTTTTCTGCGGCAGGCCGTTTCGGAGGCCGGATCCGGCCCGGTTTTTCCGCCGCACGCCGTTTTGGAGGCCGGATCCGGCCCGGTTTTTCCGCCGCACGCCGTTTTGGAGGCCGGATCCGGCCCGGTTTTTCCGCGGCAGGCCGTTTCGGAGGCCGGATCCGGCCCGGTTTTTCCGCCGCACGCCGTTTCGGAGGCCGGATCCGGCCCGGTTTTTCCGCCGCACGCCGTTTCGGGGGCCGGATCCGGCCCGGTTTTTCCGCCGCACGCCGTTTCGGAGGCCGGATCCGGCCCGGTTTTTCCGCCGCACGCCGTTTCGGGGGCCGGATCCGGACCGGTTTTTCCGCCGCACGCCGTTTCGGAAGCTGGATCCGGCCCGGTTTTTCCGCGGCACGCCTTTTCGGAGGCCGGATCCGGCCCGGTTTTTCCGCCGCACGCCGTTTCGGAGGCCGGATCCGGCCCGGTCTTTCCGCCGCACGCCGTTTCGGAGGCCGGATCCGGCCCGGTTTTTCCGCGGCAGGCCGTTTCGGAGGCCGGATCCGGCCCGGTTTTTCCGCCGCACGCCGTTTCGGAGGCCGGATCCGGTCCGGTTTTTCCGCCGCACGCCGTTTCGGAGGCCGGATCCGGCCCGGTTTTTCCGCCGCACGCCGTTTCGGAGGCCGGATCCGGCCCGGTTTTTCCGCGGCAGGCCGTTTCGGAGGCCGGATCCGGCCCGGTTTTTCTGCGGCAGGCCGTTTCGGAGGCCGGATCCGGCCCGGTTTTTCCGCCGCACGCCGTTTCGGAGGCCGGATCCAGCCCGGTTTTTCCGCCGAACGCCGTTTCGGAGGCCGGATCCGGCCCGGTTTTTCCGCCGCACGCCGTTTCGGGGGCCGGATCCGGCCCGGTTTTTCCGCCGCACGCCGTTTCGGAGGCCGGATCCGGCCCGGTTTTTCCGCGGCAGGCCGTTTCGGAGGCCGGATCCGGCCCGTTTTTTCCGCCGCACGCCGTTTCGGGGGCCGGATCCGGTCCGGTTTTTGCGTGGCACGCCTTTTCGGAGGCCGGATCCGGCCCGGTTTTTCCGCGGCACGCCGTTTCGGGGGCCGGACCGGGTCCGGTTTTTGCGTGGCACGCCATTCCGTAGGCCGCATCCGGTCCGGTTTTTGCGCGGCACGCCATTTCAGAGGCCTGATCCGGTCCGGTATTTCCGCGGCACGCCGTTTCGGAGGCCGGATCCGGTCCGGTTTTTGTGCGGCACGCCGTTTCGGAGGCCGGATCCGGTCCGGTCTTTCCGCGGCACGCCGTTTCGGAGGCCGGATCCGGTCCGGTTTTTGTGCGGCACGCCGTTTCGGAGGCCGGATCCGGTCCGGTCTTTCCGCGGCACGCCGTTTCGGAGGCCTGATCCGGTCCGGTTTTACCGCGGCACGCCGTTTCGGAGGCCGGATCCGGTCCGGTCTTCCCGCGGCGCACCGTTTTGGAGGCCGGATCCGGCCCGGTTTTTCCGCTGCACGCCGTTTCGGAGGCCGGATCCGGCCCGGTTTTTCCGCGGCAGGGCGTTTCGGAGGCCGGATCCGGCCCGGTTTTTCCACCGCACGCCGTTTCGGAGGCCGGATCCGGTCCGGTTTTTCCGCCGCACGCCGTTTCGGAGGCCGGATCCGGCCCGGTTTTTCCGCGGCACGCCGTTTCGGAGGCCGGATCCGGCCCGGTTTTTCCGCCGCACGCCGTTTCGGAGGCCGGATCCGGCCCGGTTTTTCCGCCGCACGCCG
Organism: Phalacrocorax aristotelis; assembly: GCF_949628215.1. NCBI lineage: Eukaryota > Metazoa > Chordata > Aves > Suliformes > Phalacrocoracidae > Phalacrocorax > Phalacrocorax aristotelis. The sequence goes on from NW_027441361.1 coordinate 1,422,338, forward strand.
TTTCGGAGGCCGGATCCGGCCCAGTTTTTCCGCCGCATGCCATTTCGGAGGCCGGATCCGGCCCGGTTTTTCCGCGGCAGGCCGTTTCGGAGGCCGGATCCGGCCCGGTTTTTCTGCGGCAGGCCGTTTCGGAGGCCGGATCCGGCCCGGTTTTTCCGCCGCACGCCGTTTCGGAGGCCGGATCCGGCCCGGTTTTTCCGCCGAACGCCGTTTCGGAGGCCGGATCCGGCCCGGTTTTTCCGCCGCACGCCGTTTCGGGGGCCGGATCCGGCCCGGTTTTTCCGCCGCACGCCGTTTCGGAGGCTGGATCCGGCCCGGTTTTTCCGCCGCACGCCGTTACGGAAGCTGGATCCGGCCCGGTTTTTCCGCGGCACGCCTTTTCGGAGGCCGGATCCGGCCCGGTTTTTCCGCCGCACGCCGTTTCGGAGGCCGGATCCGGCCCGGTTTTTCCGCCGCACGCCGTTTCGGAGGCCGGATCCGGCCCGGTCTTTCCGCCGCACGCCGTTTCGGAGGCCGGATCCGGCCCGGTTTTTCCGCGGCAGGCCGTTTCGGAGGCCGGATCCGGCCCGGTTTTTCCGCCGCACGCCGTTTCGGAGGCCGGATCCGGTCCGGTTTTTCCGCCGCACGCCGTTTCGGAGGCCGGATCCGGCCCGGTTTTTCCGCCGCACGCCGTTTCGGAGGCCGGATCCGGCCCGGTTTTTCCGCCGCACGCCGTTTCGGAGGCCGGATCCGGCCCGGTTTTTCCGCGGCAGGCCGTTTCGGAGGCCGGATCCGGTCCGGTTTTTGTGCGGCACGCCGTTTCGGAGGCCGGATCCGGTCCGGTCTTTCCGCGGCACGCCGTTTCGGAGGTCGGATCCGGTCCGGTATTTCCGCGGCACGCCGTTTCGGAGGCCGGATCCGGTCCGGTCTTTCCGCGGCACGCCGTTTCGGAGGCCTGATCCGGTCCGGTTTTACCGCGGCACGCCGTTTCGGAGGCCGGATCCGGTCCGGTCTTTCCGCGGCGCACCGTTTTGGAGGCCGGATCCGGCCCGGTTTTTCCGCTGCACGCCGTTTCGGAGGCCGGATCCGGCCCGGTTTTTCCGCGGCAGGGCGTTTCGGAGGCCGGATCCGGCCCGGTTTTTCCACCGCACGCCGTTTCGGAGGCCGGATCCGGCCCGGTTTTTCCGCCGCACGCCGTTTCGGAGGCCGGATCCGGCCCGGTTTTTCCGCCGCACGCCGTTTCGGAGGCCGGATCCGGCCCGGTTTTTCCACCGCACGCCGTTTCGGAGGCCGGATCCGGCCCGGTTTTTCCGCCGCACGCCGTTTCGGAGGCCGGATCCGGCCCAGTTTTTCCGCCGCACGCCGTTTCGGAGGCCGGATCCGGCCCGGTTTTTCCGCGGCAGGCCGTTTCGGAGGCCGGATCCGGCCCGGTTTTTCTGCGGCAGGCCGTTTCGGAGGCCGGATCCGGCCCGGTTTTTCCGCCGCACGCCATTTCGGAGGCCGGATCCGGCCCGGTTTTTCCGCGGCACGCCGTTTCGGAGGCCGGATCCGGCCCGGTTTTTCCGCCGCACGCCGTTTCGGAAGCTGGATCCGGCCCGGTTTTTCCGCCGCACGCCGTTTCGGAGGCCGGATCCAGCCCGGTTTTTCCGCCGCACGCCGTTTCGGAGGCCGGATCCGGCCCGGTTTTTCCGCCGCACGCCGTTTCGGAGGCCGGATCCGGCCCGGTTTTTCCGCCGCACGCCGTTTCGGAGGCCGGATCCGGCCCGGTCTTTCCGCCGCACGCCGTTTCGGAGGCCGGATCCGGCCCGGTTTTTCCGCGGCAGGCCGTTTCGGAGGCCGGATCCGGCCCGGTTTTTCCGCGGCAGGCCGTTTCGGAGGCCGGATCCGGTCCGGTTTTTCCGCCGCACGCCGTTTCGGAGGCCGGATCCGGCCCGGTTTTTGTGCGGCACGCCGTTTCGGAGGCCGGATCCGGTCCGGTCTTTCCGCGGCACGCCGTTTCGGAGGCCGGATCCGGTCCGGTTTTTCCGCGGCACGCCGTTTCGGAGGCCGGATCGGGTCCGGTTTTTGCGCGGCACGCCGTTTCGGAGGCCGGACCGGGTCCGGTTTTTCCGCGGCACGCCGTTTCGGAGGCCGGATCCGGCCCGGTTTTTCCGCCGCACGCCATTTTGGAGGCCAGATCCGGCCCGGTTTTTCCGCCGCACGCCGTTTCAGAGGCCGGATCCGGCCCGGTTTTTCCGCGGCACGCCGTTTCGGAGGCCGGATCCGGCCCGGTTTTTCCGCCGCACGCCGTTTCGGAGGCCGGATCCGGCCCGGTTTTTCCGCCGCACGCCGTTTCAGAGGCCGGATCCGGCCCGGTTTTTCCGCCGCACGCCGTTTCGGAGGCCGGATCCGGCCCGGTTTTTCCGCCGCACGCCGTTTCGGAGGCCGGATCCGGCCCGGTTTTTCTGCGGCAGGCCGTTTCGGAGGCCGGATCCGGCCCGGTTTTTCCGCCGCACGCCGTTTCGGAGGCCGGATCCGGCCCGGTTTTTCCGCCGAACGCCGTTTCGGAGGCCGGATCCGGCCCGGTTTTTCTGCGGCAGGCCGTTTCGGAGGCCGGATCCGGCCCGGTTTTTCCGCCGCACGCCGTTTCGGAGGCCGGATCCGGCCCGGTTTTTCCGCCGAACGCCGTTTCGGAGGCCGGATCCGGCCCGGTTTTTCCGCCGCACGCCGTTTCGGGGGCCGGATCCGGCCCGGTTTTTCCGCCGAACGCCGTTTCGGAGGCCGGATCCGGCCCGGTTTTTCCGCCGCACGCCGTTTCGGGGGCCGGATCCGGCCCGGTTTTTCCGCCGCACGCCGTTTCGGAGGCCGGATCCGGCCCGGTTTTTGTGCGGCACGCCGTTTCGGAGGCCGGATCCGGCCCGTTTTTTCCGCCGCACGCCGTTTCGGGGGCCGGATCCAGTCCGGTTTTTGCGTGGCACGCCTTTTCGGAGGCCGGATCCGGCCCGGTTTTTCCGCGGCACGCCGTTTCGGGGGCCGGACCGGGTCCGGTTTTTGCGTGGCACGCCATTCCGTAGGCCGGATCCGGTCCGGTTTTTGCGCGGCACGCCATTTCAGAGGCCTGATCCGGTCCGGTATTTCCGCGGCACGCCGTTTCGGAGGCCGGATCCGGTCCGGTTTTTGTGCGGCACGCCGTTTCGGAGGCCGGATCCGGTCCGGTCTTTCCGCGGCACGCCGTTTCGGAGGCCGGATCCGGTCCGGTTTTTGTGCGGCACGCCGTTTCGGAGGCCGGATCCGGTCCGGTCTTTCCGCGGCACGCCGTTTCGGAGGCCTGATCCGGTCCGGTTTTACTGCGGCACGCCGTTTCGGAGGCCGGATCCGGCCCGGTCTTCCCGCGGCGCACCGTTTTGGAGGCCGGATCCGGCCCGGTTTTTCCGCCGCACGCCGTTTCGGAGGCCGGATCCGGCCCGGTTTTTCCGCGGCAGGGCGTTTCGGAGGCCGGATCCGGCCCGGTTTTTCCACCGCACGCCGTTTCGGAGGCCGGATCCGGCCCGGTTTTTTCCGCCGCACGCCGTTTCGGAGGCCGGATCCGGCCCGGTTTTTCCGCCGCACGCCGTTTCGGAGGCCGGATCCGGCCCGGTTTTTCTGCGGCAGGCCGTTTCGGAGGCCGGATCCGGCCCGGTTTTTCTGCGGCAGGCCGTTTCGGAGGCCGGATCCGGCCCGGTTTTTCCGCCGCACGCCGTTTCGGAGGCCGGATCCGGCCCGGTTTTTCCGCCGCACGCCGTTTCGGAAGCTGGATCCGGCCCGGTTTTTCCGCGGCACGCCTTTTCGGAGGCTGGATCCAGCCCGGTTTTTCCGCCGCACGCCGTTTCGGAGGCCGGATCCGGCCCGGTTTTTCCGCCGCACGCCGTTTCGGAGGCCGGATCCGGCCCGGTTTTTCCGCCGCACGCCGTTTCGGAGGCCGGATCCGGCCCGGTCTTTCCGCCGCACGCCGTTTCGGGGGCCGGATCCGGCCCGGTTTTTCCGCGGCAGGCCGTTTCGGAGGCCGGATCCGGCCCGGTTTTTCCGCGGCACGCCGTTTCGGAGGCCGGATCCGGCCCGGTTTTTCCGCCGCACGCCGTTTCGGAGGCCGGATCCGGCCCGGTTTTTGTGCGGCACGCCGTTTCGGAGGCCGGATCCGGTCCGGTCTTTCTGCGGCACGCCGTTTCGGAGGCCGGATCCGGTCCGGTTTTTCCGCGGCACGCCGTTTCGGAGGCCGGATCGGGTCCGGTTTTTGCGCGGCACGCCGTTTCGGAGGCCGGACCGGGTCCGGTTTTTCCGCGGCACGCCGTTTCGGAGGCCGGATCCGGCCCGGTTTTTCCGCCGCACGCCATTTTGGAGGCCAGATCCGGCCCGGTTTTTCCGCCGCACGCCGTTTCAGAGGCCGGATCCGGCCCGGTTTTTCCGCGGCACGCCGTTTCGGAGGCCGGATCCGGCCCGGTTTTTCCGCCGCACGCCGTTTCGGAGGCCGGATCCGGCCCGGTTTTTCCGCCGCACGCCGTTTCGGAGGCCGGATCCGGCCCGGTTTTTCCGCCGCACGCCGTTTCGGAGGCCGGATCCGGCCCGGTTTTTCTGCGGCAGGCCGTTTCGGAGGCCGGATCCGGCCCGGTTTTTCCGCCGCACGCCGTTTCGGAGGCCGGATCCGGCCCGGTTTTTCCGCCGAACGCCGTTTCGGAGGCCGGATCCGGCCCGGTTTTTCTGCGGCAGGCCGTTTCGGAGGCCGGATCCGGCCCGGTTTTTCCGCGGCACGCCGTTTCGGAGGCCGGATCCGGCCCGGTTTTTCCGCCGAACGCCGTTTCGGAGGCCGGATCCGGCCCAGTTTTTCCGCCGCACGCCGTTTCGGGGGCCGGATCCGGCCCGGTTTTTCCGCCGAACGCCGTTTCGGAGGCCGGATCCGGCCCGGTTTTCCCGCGGCACGCCGTTTCGGGGGCCGGATCCGGCCCGGTTTTTCCGCCGCACGCCGTTTCGGAGGCCGGATCCGGCCCGGTTTTTCCGCCGCACGCCGTTTCGGAGGCCGGATCCGGCCCGTTTTTTCCGCCGCACGCCGTTTCGGGGGCCGGATCCAGTCCGGTTTTTGCGTGGCACGCCTTTTCGGAGGCCGGATCCGGCCCGGTTTTTCCGCGGCACGCCGTTTCGGGGGCCGGACCGGGTCCGGTTTTTGCGTGGCACGCCATTCCGTAGGCCGGATCCGGTCCGGTTTTTGCGCGGCACGCCATTTCAGAGGCCTGATCCGGTCCGGTATTTCCGCGGCACGCCGTTTCGGAGGCCGGATCCGGTCCGGTTTTTGTGCGGCACGCCGTTTCGGAGGCCGGATCCGGTCCGGTCTTTCCGCGGCACGCCGTTTCGGAGGCCGGATCCGGTCCGGTTTTTGTGCGGCACGCCGTTTCGGAGGCCGGATCCGGTCCGGTCTTTCCGCGGCACGCCGTTTCGGAGGCCTGATCCGGTCCGGTTTTACTGCGGCACGCCGTTTCGGAGGCCGGATCCGGCCCGGTCTTCCCGCGGCGCACCGTTTTGGAGGCCGGATCCGGCCCGGTTTTTCCGCCGCACGCCGTTTCGGAGGCCGGATCCGGCCCGGTTTTTCCGCGGCAGGGCGTTTCGGAGGCCGGATCCGGCCCGGTTTTTCCACCGCACGCCGTTTCGGAGGCCGGATCCGGCCCGGTTTTTCCGCCGCACGCCGTTTCGGAGGCCGGATCCGGCCCGGTTTTTCCGCCGCACGCCGTTTCGGAGGCCGGATCCGGCCCGGTTTTTCTGCGGCAGGCCGTTTCGGAGGCCGGATCCGGCCCGGTTTTTCTGCGGCAGGCCGTTTCGGAGGCCGGATCCGGCCCGGTTTTTCCGCGGCAGGCCGTTTCGGAGGCCGGATCCGGCCCGGTTTTTCCGCCGCACGCCGTTTCGGAAGCTGGATCCGGCCCGGTTTTTCCGCGGCACGCCTTTTCGGAGGCTGGATCCAGCCCGGTTTTTCCGCCGCACGCCGTTTCGGAGGCCGGATCCGGCCCGGTTTTTCCGCCGCACGCCGTTTCGGAGGCCGGATCCGGCCCGGTTTTTCCGCCGCACGCCGTTTCGGAGGCCGGATCCGGCCCGGTCTTTCCGCCGCACGCCGTTTCGGGGGCCGGATCCGGCCCGGTTTTTCCGCGGCAGGCCGTTTCGGAGGCCGGATCCGGCCCGGTTTTTCCGCGGCACGCCGTTTCGGAGGCCGGATCCGGCCCGGTTTTTCCGCGGCACGCCGTTTCGGAGGCCGGATCCGGCCCGGTTTTTCGAGGCCGGATCCGGCCCGGTTTTTTCCGCCGCACGCCGTTTCGGAGGCCGGATCCGGTCCGGTTTTTCCGCGGCACGCCGTTTCGGAGGCCGGATCGGGTCCGGTTTTTGCGCGGCACGCCGTTTCGGAGGCCGGACCGGGTCCGGTTTTTCCGCGGCACGCCGTTTCGGAGGCCGGATCCGGCCCGGTTTTTCCGCCGCACGCCATTTTGGAGGCCAGATCCGGCCCGGTTTTTCCGCCGCACGCCGTTTCAGAGGCCGGATCCGGCCCGGTTTTTCCGCGGCACGCCGTTTCGGAGGCCGGATCCGGCCCGGTTTTTCCGCCGCACGCCGTTTCGGAGGCCGGATCCGGCCCGGTTTTTCCGCCGCACGCCGTTTCGGAGGCCGGATCCGGCCCGGTTTTTTCCGCGGCACGCCGTTTCGGAGGCCGGATCCGGCCCGGTTTTTTCCGCCGCACGCCGTTTCGGAGGCCGGATCCGGCCCGGTTTTTCCGCCGCACGCCGTTTCGGGGGCCGGATCCGGCCCGGTTTTTCCGCGGCACGCCGTTTCGGAGGCCGGATCCGGCCCGGTTTTTCTGCGGCAGGCCGTTTCGGAGGCCGGATCCGGCCCGGTTTTTCCGCCGCACGCCGTTTCGGAGGCCGGATCCGGCCCGGTTTTTCCGCCGAACGCCGTTTCGGAGGCCGGATCCGGCCCGGTTTTTTCTGCGGCAGGCCGTTTCGGAGGCCGGATCCGGCCCGGTTTTTTCCGCCGAACGCCGTTTCGGAGGCCGGATCCGGCCCGGTTTTTCCGCCGCACGCCGTTTCGGAGGCCGGATCCGGCCCGGTTTTTCCGCCGCACGCCGTTTCGGGGGCCGGATCCGGCCCGGTTTTTCCGCCGCACGCCGTTTCGGAGGCCGGATCCGGCCCGGTTTTTGTGCGGCACGCCGTTTCGGGGGCCGGATCCGGCCCGGTTTTTCCGCCGCACGCCGTTTTCGGAGGCCGGATCCGGCCCGGTTTTTTGTGCGGCACGCCGTTTCGGAGGCCGGATCCGGCCCGTTTTTTCCGCCGCACGCCGTTTCGGGGGCCGGATCCAGTCCGGTTTTTGCGTGGCACGCCTTTTCGGAGGCCGGATCCGGCCCGGTTTTTCCGCGGCACGCCGTTTCGGGGGCCGGACCGGGTCCGGTTTTTGCGTGGCACGCCATTCCGTAGGCCGGATCCGGTCCGGTTTTTGCGCGGCACGCCATTTCAGAGGCCTGATCCGGTCCGGTATTTCCGCGGCACGCCGTTTCGGAGGCCGGATCCGGTCCGGTTTTTGTGCGGCACGCCGTTTCGGAGGCCGGATCCGGTCCGGTCTTTCCGCGGCACGCCGTTTCGGAGGCCGGATCCGGTCCGGTTTTTGTGCGGCACGCCGTTTCGGAGGCCGGATCCGGTCCGGTCTTTCCGCGGCACGCCGTTTCGGAGGCCTGATCCGGTCCGGTTTTACTGCGGCACGCCGTTTCGGAGGCCGGATCCGGCCCGGTGTTCCCGCGGCGCACCGTTTTGGAGGCCGGATCCGGCCCGGTTTTTCCGCCGCACGCCGTTTCGGAGGCCGGATCCGGCCCGGTTTTTCCGCGGCAGGGCGTTTCGGAGGCCGGATCCGGCCCGGTTTTTCCACCGCACGCCGTTTCGGAGGCCGGATCCGGCCCGGTTTTTCCGCCGCACGCCGTTTCGGAGGCCGGATCCGGCCCGGTTTTTCCGCCGCACGCCGTTTCGGAGGCCGGATCCGGCCCGGTTTTTCTGCGGCAGGCCGTTTCGGAGGCCGGATCCGGCCCGGTTTTTCTGCGGCAGGCCGTTTCGGAGGCCGGATCCGGCCCGGTTTTTCCGCCGCACGCCGTTTCGGAGGCCGGATCCGGCCCGGTTTTTCCGCCGCACGCCGTTTCGGAAGCTGGATCCGGCCCGGTTTTTCCGCGGCACGCTTTTTCGGAGGCTGGATCCGGCCCGGTTTTTCCGCCGCACGCCGTTTCGGAGGCCGGATCCGGCCCGGTTTTTCCGCCGCACGCCGTTTCGGAGGCCGGATCCGGCCCGGTTTTTCCGCCGCACGCCGTTTCGGAGGCCGGATCCGGCCCGGTCTTTCCGCCGCACGCCGTTTCGGGGGGCCGGATCCGGCCCGGTTTTTCCGCGGCAGGCCGTTTCGGAGGCCGGATCCGGCCCGGTTTTTCCGCGGCACGCCGTTTCGGAGGCCGGATCCGGCCCGGTTTTTCCGCCGCACGCCGTTTCGGAGGCCGGATCCGGCCCGGTTTTTGTGCGGCACGCCGTTTCGGAGGCCGGATCCGGTCCGGTCTTTCTGCGGCACGCCGTTTCGGAGGCCGGATCCGGTCCGGTTTTTCCACGGCACGCCGTTTCGGAGGCCGGATCGGGTCCGGTTTTTTGCGCGGCACGCCGTTTCGGAGGCCGGACCGGGTCCGGTTTTTCCGCGGCACGCCGTTTCGGAGGCCGGATCCGGCCCGGTTTTTCCGCCGCACGCCATTTTGGAGGCCAGATCCGGCCCGGTTTTTCCGCCGCACGCCGTTTCAGAGGCCGGATCCGGCCCGGTTTTTCCGCGGCACGCCGTTTCGGAGGCCGGATCCGGCCCGGTTTTTCCGCCGCACGCCGTTTCGGAGGCCGGATCCGGCCCGGTTTTTCCGCCGCACGCCGTTTCAGAGGCCGGATCCGGCCCGGTTTTTCCGCCGCACGCCGTTTCGGAGGCCGGATCCGGCCCGGTTTTTCCGCCGCACGCCGTTTCGGAGGCCGGATCCGGCCCGGTTTTTCCGCCGCACGCCGTTTCGGGGGCCGGATCCGGCCCGGTTTTTCCGCCGCACGCCGTTTCGGAGGCCGGATCCGGCCCGGTTTTTCTGCGGCAGGCCGTTTCGGAGGCCGGATCCGGCCCGGTTTTTCCGCCGCACGCCGTTTCGGAGGCCGGATCCGGCCCGGTTTTTCCGCCGAACGCCGTTTCGGAGGCCGGATCCGGCCCGGTTTTTCTGCGGCAGGCCGTTTCGGAGGCCGGATCCGGCCCGGTTTTTCCGCCGCACGCCGTTTCGGAGGCCGGATCCGGCCCGGTTTTTCCGCCGAACGCCGTTTCGGAGGCCGGATCCGGCCCGGTTTTTCCGCCGCACGCCGTTTCGGAGGCCGGATCCGGCCCGGTTTTTTCCGCCGCAGGCCGTTTCGGAGGCCGGATCCGGCCCGGTTTTTTCCGCCGCACGCCGTTTCGGAGGCCGGATCCGGCCCGGTTTTTGTGCGGCACGCCGTTTCGGGGGCCGGACCGGGTCCGGTTTTTCCGCCGCACGCCATTCCGTAGGCCGGATCCGGTCCGGTTTTTGCGCGGCACGCCATTTCAGAGGCCTGATCCGGTCCGGTATTTCCGCGGCACGCCGTTTCGGAGGCCGGATCCGGTCCGGTTTTTGTGCGGCACGCCGTTTCGGAGGCCGGATCCGGTCCGGTCTTTCCGCGGCACGCCGTTTCGGAGGCCGGATCCGGTCCGGTTTTTGTGCGGCACGCCGTTTCGGAGGCCGGATCCGGTCCGGTCTTTCCGCGGCACGCCGTTTCGGAGGCCTGATCCGGTCCGGTTTTACTGCGGCACGCCGTTTCGGAGGCCGGATCCGGCCCGGTCTTCCCGCGGCGCACCGTTTTGGAGGCCGGATCCGGCCCGGTTTTTCCGCCGCACGCCGTTTCGGAGGCCGGATCCGGCCCGGTTTTTCCGCGGCAGGGCGTTTCGGAGGCCGGATCCGGCCCGGTTTTTCCACCGCACGCCGTTTCGGAGGCCGGTTCCGGCCCGGTTTTTCCGCCGCACGCCGTTTCGGAGGCCGGATCCGGCCCGGTTTTTGCGTGGCACGCCTTTTCGGAGGCCGGATCCGGCCCGGTTTTTCCGCGGCACGCCGTTTCGGGGGCCGGACCGGGTCCGGTTTTTGCGTGGCACGCCATTCCGTAGGCCGGATCCGGTCCGGTTTTTGCGCGGCACGCCATTTCAGAGGCCTGATCCGGTCCGGTATTTCCGCGGCACGCCGTTTCGGAGGCCGGATCCGGTCCGGTTTTTGTGCGGCACGCCGTTTCGGAGGCCGGATCCGGTCCGGTCTTTCCGCGGCACGCCGTTTCGGAGGCCGGATCCGGCCCGGTTTTTCCGCGGCAGGGCGTTTCGGAGGCCGGATCCGGCCCGGTTTTTCCACCGCACGCCGTTTCGGAGGCCGGATCCGGCCCGGTTTTTCCGCCGCACGCCGTTTCGGAGGCCGGATCCGGCCCGGTTTTTCCGCCGCACGCCGTTTCGGAGGCCGGATCCGGCCCGGTTTTTCTGCGGCAGGCCGTTTCGGAGGCCGGATCCGGCCCGGTTTTTCCGCCGCACGCCGTTTCGGAGGCCGGATCCGGCCCGGTTTTTTCCGCCGCACGCCGTTTCGGAGGCCGGATCCGTCCCGGTTTTTCCGCGGCACGCCGTTTCGGAGGCCGGATCCGGCCCGGTTTTTCCGCCGCACGCCGTTTCGAAGACCGGATCCAGCCCGGTTTTTCCGCCGCACGCCATTTCGGAGGCCGGATCCGGTCCGGTTTTTCCGCCGCACGCCGTTTCGGGGGCCGGATCCGGCCCGGTTTTTCCGCCGCACGCCGTTTCGGAGGCCGGATCCGGCCCGGTTTTTCCGCCGCACGCCGTTTCGGAGGCCGGATCCGGCCCGGTTTTTCCGCGGCAGGCCGTTTCGGAGGCCGGATCCGGCCCGGTCTTTCCGCCGCACGCCGTTTCGGAGGCCGGATCCGGCCCGGTTTTTCCGCGGCAGGCCGTTTCGGAGGCCGGATCCGGCCCGGTTTTTCCACCGCACGCCGTTTCGGAGGCCGGATCCGGCCCGGTTTTTCCGCCGCACGCCGTTTCGGAGGCCGGATCCGGCCCGTTTTTTCCGCCGCACGCCGTTTCGGGGGCCGGATCCGGTCAGGTTTTTGCGTGGCACGCCTTTTCGGAGGCCGGATCCGGCCCGGTTTTTCCGCGGCACGCCGTTTCGGGGGCCAGACCGGGTCCGGTTTTTGCGTGGCACGCCATTCCGTAGGCCGGATCCGGACCGGTCTTTCCGCGGCACGCCGTTTCGGAGGCCGGATCCGGTCCGGTTTTTGTGCGGCACGCCGTTTCGGAGGCCGGATCCGGTCCGGTCTTTCCGCGGCACGCCGTTTCGGAGGCCTGGTCCGGTCCGGTTTTACCGCGGCACGCCGTTTCGGAGGCCGGATCCGGTCCGGTCTTCCCGCGGCGCACCGTTTTGGAGGCCGGATCCGGCCCGGTTTTTCCGCTGCACGCCGTTTCGGAGGCCGGATCCGGCCCGGTTTTTCCGCCGCATGCCGTTTCAGAGGCCGGATCCGGCCCGGTTTTTCCGCGGCACGCCGTTTCGGAGGCCGGATCCGGCCCGGTTTTTCCGCGGCAGGCCGTTTCGGAGGCCGGATCCGGCCCGGTTTTTCCGCCGCACGCCGTTTCGGAGGCCGGATCCGGCCCGGTTTTTCTGCGGCAGGCCGTTTCGGAGGCCGGATCCGGCCCGGTTTTTCCGCCGCACGCCGTTTCGGAGGCCGGATCCGGCCCGGTTTTTCCGCCGCACGCCGTTTCGGAGGCCGGATCCGGCCCGGTTTTTCCGCCGCACGCCGTTTCGGAGGCCGGATCCGGCCCGGTTTTTCTGCGGCAGGCCGTTTCGGAGGCCGGATCCGGCCCGGTTTTTCCGCCGCACGCCGTTTCGGAGGCCGGATCCGGCCCGGTTTTTCCGCCGAACGCCGTTTCGGAGGCCGGATCCGGCCCGGTTTTCCCGCGGCACGCCGTTTCGGGGGCCGGATCCGGCCCGGTTTTTCCGCCGCACGCCGTTTCGGAGGCCGGATCCGGCCCGGTTTTTCCGCCGCACGCCGTTTCGGAAGCTGGATCCAGCCCGGTTTTTCCGCGGCACGCCTTTTCGGAGGCCGGATCCAGCCCGGTTTTTCCGCCGCACGCCGTTTCGGAGGCCAGATCCGGCCCGGTTTTTCCGCGGCACGCCGTTTCGGAGGCCGGATCCGGCCCGGTTTTTCCGCGGCACGCCGTTTCGGAGGCCGGATCCAGCCCGGTTTTTCCGCCGCACGCCGTTTCGGAGGCCAGATCCGGCCCGGTTTTTCCGCCGCACGCCGTTTCGGAGGCCGGATCCGGCCCGGTTTTTCCGCCGCACGCCGTTTCGGAGGCCGGATCCGGCCCGGTTTTTCCGCCGCACGCCGTTTCGGAGGCCGGATCCGGTCCGGTTTTTCCGCGGCAGGCCGTTTCGGAGGCCGGATCCGGCCCGGTTTTTCTGCGGCAGGCCGTTTCGGAGGCCGGATCCGGCCCGGTTTTTCCGCCGCACGCCGTTTCGGAGGCCGGATCCGGCCCGGTTTTTCCGCCGAACGCCGTTTCGGAGGCCGGATCCGGCCCGGTTTTTCCGCCGCACGCCGTTTCGGGGGTCGGATCTGGCCCGGTTTTTCCGCCGCACGCCGTTTCGGAGGCCGGATCCGGCCCGGTTTTTCCGCCGCACGCCGTTTCGGAGGCCAGATCCGGCCCGGTTTTTCCGCCGCACGCCGTTTCGGAGGCCGGATCCGGCCCGGTTTTTCCGCCGCACGCCGTTTCGGAGGCCGGATCCGGCCCGGTTTTTCCGCCGCACGCCGTTTCGGAGGCCGGATCCGGTCCGGTTTTTCCGCGGCAGGCCGTTTCGGAGGCCGGATCCGGCCCGGTTTTTCTGCGGCAGGCCGTTTCGGAGGCCGGATCCGGCCCGGTTTTTCCGCCGCACGCCGTTTCGGAGGCCGGATCCGGCCCGGTTTTTCCGCCGAACGCCGTTTCGGAGGCCGGATCCGGCCCGGTTTTTCCGCCGCACGCCGTTTCGGGGGTCGGATCCGGCCCGGTTTTTCCGCCGCACGCCGTTTCGGAGGCCGGATCCGGCCCGTTTTTTCCGCCGCACGCCGTTTCGGAGGCCGGATCCGGTCCGGTTTTTCCGCGGCAGGCCGTTTCGGAGGCCGGATCCGGCCCGGTTTTTCTGCGGCAGGCCGTTTCGGAGGCCGGATCCGGCCCGGTTTTTCCGCCGCACGCCGTTTCGGAGGCCGGATCCGGCCCGGTTTTTCCGCCGAACGCCGTTTCGGAGGCCGGATCCGGCCCGGTTTTTCCGCCGCACGCCGTTTCGGGGGTCGGATCCGGCCCGGTTTTTCCGCCGCACGCCGTTTCGGAGGCCGGATCCGGCCCGGTTTTTCCGCGGCAGGCCGTTTCGGAGGCCGGATCCGGCCCGTTTTTTCCGCCGCACGCCGTTTCGGGGGCCGGATCCGGTCCGGTTTTTGCGTGGCACGCCTTTTCGGAGGCCGGATCCGGCCCGGTTTTTCCGCGGCACGCCGTTTCGGGGGCCGGACCTGGTCCGGTTTTTGCGTGGCACGCCATTCCGTAGGCCGCATCCGGTCCGGTTTTTGCGCGGCACGCCATTTCAGAGGCCTGATCCGGTCCGGTATTTCCGCGGCACGCCGTTTCGGAGGCCGGATCCGGTCCGGTTTTTGTGCGGCACGCCGTTTCGGAGGCCGGATCCGGTCCGGTCTTTCCGCGGCACGCCGTTTCGGAGGCCGGATCCGGTCCGGTTTTTGTGCGGCACGCCGTTTCGGAGGCCGGATCCGTTCCGGTCTTTCCGCGGCACGCCGTTTCGGAGGCCTGATCCGGTCCGGTTTTACCGCGGCACGCCGTTTCGGAGGCCGGATCCGGTCCGGTCTTCCCGCGGCGCACCGTTTTGGAGGCCGGATCCGGCCCGGTTTTTCCGCTGCACGCCGTTTCGGAGGCCGGATCCGGTCCGGTCTTTCCGCGGCAGGGCGTTTCGGAGGCCGGATCCGGCCCGGTTTTTCCACCGCACGCCGTTTCGGAGGCCGGATCCGGCCCGGTTTTTCCACCGCACGCCGTTTCGGAGGCCGGATCCGGCCCGGTTTTTCTGCGGCAGGCCGTTTCGGAGGCCGGATCCGGCCCGGTTTTTCCGCCGCACGCCGTTTCGGAGGCCGGATCCGGCCCGGTTTTTCCGCGGCAGGCCGTTTCGGAGGCCGGATCCGGCCCGGTTTTTCTGCGGCAGGCCGTTTCGGAGGCCGGATCCGGCCCGGTTTTCCTGTGGCAGGCCGTTTCGGAGGCCGGATCCGGCCCGGTTTTTCCGCCGCACGCCGTTTCGGAGGCCGGATCCAGCCCGGTTTTTCCGCCGCACGCCGTTTCGGAGGCCGGATCCGGCCCGGTTTTTCCGCCGCACGCCGTTTCGGAGGCCGGATCCGGCCCGGTCTTTCCGCCGCACGCCGTTTCGGAGGCCGGATCCGGCCCGGTTTTTCCGCCGCACGCCGTTTCGGAGGCCGGATCCGGCCCGGTTTTTCCGCGGCAGGCCGTTTCGGAGGCCGGATCCGGCCCGGTTTTTCCGCCGCACGCCGTTTCGGAGGCCGGATCCGGCCCGGTTTTTCTGCGGCAGGCCGTTTCGGAGGCCGGATCCGGCCCGGTTTTTCCGCCGCACGCCGTTTCGGAGGCCGGATCCGGCCCGGTTTTTCCGCCGCACGCCGTTTCGGAGGCCGGATCCGGCCCGGTTTTTCCGCGGCAGGCCGTTTCGGAGGCCGGATCCGGCCCGGTTTTTCTGCGGCAGGCCGTTTCGGAGGCCGGATCCGGCCCGGTTTTTCCGCCGCACGCCGTTTCGGAGGCCGGATCCGGCCCGGTTTTTCCGCCGAACGCCGTTTCGGAGGCCGGATCCGGCCCGGTTTTTCCGCGGCACGCCGTTTCGGGGGCCGGATCCGGCCCGGTTTTTCCGCCGCACGCCGTTTCGGAGGCCGGATCCGGCCCGGTTTTTGCGCGGCACGCCGTTTCGGAAGCTGGATCCGGCCCGGTTTTTCCGCGGCACGCCTTTTCGGAGGCCGGATCCAGCCCGGTTTTTCCGCCGCACGCCGTTTCGGAGGCCAGATCCGGCCCGGTTTTTCCGCCGCACGCCGTTTCGGAGGCCGGATCCGGCCCGGTTTTTCCGCGGCACGCCGTTTCGGAGGCCGGATCCAGCCCGGTTTTTCCGCCGCACGCCGTTTCGGAGGCCAGATCCGGCCCGGTTTTTCCGCCGCACGCCGTTTCGGAGGCCGGATCCGGCCCGGTTTTTCCGCCGCACGCCGTTTCGGAGGCCGGATCCGGCCCGGTTTTTCCGCCGCACGCCGTTTCGGAGGCCGGATCCGGTCCGGTTTTTCCGCGGCAGGCCGTTTCGGAGGCCGGATCCGGCCCGGTTTTTCTGCGGCAGGCCGTTTCGGAGGCCGGATCCGGCCCGGTTTTTCCGCCGCACGCCGTTTCGGAGGCCGGATCCGGCCCGGTTTTTCCGCCGAACGCCGTTTCGGAGGCCGGATCCGGCCCGGTTTTTCCGCCGCACGCCGTTTCGGGGGTCGGATCCGGCCCGGTTTTTCCGCCGCACGCCGTTTCGGAGGCCGGATCCGGCCCGTTTTTTCCGCCGCACGCCGTTTCGGGGGCCGGATCCGGTCCGGTTTTTGCGTGGCACGCCTTTTCGGAGGCCGGATCCGGCCCGGTTTTTCCGCGGCACGCCGTTTCGGGGGCCGGACCGGGTCCGGTTTTTGCGTGGCACGCCATTCCGTAGGCCGCATCCGGTCCGGTTTTTGCGCGGCACGCCATTTCAGAGGCCTGATCCGGTCCGGTATTTCCGCGGCACGCCGTTTCGGAGGCCGGATCCGGTCCGGTTTTTGTGCGGCACGCCGTTTCGGAGGCCGGATCCGGTCCGGTCTTTCCGCGGCACGCCGTTTCGGAGGCCGGATCCGGTCCGGTTTTTGTGCGGCACGCCGTTTCGGAGGCCGGATCCGTTCCGGTCTTTCCGCGGCACGCCGTTTCGGAGGCCTGATCCGGTCCGGTTTTACCGCGGCACGCCGTTTCGGAGGCCGGATCCGGTCCGGTCTTTCCGCGGCACGCCGTTTCGGAGGCCTGATCCGGTCCGGTTTTACCGCGGCACGCCGTTTCGGAGGCCGGATCCGGTCCGGTCTTCCCGCGGCGCACCGTTTTGGAGGCCGGATCCGGCCCGGTTTTTCCGCTGCACGCCGTTTCGGAGGCCGGATCCGGTCCGGTCTTTCCGCGGCAGGGCGTTTCGGAGGCCGGATCCGGCCCGGTTTTTCCACCGCACGCCGTTTCGGAGGCCGGATCCGGCCCGGTTTTTCCACCGCACGCCGTTTCGGAGGCCGGATCCGGCCCGGTTTTTCTGCGGCAGGCCGTTTCGGAGGCCGGATCCGGCCCGGTTTTTCCGCCGCACGCCGTTTCGGAGGCCGGATCCGGCCCGGTTTTTCCGCGGCAGGCCGTTTCGGAGGCCGGATCCGGCCCGGTTTTTCTGCGGCAGGCCGTTTCGGAGGCCGGATCCGGCCCGGTTTTCCTGTGGCAGGCCGTTTCGGAGGCCGGATCCGGCCCGGTTTTTCCGCCGCACGCCGTTTCGGAGGCCGGATCCAGCCCGGTTTTTCCGCCGCACGCCGTTTCGGAGGCCGGATCCGGCCCGGTTTTTCCGCCGCACGCCGTTTCGGAGGCCGGATCCGGCCCGGTCTTTCCGCCGCACGCCGTTTCGGAGGCCGGATCCGGCCCGGTTTTTCCGCCGCACGCCGTTTCGGAGGCCGGATCCGGCCCGGTTTTTCCGCGGCAGGCCGTTTCGGAGGCCGGATCCGGCCCGGTTTTTCCGCCGCACGCCGTTTCGGAGGCCGGATCCGGCCCGGTTTTTCTGCGGCAGGCCGTTTCGGAGGCCGGATCCGGCCCGGTTTTTCCGCCGCACGCCGTTTCGGAGGCCGGATCCGGCCCGGTTTTTCCGCCGCACGCCGTTTCGGAGGCCGGATCCGGCCCGGTTTTTCCGCGGCAGGCCGTTTCGGAGGCCGGATCCGGCCCGGTTTTTCTGCGGCAGGCCGTTTCGGAGGCCGGATCCGGCCCGGTTTTTCCGCCGCACGCCGTTTCGGAGGCCGGATCCGGCCCGGTTTTTCCGCCGAACGCCGTTTCGGAGGCCGGATCCGGCCCGGTTTTTCCGCGGCACGCCGTTTCGGGGGCCGGATCCGGCCCGGTTTTTCCGCCGCACGCCGTTTCGGAGGCCGGATCCGGCCCGGTTTTTGCGCGGCACGCCGTTTCGGAAGCTGGATCCGGCCCGGTTTTTCCGCGGCACGCCTTTTCGGAGGCCGGATCCAGCCCGGTTTTTCCGCCGCACGCCGTTTCGGAGGCCAGATCCGGCCCGGTTTTTCCGCCGCACGCCGTTTCGGAGGCCGGATCCGGCCCGGTTTTTCCGCGGCACGCCGTTTCGGAGGCCGGATCCAGCCCGGTTTTTCCGCCGCACGCCGTTTCGGAGGCCAGATCCGGCCCGGTTTTTCCGCCGCACGCCGTTTCGGAGGCCGGATCCGGCCCGGTTTTTCCGCCGCACGCCGTTTCGGAGGCCGGATCCGGCCCGGTTTTTCCGCCGCACGCCGTTTCGGAGGCCGGATCCGGTCCGGTTTTTCCGCGGCAGGCCGTTTCGGAGGCCGGATCCGGCCCGGTTTTTCTGCGGCAGGCCGTTTCGGAGGCCGGATCCGGCCCGGTTTTTCCGCCGCACGCCGTTTCGGAGGCCGGATCCGGCCCGGTTTTTCCGCCGAACGCCGTTTCGGAGGCCGGATCCGGCCCGGTTTTTCCGCCGCACGCCGTTTCGGGGGTCGGATCCGGCCCGGTTTTTCCGCCGCACGCCGTTTCGGAGGCCGGATCCGGCCCGTTTTTTCCGCCGCACGCCGTTTCGGGGGCCGGATCCGGTCCGGTTTTTGCGTGGCACGCCTTTTCGGAGGCCGGATCCGGCCCGGTTTTTCCGCGGCACGCCGTTTCGGGGGCCGGACCGGGTCCGGTTTTTGCGTGGCACGCCATTCCGTAGGCCGCATCCGGTCCGGTTTTTGCGCGGCACGCCATTTCAGAGGCCTGATCCGGTCCGGTATTTCCGCGGCACGCCGTTTCGGAGGCCGGATCCGGTCCGGTTTTTGTGCGGCACGCCGTTTCGGAGGCCGGATCCGGTCCGGTCTTTCCGCGGCACGCCGTTTCGGAGGCCGGATCCGGTCCGGTTTTTGTGCGGCACGCCGTTTCGGAGGCCGGATCCGTTCCGGTCTTTCCGCGGCACGCCGTTTCGGAGGCCTGATCCGGTCCGGTTTTACCGCGGCACGCCGTTTCGGAGGCCGGATCCGGTCCGGTCTTCCCGCGGCGCACCGTTTTGGAGGCCGGATCCGGCCCGGTTTTTTCCGCTGCACGCCGTTTCGGAGGCCGGATCCGGTCCGGTCTTTCCGCGGCAGGGCGTTTCGGAGGCCGGATCCGGCCCGGTTTTTCCACCGCACGCCGTTTCGGAGGCCGGATCCGGCCCGGTTTTTCCACCGCACGCCGTTTCGGAGGCCGGATCCGGCCCGGTTTTTCTGCGGCAGGCCGTTTCGGAGGCCGGATCCGGCCCGGTTTTTCCGCCGCACGCCGTTTCGGAGGCCGGATCCGGCCCGGTTTTTCCGCGGCAGGCCGTTTCGGAGGCCGGATCCGGCCCGGTTTTTCTGCGGCAGGCCGTTTCGGAGGCCGGATCCGGCCCGGTTTTCCTGTGGCAGGCCGTTTCGGAGGCCGGATCCGGCCCGGTTTTTCCGCCGCACGCCGTTTCGGAGGCCGGATCCAGCCCGGTTTTTCCGCCGCACGCCGTTTCGGAGGCCGGATCCGGCCCGGTTTTTCCGCCGCACGCCGTTTCGGAGGCTGGATCCGGCCCGGTTTTTCCGCGGCACGCCTTTTCGGAGGCTGGATCCGGCCCGGTTTTTCCGCCGCACGCCGTTTCGGAGGCCGGATCCGGCCCGGTTTTTCCGCCGCACGCCGTTTCGGAGGCCGGATCCGGCCCGGTCTTTCCGCCGCACGCCGTTTCGGAGGCCGGATCCGGCCCGGTTTTTCCGCCGCACGCCGTTTCGGAGGCCGGATCCGGCCCGGTTTTTCCGCCGCACGCCGTTTCGGAGGCCGGATCCGGCCCGGTTTTTCCGCCGCACGCCGTTTCGGAGGCCGGATCCGGCCCGGTTTTTCCGCCGCACGCCGTTTCGGAGGCCGGATCCGGCCCGGTTTTTCTGCCGCACGCCGTTTCGGAGGCCGGATCCGGCCCGGTTTTTCCGCCGCACGCCGTTTCGGAGGCCGGATCCGGCCCGGTTTTTCCGCCGAACGCCGTTTCGGAGGCCGGATCCGGCCCGGTTTTTCTGCGGCAGGCCGTTTCGGAGGCCGGATCCGGCCCGGTTTTTCCGCCGCACGCCGTTTCGGAGGCCGGATCCGGCCCGGTTTTTTCCGCCGAACGCCGTTTCGGAGGCCGGATCCGGCCCGGTTTTTTCCGCCTCACGCCGTTTCGGGGGCCGGATCCGGCCCGGTTTTTCCGCCGAACGCCGTTTCGGAGGCCGGATCCGGCCCGGTTTTTCCTCGGCACGCCATTTCGGAGGCCGGATCCGGCCCGGTTTTTCCGCTGCACGCCGTTTCGGAGGCCGGATCCGGCCCGGTTTTTCCGCCGCACGCCGTTTCGGGGGCCGGATCCAGTCCGGTTTTTGCGTGGCACGCCTTTTCGGAGGCCGGATCCGGCCCGGTTTTTCCGCGGCACGCCGTTTCGGGGGCCGGACCGGGTCCGGTTTTTGCGTGGCACGCCATTCCGTAGGCCGGATCCGGTCCGGTATTTCCGCGGCACGCCGTTTCGGAGGCCGGATCCGGTCCGGTATTTCCGCGGCACGCCGTTTCGGAGGCCGGATCCGGTCCGGTCTTTCCGCGGCACGCCGTTTCGGAGGCCGGATCCGGTCCGGTTTTTGTGCGGCACGCCGTTTCGGAGGCCGGATCCGGCCCGGTCTTTCCGCGGCACGCCGTTTCGGAGGCCTGATCCGGTCCGGTTTTACCGCGGCACGCCGTTTCGGAGGCCGGATCCGGCCCGGTCTTCCCGCGGCGCACCGTTTTGGAGGCCGGATCCGGCCCGGTTTTTCCGCTGCACGCCGTTTCGGAGGCCGGATCCGGCCCGGTTTTTCCGCGGCAGGGCGTTTCGGAGGCCGGATCCGGCCCGGTTTTTCCACCGCACGCCGTTTCGGAGGCCGGATCCGGCCCGGTTTTTCCGCCGCACGCCGTTTCGGAGGCCGGATCCGGCCCGGTTTTTCCGCCGCACGCCGTTTCGGAGGCCGGATCCGGCCCGGTTTTTCTGCGGCAGGCCGTTTCGGAGGCCGGATCCGGCCCGGTTTTTCCGCCGCACGCCGTTTCGGAGGCCGGATCCGGCCCGGTTTTTCCGCCGCACGCCGTTTCGGAGGCCGGATCCGGTCCGGTTTTTCCGCCGCACGCCGTTTCGGAGGCCGGATCCGGCCCGGTTTTTCCGCCGCACGCCGTTTCGGAGGCCGGATCCGGTCCGGTCGTTCCGCGGAGCGCCGTTTCGGAGGCCGGATCCGGCCCGGTTTTTCCGCGGCAGGCCGTTTCGGAGGCCGGATCCGGCCCGGTTTTTTCCGCGGCAGGCCGTTTCGGAGGCCGGATTCGGCCCGGTTTTTCCGCGGCACGCCGTTTCGGAGGCCGGATCCGGCCCGGTTTTTCCACCGCACGCCGTTTCGGAGGCCGGATGCGGCCCGGTTTTTCCGCCGCACGCCGTTTCGGAGGCCGGATCCGGCCCGGTTTTTCCGCCGCACGCCGTTTCGGAGGCCGGATCCGGCCCGGTTTTTCCGCGGCAGGCCGTTTCGGAGGCCGGATCCGGCCCGTTTTTTCCGCCGCACGCCGTTTCGGGGGCCGGATACGGTCCGGTTTTTGCGTGGCACGCCGTTTCGGAGGCCGGATCCGGTCCGGTCTTTCCGCGGCACGCCGTTTCGGAGGCCGGATCCGGTCCGGTTTTTGTGCGGCACGCCGTTTCGGAGGCCGGATCCGGTCCGGTCTTTCCGCGGCACGCCGTTTCGGAGGCCGGATCCGGCCCGGTTTTTACCGCGGCACGCCGTTTCGGAGGCCGGATCCGGTCCGGTCTTCCCGCGGCGCACCGTTTTGGAGGCCGGATCCGGCCCGGTTTTTCCGCTGCACGCCGTTTCGGAGGCCGGATCCGGCCCGGTTTTTTCCGCCGCACGCCGTTTCGGAGGCCGGATCCAGCCCGGTTTTTCCACCGCACGCCGTTTCGGAGGCCGGATCCGGCCCGGTTTTTCCGCGGCAGGCCGTTTCGGAGGCCGGATCCGGCCCGGTTTTTCCGCCGCACGCCGTTTCGGAGGCCGGATCCGGCCCGGTTTTTCTGCGGCAGGCCGTTTCGGAGGCCGGATCCGGCCCGGTTTTTCCGCCGCACGCCGTTTCGGAGGCCGGATCCGGCCCGGTTTTTTCCGCCGCACGCCGTTTCGGAGGCCGGATCCGGCCCGGTTTTTCCGCGGCAGGCCGTTTCGGAGGCCGGATCCGGCCCGGTTTTTCTGCGGCAGGCCGTTTCGGAGGCCGGATCCGGCCCGGTTTTTCCGCCGCACGCCGTTTCGGAGGCCGGATCCGGTCCGGTTTTTGTGCGGCACGCCGTTTCGGAGGCCGGATCCGGTCCGGTCTTTCCGCGGCACGCCGTTTCGGAGGCCGGATCCGGTCCGGTTTTTGTGCGGCACGCCGTTTCGGAGGCCGGATCCGTTCCGGTCTTTCCGCGGCACGCCGTTTCGGAGGCCTGATCCGGTCCGGTTTTACCGCGGCACGCCGTTTCGGAGGCCGGATCCGGTCCGGTCTTCCCGCGGCGCACCGTTTTGGAGGCCGGATCCGGCCCGGTTTTTCCGCTGCACGCCGTTTCGGAGGCCGGATCCGGTCCGGTCTTTCCGCGGCAGGGCGTTTCGGAGGCCGGATCCGGCCCGGTTTTTCCACCGCACGCCGTTTCGGAGGCCGGATCCGGCCCGGTTTTTCCACCGCACGCCGTTTCGGAGGCCGGATCCGGCCCGGTTTTTCTGCGGCAGGCCGTTTCGGAGGCCGGATCCGGCCCGGTTTTTCCGCCGCACGCCGTTTCGGAGGCCGGATCCGGCCCGGTTTTTCCGCGGCAGGCCGTTTCGGAGGCCGGATCCGGCCCGGTTTTTCTGCGGCAGGCCGTTTCGGAGGCCGGATCCGGCCCGGTTTTCCTGTGGCAGGCCGTTTCGGAGGCCGGATCCGGCCCGGTTTTTTCCGCCGCACGCCGTTTCGGAGGCCGGATCCAGCCCGGTTTTTCCGCCGCACGCCGTTTCGGAGGCCGGATCCGGCCCGGTTTTTCCGCCGCACGCCGTTTCGGAAGCTGGATCCGGCCCGGTTTTTCCGCGGCACGCCTTTTCGGAGGCTGGATCCGGCCCGGTTTTTCCGCCGCACGCCGTTTCGGAGGCCGGATCCGGCCCGGTTTTTCCGCCGCACGCCGTTTCGGAGGCCGGATCCGGCCCGGTCTTTCCGCCGCACGCCGTTTCGGAGGCCGGATCCGGCCCGGTTTTTCCGCCGCACGCCGTTTCGGAGGCCGGATCCGGCCCGGTTTTTTCCGCCGCACGCCGTTTCGGAGGCCGGATCCGGCCCGGTTTTTCCGCCGCACGCCGTTTCGGAGGCCGGATCCGGCCCGGTTTTTCCGCCGCACGCCGTTTCGGAGGCCGGATCCGGCCCGGTTTTTCTGCCGCACGCCGTTTCGGAGGCCGGATCCGGCCCGGTTTTTCCGCCGCACGCCGTTTCGGAGGCCGGATCCGGCCCGGTTTTTCCGCCGAACGCCGTTTCGGAGGCCGGATCCGGCCCGGTTTTTCTGCGGCAGGCCGTTTCGGAGGCCGGATCCGGCCCGGTTTTTCCGCCGCACGCCGTTTCGGAGGCCGGATCCGGCCCGGTTTTTCCGCCGAACGCCGTTTCGGAGGCCGGATCCGGCCCGGTTTTTCCGCCTCACGCCGTTTCGGGGGCCGGATCCGGCCCGGTTTTTTCCGCCGAACGCCGTTTCGGAGGCCGGATCCGGCCCGGTTTTTCCTCGGCACGCCATTTCGGAGGCCGGATCCGGCCCGGTTTTTCCGCTGCACGCCGTTTCGGAGGCCGGATCCGGCCCGGTTTTTCCGCCGCACGCCGTTTCGGGGGCCGGATCCAGTCCGGTTTTTGCGTGGCACGCCTTTTCGGAGGCCGGATCCGGCCCGGTTTTTCCGCGGCACGCCGTTTCGGGGGCCGGACCGGGTCCGGTTTTTGCGTGGCACGCCATTCCGTAGGCCGGATCCGGTCCGGTATTTCCGCGGCACGCCGTTTCGGAGGCCGGATCCGGTCCGGTATTTCCGCGGCACGCCGTTTCGGAGGCCGGATCCGGTCCGGTCTTTCCGCGGCACGCCGTTTCGGAGGCCGGATCCGGTCCGGTTTTTGTGCGGCACGCCGTTTCGGAGGCCGGATCCGGTCCGGTCTTTCCGCGGCACGCCGTTTCGGAGGCCTGATCCGGTCCGGTTTTACCGCGGCACGCCGTTTCGGAGGCCGGATCCGGCCCGGTCTTCCCGCGGCGCACCGTTTTGGAGGCCGGATCCGGCCCGGTTTTTCCGCTGCACGCCGTTTCGGAGGCCGGATCCGGCCCGGTTTTTCCGCGGCAGGGCGTTTCGGAGGCCGGATCCGGCCCGGTTTTTCCACCGCACGCCGTTTCGGAGGCCGGATCCGGCCCGGTTTTTCCGCCGCACGCCGTTTCGGAGGCCGGATCCGGCCCGGTTTTTCCGCCGCACGCCGTTTCGGAGGCCGGATCCGGCCCGGTTTTTCTGCGGCAGGCCGTTTCGGAGGCCGGATCCGGCCCGGTTTTTCCGCCGCACGCCGTTTCGGAGGCCGGATCCGGCCCGGTTTTTCCGCCGCACGCCGTTTCGGAGGCCGGATCCGGTCCGGTTTTTCCGCCGCACGCCGTTTCGGAGGCCGGATCCGGCCCGGTTTTTCCGCCGCACGCCGTTTCGGAGGCCGGATCCGGTCCGGTCGTTCCGCGGAGCGCCGTTTCGGAGGCCGGATCCGGCCCGGTTTTTCCGCGGCAGGCCGTTTCGGAGGCCGGATCCGGCCCGGTTTTTCCGCGGCAGGCCGTTTCGGAGGCCGGATTCGGCCCGGTTTTTTCCGCGGCACGCCGTTTCGGAGGCCGGATCCGGCCCGGTTTTTCCACCGCACGCCGTTTCGGAGGCCGGATGCGGCCCGGTTTTTCCGCCGCACGCCGTTTCGGAGGCCGGATCCGGCCCGGTTTTTCCGCCGCACGCCGTTTCGGAGGCCGGATCCGGCCCGGTTTTTCCGCGGCAGGCCGTTTCGGAGGCCGGATCCGGCCCGTTTTTTCCGCCGCACGCCGTTTCGGGGGCCGGATACGGTCCGGTTTTTGCGTGGCACGCCGTTTCGGAGGCCGGATCCGGTCCGGTCTTTCCGCGGCACGCCGTTTCGGAGGCCGGATCCGGTCCGGTTTTTGTGCGGCACGCCGTTTCGGAGGCCGGATCCGGTCCGGTCTTTCCGCGGCACGCCGTTTCGGAGGCCGGATCCGGCCCGGTTTTACCGCGGCACGCCGTTTCGGAGGCCGGATCCGGTCCGGTCTTCCCGCGGCGCACCGTTTTGGAGGCCGGATCCGGCCCGGTTTTTCCGCTGCACGCCGTTTCGGAGGCCGGATCCGGCCCGGTTTTTCCGCCGCACGCCGTTTCGGAGGCCGGATCCAGCCCGGTTTTTCCACCGCACGCCGTTTCGGAGGCCGGATCCGGCCCGGTTTTTCCGCGGCAGGCCGTTTCGGAGGCCGGATCCGGCCCGGTTTTTCCGCCGCACGCCGTTTCGGAGGCCGGATCCGGCCCGGTTTTTCTGCGGCAGGCCGTTTCGGAGGCCGGATCCGGCCCGGTTTTTCCGCCGCACGCCGTTTCGGAGGCCGGATCCGGCCCGGTTTTTCCGCCGCACGCCGTTTCGGAGGCCGGATCCGGCCCGGTTTTTCCGCGGCAGGCCGTTTCGGAGGCCGGATCCGGCCCGGTTTTTCTGCGGCAGGCCGTTTCGGAGGCCGGATCCGGCCCGGTTTTTCCGCCGCACGCCGTTTCGGAGGCCGGATCCGGCCCGGTTTTTCCGCCGCACGCAGTTTCGGGGGCCGGATCCGGCCCGGTTTTTCCGCCGCACGCCGTTTCGGAGGCCGGATCCGGCCCGGTTTTTCCGCCGCACGCCGTTTCGGAAGCTGGATCCGGCCCGGTTTTTCCGCGGCACGCCTTTTCGGAGGCTGGATCCGGCCCGGTTTTTCCGCCGCACGCCGTTTCGGAGGCCGGATCCGGCCCGGTTTTTCCGCCGCACGCCGTTTTGGAGGCCGGATCCGGCCCGGTTTTTCCGCGGCAGGCCGTTTCGGAGGCTGGATCCGGCCCGGTTTTTCCGCCGCACGCCGTTTCGGAGGCCGGATCCGGCCCGGTTTTTCCGCCGCACGCCGTTTCGGGGACCGGATCCGGCCCGGTTTTTCCGCGGCAGGCCGTTTCGGAGGCCGGATCCGGCCCGTTTTTTCCGCCGCACGCCGTTTCGGGGGCCGGATCCGGTCCGGTTTTTGCGTGGCACGCCTTTTCGGAGGCCGGATCCGGCCCGGTTTTTCCGCGGCACGCCGTTTCGGGGGCCGGATCCTGTCCGGTTTTTGCGTGGCACGCCATTCCGTAGGCCGGATCCGGTCCGGTTTTTGCGCGGCACGCCATTTCAGAGGCCTGATCCGGTCCGGTATTTCCGCGGCACGCCGTTTCGGAGGCCGGATCCGGTCCGGTTTTTGTGCGGCACGCCGTTTCGGAGGCCGGATCCTGTCCGGTTTTTGCGTGGCACGCCATTCCGTAGGCCGGATCCGGTCCGGTTTTTGCGCGGCACGCCATTTCAGAGGCCTGATCCGGTCCGGTATTTCCGCGGCACGCCGTTTCGGAGGCCGGATCCGGTCCGGTTTTTGTGCGGCACGCCGTTTCGGAGGCCGGATCCGGTCCGGTCTTTCCGCGGCACGCCGTTTCGGAGGCCGGATCCGGTCCGGTTTTTGTGCGGCACGCCGTTTCGGAGGCCGGATCCGGTCCGGTCTTTCCGCGGCACGCCGTTTCGGAGGCCTGATCCGGTCCGGTTTTACCGCGGCACGCCGTTTTGGAGGCCGGATCCGGCCCGGTTTTTCCGCAGCAAGCCGTTTCGGAGGCCGGATCCGGCCCGGTTTTTCTGCGGCACGCCGTTTCCGGCCCGGTTTTTCCGCGGCACGCCGTTTCGGAGGCCGGATCCGGCCCGGTTTTTCCGAGACACGCCGTTTCGGAGGCCGGATCCGGCCCGGTTTTTCCGCAGCAAGCCGTTTCGGAGGCCGGATCCGGCCCGGTTTTTCTGCGGCACGCCGTTTCCGGCCCGGTTTTTCCGCGGCACGCCGTTTCGGAGGCCGGATCCGGCCCGGTTTTTCCGCGGCACGCCGTTTCCGGCCCGGTTTTTCCGCGGCACGCCGTTTCGGAGGCCGGATCCGGCCCGGTTTTTCCGCGGCACGCCGTTTCCGGCCCGGTTTTTTCTGCGGCACGCCGTTTCCGGCCCGGTTTTTCCGCGGCACGTCGTTTCGGAGGCCGGATCCGGCCCGGTTTTTCCGCCGCACGCCGTTTCGGAGGCCGGATCCGGCCCGGTTTTTCCGCCGCACGCCGTTTCGGAGGCCGGATCCGGCCCGGTTTTTCTGCGGCACGCCGTTTCCGGCCCGGTTTTTCCGCGGCACGCCGTTTCGGAGGCCGGATCCGGCCCGGTTTTTCCGAGACACGCCGTTTCGGAGGCCGGATCCGGCCCGGTTTTTCCGCGGCACGTCGTTTCCAGCCCGGTTTTTCCGCGGCACGCCATTTCGGAGGCCGGATCCGGCCCGGTTTTTCCGCGGCACGCCGTTTCGGAGGCCGGATCCGGCCCAGTTTTTCCGCGGCACACCGTTTCCGGCCCGGTTTTTCCGCGGCACGCCGTTTCGGAGGCCGCATCCGGCCCGGTTTTTCCGCGGCACACCGTTTCCGGCCCGGTTTTTCCGCGGCACGCCGTTTCGGAAGCCGGATCCGGCCCGGTTTTTCCGCGGCACGCCATTTCGGAGGCCGGATCCGGCCCGGTTTTTCCGCAGCACGCCGTTTCGGAGGCCGGATCCGGCCCGGTTTTTCCGCGGCACGCCGTTTCCGGCCCGGTTTTTCCGCGGCACGCCGTTTCGGAGGCCGCATCCGGCCCGGTTTTTCCGCGGCACGCCGTTTCGGAGGCCGGATCCGGCCCGGTTTTTCCGCGGCACGCCGTTTCCGGCCCGGTTTTTCCGCGGCACGCCGTTTCGGAGGCCGCATCCGGCCCGGTTTTTCCGCGGCACGCCGTTTCCGGCCCGGTTTTTCTGCGGCACGCCGTTTCCGGCCCGGTTTTTCCGCGGCACGCCGTTTCGGAGGCCGGATCCGGCCCGGTTATTCCGAGACACGCCGTTTCCGTCCCGGTTTTTCCGCGGCACGCCCTTTCGGAGGCCGGATCCGGCCCGGTTTTTCCGCGGCACGCCGTTTCCGGCCCGGTTTTTCCGCGGCACGCCATTTTGGAGGCCGGATCCGGCCCGGTTTTTCCGCGGCACGCCGTTTCCGGCCCGGTTTTTCCGCGGCACGCCGTTTCGGAGGCCTCATCCGGCCCGGTTTTTCCGCGGCACGCCGTTTCGGAGGCCGGATCCGGCCCGGTTTTTCCGCGGCACGCCGTTTCCGGCCCGGTTTTTCCGCGGCACGCCGTTTCGGAGGCCGGATCCGGCCCGGTTTTTCCGCGGCACGCCGTTTCCGGCCCGGTTTTTCTGCGGCACGCCGTTTCCGGCCCGGTTTTTCCGCGGCACGCCGTTTCGGAGGCCGGATCCGGCCCGGTTTTTCCGAGACACGCCGTTTCGGAGGCCGGATCCGGCCCGGTTTTTCCGCAGCAAGCCGTTTCGGAGGCCGGATCCGGCCCGGTTTTTCCGCGGCACGCCGTTTCCGGCCCGGTTTTTCCGCGGCACGCCGTTTCGGAGGCCGCATCCGGCCCGGTTTTTCCGCGGCACGCCGTTTCGGAGGCCGGATCCGGCCCGGTTTTTCCGCGGCACGCCGTTTCCGGCCCGGTTTTTCCGCGGCACGCCGTTTCGGAGGCCGGATCCGGCCCGGTTTTTCTGCGGCACGCCGTTTCCTGCCCGGTTTTTCTGCGGCACGCCGTTTCCGGCCCGGTTTTTCCGCGGCACGCCGTTTCGGAGGCCGGATCCGGCCCGGTTTTTCCGAGACACGCCGTTTCGGAGGCCGGATCCGGCCCGGTTTTTCCGCAGCAAGCCGTTTCGGAGGCCGGATCCGGCTCGGTTTTTCCGCGGCACGCCGTTTCCGTCCCGGTTTTTCCGCGGCACGCCGTTTCGGAGGCCGGATCCGGCCCGGTTTTTCCGCGGCACGCCGTTTCCGGCCCGGTTTTTCCGCGGCACGCCATTTTGGAGGCCGGATCCGGCCCGGTTTTTCCGCGGCACGCCGTTTCGGAGGCCGGATCCGGCCCGGTTTTTCCGCGGCACGCCGTTTCGGAGGCCGGATCCGGCCCGGTTTTTCCGCGGCACGCCGTTTCCGGCCCGGTTTTTCTGCGGCACGCCGTTTCCGGCCCGGTTTTTTCCACGGCACGCCGTTTCGGAGGCCGGATCCCGCCCGGTTTTTCCGCGGCACGCCGTTTCCGGCCCCGTTTTTCCGCGGCACGCCGTTTCGGAGGCCGGATCCGGCCCGGTTTTTCCGTGGCACACCGTTTCCGGCCCGGTTTTTCCGCAGCACGCCGTTTCGGAGGCCGCATCCGGCCCGGTTTTTCCGCGGCACGCCGTTTCGGAGGCCGGATCCGGCCCGGTTTTTCCGCGGCACGCCGTTTCCGGCCCGGTTTTTCCGCGGCACGCCGTTTCGGAGGCCGGATCCGGCCCGGTTTTTCCGCGGCACGCCGTTTCCGGCCCGGTTTTTCCGCGGCACGCCGTTTCGGAGGCCGGATCCGGCCCGGTTTTTCCGAGACACGCCGTTTCGGAGGCCGGATCCGGCCCGGTTTTTCCGCAGCAAGCCGTTTCGGAGGCCGGATCCGGCTCTGTTTTTCCGCGGCACGCCGTTTCCGTCCCGGTTTTTCCGCGGCACGCCGTTTCGGAGGCCGGATCCGGCCCGGTTTTTCTGCGGCACGCCGTTTCCGGCCCGGTTTTTCCGCGGCACGCCATTTTGGAGGCCGGATCCGGCCCGGTTTTTCCGCGGCACGCCGTTTCGGAGGCCGGATCCGGCCCGGTTTTTCCGCGGCACGCCGTTTCGGAGGCCGGATCCGGCCCGGTTTTTCCGCGGGACGCCGTTTCCGGCCCGGTTTTTCCGCGGCACGCCGTTTCCGGCCCGGTTTTTTCAACGGCACGCCGTTTCGGAGGCCGGATCCCGCCCGGTTTTTCCGCGGCACGCCGTTTCCGGCCCCGTTTTTTCCGCGGCACGCCGTTTCGGAGGCCGGATCCGGCCCGGTTTTTCCGTGGCACACCGTTTCCGGCCCGGTTTTTCCGCAGCACGCCGTTTCGGAGGCCGGATCCGGCCCGGTTTTTCCGCGGCACGCCGTTTCGGAGGCCGGATCCGGCCCGGTTTTTCCGCGGCACGCCGTTTCCGGCCCGGTTTTTGCGTGGCACGCCTTTTCGGAGGCCGGATCCGGCCCGGTTTTTCCGCGGCACGCCGTTTCGGGGGCCGGACCGGGTCCGGTTTTTGCGTGGCACGCCATTCCGTAGGCCGGATCCGGTCCGGTATTTCCGCGGCACGCCGTTTCGGAGGCCGGATCCGGTCCGGTATTTCCGCGGCACGCCGTTTCGGAGGCCGGATCCGGTCCGGTCTTTCCGCGGCACGCCGTTTCGGAGGCCGGATCCGGTCCGGTTTTTGTGCGGCACGCCGTTTCGGAGGCCGGATCCGGTCCGGTCTTTCCGCGGCACGCCGTTTCGGAGGCCTGATCCGGTCCGGTTTTACCGCGGCACGCCGTTTCGGAGGCCGGATCCGGCCCGGTCTTCCCGCGGCGCACCGTTTTGGAGGCCGGATCCGGCCCGGTTTTTCCGCTGCACGCCGTTTCGGAGGCCGGATCCGGCCCGGTTTTTCCGCGGCAGGGCGTTTCGGAGGCCGGATCCGGCCCGGTTTTTCCACCGCACGCCGTTTCGGAGGCCGGATCCGGCCCGGTTTTTCCGCCGCACGCCGTTTCGGAGGCCGGATCCGGCCCGGTTTTTCCGCCGCACGCCGTTTCGGAGGCCGGATCCGGCCCGGTTTTTCTGCGGCAGGCCGTTTCGGAGGCCGGATCCGGCCCGGTTTTTCCGCCGCACGCCGTTTCGGAGGCCGGATCCGGCCCGGTTTTTCCGCCGCACGCCGTTTCGGAGGCCGGATCCGGTCCGGTTTTTCCGCCGCACGCCGTTTCGGAGGCCGGATCCGGCCCGGTTTTTCCGCCGCACGCCGTTTCGGAGGCCGGATCCGGTCCGGTCGTTCCGCGGAGCGCCGTTTCGGAGGCCGGATCCGGCCCGGTTTTTCCGCGGCAGGCCGTTTCGGAGGCCGGATCCGGCCCGGTTTTTCCGCGGCAGGCCGTTTCGGAGGCCGGATTCGGCCCGGTTTTTCCGCGGCACGCCGTTTCGGAGGCCGGATCCGGCCCGGTTTTTCCGCGGCAGGCCGTTTCGGAGGCCGGATCCGGCCCGGTTTTTCCACCGCACGCCGTTTCGGAGGCCGGATGCGGCCCGGTTTTTCCGCCGCACGCCGTTTCGGAGGCCGGATCCGGCCCGGTTTTTCCGCCGCACGCCGTTTCGGAGGCCGGATCCGGCCCGGTTTTTCCGCGGCAGGCCGTTTCGGAGGCCGGATCCGGCCCGTTTTTTCCGCCGCACGCCGTTTCGGGGGCCGGATACGGTCCGGTTTTTGCGTGGCACGCCGTTTCGGAGGCCGGATCCGGTCCGGTCTTTCCGCGGCACGCCGTTTCGGAGGCCGGATCCGGTCCGGTTTTTGTGCGGCACGCCGTTTCGGAGGCCGGATCCGGTCCGGTCTTTCCGCGGCACGCCGTTTCGGAGGCCTGATCCGGTCCGGTTTTACCGCGGCACGCCGTTTCGGAGGCCGGATCCGGTCCGGTCTTCCCGCGGCGCACCGTTTTGGAGGCCGGATCCGGCCCGGTTTTTCCGCTGCACGCCGTTTCGGAGGCCGGATCCGGCCCGGTTTTTCCGCCGCACGCCGTTTCGGAGGCCGGATCCAGCCCGGTTTTTCCACCGCACGCCGTTTCGGAGGCCGGATCCGGCCCGGTTTTTCCGCGGCAGGCCGTTTCGGAGGCCGGATCCGGCCCGGTTTTTCCGCCGCACGCCGTTTCGGAGGCCGGATCCGGCCCGGTTTTTCTGCGGCAGGCCGTTTCGGAGGCCGGATCCGGCCCGGTTTTTCCGCCGCACGCCGTTTCGGAGGCCGGATCCGGCCCGGTTTTTCCGCCGCACGCCGTTTCGGAGGCCGGATCCGCCCCGGTTTTTCCGCGGCAGGCCGTTTCGGAGGCCGGATCCGGCCCGGTTTTTCTGCGGCAGGCCGTTTCGGAGGCCGGATCCGGCCCGGTTTTTCCGCCGCACGCCGTTTCGGAGGCCGGATCCGGCCCGGTTTTTCCGCCGCACGCAGTTTCGGGGGCCGGATCCGGCCCGGTTTTTCCGCCGCACGCCGTTTCGGAGGCCGGATCCGGCCCGGTTTTTCCGCCGCACGCCGTTTCGGAAGCTGGATCCGGCCCGGTTTTTCCGCGGCACGCCTTTTCGGAGGCTGGATCCGGCCCGGTTTTTCCGCCGCACGCCGTTTCGGAGGCCGGATCCGGCCCGGTTTTTCCGCCGCACGCCGTTTTGGAGGCCGGATCCGGCCCGGTTTTTCCGCGGCAGGCCGTTTCGGAGGCTGGATCCGGCCCGGTTTTTCCGCCGCACGCCGTTTCGGAGGCCGGATCCGGCCCGGTTTTTCCGCCGCACGCCGTTTCGGGGACCGGATCCGGCCCGGTTTTTCCGCGGCAGGCCGTTTCGGAGGCCGGATCCGGCCCGTTTTTTCCGCCGCACGCCGTTTCGGGGGCCGGATCCGGTCCGGTTTTTGCGTGGCACGCCTTTTCGGAGGCCGGATCCGGCCCGGTTTTTCCGCGGCACGCCGTTTCGGGGGCCGGATCCTGTCCGGTTTTTGCGTGGCACGCCATTCCGTAGGCCGGATCCGGTCCGGTTTTTGCGCGGCACGCCATTTCAGAGGCCTGATCCGGTCCGGTATTTCCGCGGCACGCCGTTTCGGAGGCCGGATCCGGTCCGGTTTTTGTGCGGCACGCCGTTTCGGAGGCCGGATCCTGTCCGGTTTTTGCGTGGCACGCCATTCCGTAGGCCGGATCCGGTCCGGTTTTTGCGCGGCACGCCATTTCAGAGGCCTGATCCGGTCCGGTATTTCCGCGGCACGCCGTTTCGGAGGCCGGATCCGGTCCGGTTTTTGTGCGGCACGCCGTTTCGGAGGCCGGATCCGGTCCGGTCTTTCCGCGGCACGCCGTTTCGGAGGCCGGATCCGGTCCGGTTTTTGTGCGGCACGCCGTTTCGGAGGCCGGATCCGGTCCGGTCTTTCCGCGGCACGCCGTTTCGGAGGCCTGATCCGGTCCGGTTTTACCGCGGCACGCCGTTTTGGAGGCCGGATCCGGCCCGGTTTTTCCGCAGCAAGCCGTTTCGGAGGCCGGATCCGGCCCGGTTTTTCTGCGGCACGCCGTTTCCGGCCCGGTTTTTCCGCGGCACGCCGTTTCGGAGGCCGGATCCGGCCCGGTTTTTCCGAGACACGCCGTTTCGGAGGCCGGATCCGACCCGGTTTTTCCGCAGCAAGCCGTTTCGGAGGCCGGATCCGGCCCGGTTTTTCTGCGGCACGCCGTTTCCGGCCCGGTTTTTCCGCGGCACGCCGTTTCGGAGGCCGGATCCGGCCCGGTTTTTCCGCGGCACGCCGTTTCCGGCCCGGTTTTTCCGCGGCACGCCGTTTCGGAGGCCGGATCCGGCCCGGTTTTTCCGCGGCACGCCGTTTCCGGCCCGGTTTTTCTGCGGCACGCCGTTTCCGGCCCGGTTTTTCCGCGGCACGTCGTTTCGGAGGCCGCATCCGGCCCGGTTTTTCCGCCGCACGCCGTTTCGGAGGCCGGATCCGGCCCGGTTTTTCCGCCGCACGCCGTTTCGGAGGCCGGATCCGGCCCGGTTTTTCTGCGGCACGCCGTTTCCGGCCCGGTTTTTCCGCGGCACGCCGTTTCGGAGGCCGGATCCGGCCCGGTTTTTCCGAGACACGCCGTTTCGGAGGCCGGAACCGGCCCGGTTTTTCCGCGGCACGTCGTTTCCAGCCCGGTTTTTTCCGCGGCACGCCATTTCGGAGGCCGGATCCGGCCCGGTTTTTCCGCGGCACGCCGTTTCGGAGGCCGGATCCGGCCCAGTTTTTCCGCGGCACACCGTTTCCGGCCCGGTTTTTCCGCGGCACGCCGTTTCGGAGGCCGCATCCGGCCCGGTTTTTCCGCGGCACACCGTTTCCGGCCCGGTTTTTCCGCGGCACGCCGTTTCGGAAGCCGGATCCGGCCCGGTTTTTTCCGCGGCACGCCGTTTCGGAGGCCGGATCCGGCCCGGTTTTTCCGCAGCACGCCGTTTCGGAGGCCGGATCCGGCCCGGTTTTTCCGCGGCACGCCGTTTCCGGCCCGGTTTTTCCGCGGCACGCCGTTTCGGAGGCCGCATCCGGCCCGGTTTTTCCGCGGCACGCCGTTTCGGAGGCCGGATCCGGCCCGGTTTTTCCGCGGCACGCCGTTTCCGGCCCGGTTTTTCCGCGGCACGCCGTTTCGGAGGCCGCATCCGGCCCGGTTTTTCCGCGGCACGCCGTTTCCGGCCCGGTTTTTCCGCGGCACGCCGTTTCCGGCCCGGTTTTTCCGCGGCACGCCGTTTCGGAGGCCGGATCCGGCCCGGTTTTTCCGAGACACGCCGTTTCCGTCCCGGTTTTTCCGCGGCACGCCCTTTCGGAGGCCGGATCCGGCCCGGTTTTTCCGCGGCACGCCGTTTCCGGCCCGGTTTTTCCGCGGCACGCCATTTTGGAGGCCAGATCCGGCCCGGTTTTTCCGCGGCACGCCGTTTCCGGCCCGGTTTTTCCGCGGCACGCCGTTTCGGAGGCCTCATCCGGCCCGGTTTTTCCGCGGCACGCCGTTTCGGAGGCCGGATCCGGCCCGGTTTTTCCGCGGCACGCCGTTTCCGGCCCGGTTTTTTCCGCGGCACGCCGTTTCGGAGGCCGGATCCGGCCCGGTTTTTCCGCGGCACGCCGTTTCCGGCCCGGTTTTTCTGCGGCACGCCGTTTCCGGCCCGGTTTTTTCCGCGGCACGCCGTTTCGGAGGCCGGATCCGGCCCGGTTTTTCCGAGACACGCCGTTTCGGAGGCCGGATCCGGCCCGGTTTTTCCGCAGCAAGCCGTTTCGGAGGCCGGATCCGGCCCGGTTTTTCCGCGGCACGCCGTTTCCGGCCCGGGTTTATTCCGCGGCACGCCGTTTCGGAGGCCGCATCCGGCCCGGTTTTTTCCGCGGCACGCCGTTTCGGAGGCCGGATCCGGCCCGGTTTTTTCCGCGGCACGCCGTTTCCGGCCCGGTTTTTTCCGCGGCACGCCGTTTCGGAGGCCGGATCCGGCCCGGTTTTTCTGCGGCACGCCGTTTCCTGCCCGGTTTTTCTGCGGCACGCCGTTTCCGGCCCGGTTTTTCCGCGGCACGCCGTTTCGGAGGCCGGATCCGGCCCGGTTTTTCCGAGACACGCCGTTTCGGAGGCCGGATCCGGCCCGGTTTTTCCGCAGCAAGCCGTTTCGGAGGCCGGATCCGGCTCGGTTTTTCCGCGGCACGCCGTTTCCGTCCCGGTTTTTCCGCGGCACGCCGTTTCGGAGGCCGGATCCGGCCCGGGTTTTTCCGCGGCACGCCGTTTCCGGCCCGGTTTTTCCGCGGCACGCCATTTTGGAGGCCGGATCCGGCCCGGTTTTTCCGCGGCACGCCGTTTCGGAGGCCGGATCCGGCCCGGGTTTTTCCGCGGCACGCCGTTTCGGAGGCCGGATCCGGCCCGGTTTTTCCGCCGCACGCCGTTTCCGGCACGGTTTTTCTGCGGCACGCCGTTTCCGGCCCGGTTTTTTTCCACGGCACGCCGTTTCGGAGGCCGGATCCCGCCCGGTTTTTCCGCGGCACGCCGTTTCCGGCCCCGTTTTTCCGCGGCACGCCGTTTCGGAGGCCGGATCCGGCCCGGTTTTTCCGTGGCACACCGTTTCCGGCCCGGTTTTTTCCGCAGCACGCCGTTTCGGAGGCCGCATCCGGCCCGGTTTTTCCGCGGCACGCCGTTTCGGAGGCCGGATCCGGCCCGGTTTTTTTCCGCGGCACGCCGTTTCCGGCCCGGTTTTTTCCGCGGCACGCCGTTTCGGAGGCCGGATCCGGCCCGGTTTTTCCGCGGCACGCCGTTTCCGGCCCGGTTTTTCCGCGGCACGCCGTTTCGGAGGCCGGATCCGGCCCGGTTTTTCCGAGACACGCCGTTTCGGAGGCCGGATCCGGCCCGGTTTTTCCGCAGCAAGCCGTTTCGGAGGCCGGATCCGGCTCGGTTTTTCCGCGGCACGCCGTTTCCGTCCCGGTTTTTCCGCGGCACGCCGTTTCGGAGGCCGGATCCGGCCCGGTTTTTCTGCGGCACGCCGTTTCCGGCCCGGTTTTTCCGCGGCACGCCATTTTGGAGGCCGGATCCGGCCCGGTTTTTTCCGCGGCACGCCGTTTCGGAGGCCGGATCCGGCCCGGTTTTTCCGCGGCACGCCGTTTCGGAGGCCGGATCCGGCCCGGTTTTTCCGCGGGACGCCGTTTCCGGCCCGGTTTTTCCGCGGCACGCCGTTTCCGGCCCGGTTTTTTCCACGGCACGCCGTTTCGGAGGCCGGATCCCGCCCGGTTTTTCCGCGGCACGCCGTTTCCGGCCCCGTTTTTCCGCGGCACGCCGTTTCGGAGGCCGGATCCGGCCCGGTTTTTTCCGTGGCACACCGTTTCCGGCCCGGTTTTTCCGCAGCACGCCGTTTCGGAGGCCGGATCCGGCCCGGTTTTTCCGCGGCACGCCGTTTCGGAGGCCGGATCCGGCCCGGTTTTTCCGCGGCACGCCGTTTCCGGCCCGGTTTTTTCCGCGGCACGCCGTTTCGGAGGCCGGATCCGGCCCGGTTTTTTCCGCGGCACGCCGTTTCCGGCCCGGTTTTTCTGCGGCACGCCGTTTCCGGCCCGGTTTTTCCGCGGCACGCCGTTTCGGAGGCCGGATCCGGCCCGGTTTTTCCGAGACACGCCGTTTCGGAGGCCGGATCCGGCCCGGTTTTTCCGCAGCAAGCCGTTTCGGAGGCCGGATCCGGCCCGGTTTTTCTGCGGCACGCCGTTTCCGGCCCGGTTTTTCCGCGGCACGCCGTTTCGGAGGCCGGATCCGGCCCGGTTTTTCCGAGACACGCCGTTTCGGAGGCCGGATCTGGCCCGGTTTTTCCGCAGCAAGCCGTTTCGGAGGCCGGATCCGGCTCGGTTTTTCCGCGGCACGCCGTTTCCGGCCCGGTTTTTTCCGCGGCACGCCGTTTCGGAGGCCGGATCCGGCCCGGTTTTTCCGCGGCACGCCGTTTCCGGCCCGGTTTTTTCCGCGGCACGCCATTTTGGAGGCCGGATCCGGCCCGGTTTTTCCGCGGCACGCCGTTTCGGAGGCCGGATCCGGCCCGGTTTTTCCGCGGCACGCCGTTTCGGAGGCCGGATCCGGCCCGGTTTTTCCGCGGGACGCCGTTTCCGGCCCGGTTTTTCCGCGGCACGCCGTTTCCGGCCCGGTTTTTTCCACGGCACGCCGTTTCGGAGGCCGGATCCCGCCCGGTTTTTCCGCGGCACGCCGTTTCCGGCCCCGTTTTTTCCGCGGCACGCCGTTTCGGAGGCCGGATCCGGCCCGGTTTTTCCGTGGCACACCGTTTCCGGCCCGGTTTTTCCGCAGCACGCCGTTTCGGAGGCCGGATCCGGCCCGGTTTTTCCGCAGCACGCCGTTTCGGAGGCCGGATCCGGCCCGGTTTTTCCGCGGCACGCCGTTTCCGGCCCGGTTTTTCCGCGGCACGCCGTTTCGGAGGCCGCATCCGGCCCGGTTTTTCCGCGGCACGCCGTTTCGGAGGCCGGATCCGGCCCGGTTTTTCCGCGGCACGCCGTTTCCGGCCCGGTTTTTCCGCGGCACGCCGTTTCGGAGGCCGCATCCGGCCCGGTTTTTCCGCGGCACGCCGTTTCCGGCCCGGTTTTTTCCGCGGCACGCCGTTTCCGGCCCGGTTTTTCCGCGGCACGCCGTTTCGGAGGCCGGATCCGGCCCGGTTTTTCCGAGACACGCCGTTTCCGTCCCGGTTTTTCCGCGGCACGCCCTTTCGGAGGCCGGATCCGGCCCGGTTTTTTCCGCGGCACGCCGTTTCCGGCCCGGTTTTTCCGCGGCACGCCATTTTGGAGGCCGGATCCGGCCCGGTTTTTCCGCGGCACGCCGTTTCCGGCCCGGTTTTTCCGCGGCACGCCGTTTCGGAGGCCTCATCCGGCCCGGTTTTTCCGCGGCACGCCGTTTCGGAGGCCGGATCCGGCCCGGTTTTTCCGCGGCACGCCGTTTCCGGCCCGGTTTTTCCGCGGCACGCCGTTTCGGAGGCCGGATCCGGCCCGGTTTTTCCGCGGCACGCCGTTTCCGGCCCGGTTTTTCTGCGGCACGCCGTTTCCGGCCCGGTTTTTCCGCGGCACGCCGTTTCGGAGGCCGGATCCGGCCCGGTTTTTTCCGAGACACGCCGTTTCGGAGGCCGGATCCGGCCCGGTTTTTCCGCAGCAAGCCGTTTCGGAGGCCGGATCCGGCCCGGTTTTTCCGCGGCACGCCGTTTCCGGCCCGGTTTTTCCGCGGCACGCCGTTTCGGAGGCCGCATCCGGCCCGGTTTTTCCGCGGCACGCCGTTTCGGAGGCCGGATCCGGCCCGGTTTTTCCGCGGCACGCCGTTTCCGGCCCGGTTTTTCCGCGGCACGCCGTTTCGGAGGCC
Organism: Phalacrocorax aristotelis; assembly: GCF_949628215.1. NCBI lineage: Eukaryota > Metazoa > Chordata > Aves > Suliformes > Phalacrocoracidae > Phalacrocorax > Phalacrocorax aristotelis. The sequence continues at coordinate 1,460,369 of NW_027441361.1, forward strand.
GGATCCGGCCCGGTTTTTCTGCGGCACGCCGTTTCCTGCCCGGTTTTTCTGCGGCACGCCGTTTCCGGCCCGGTTTTTCCGCGGCACGCCGTTTCGGAGGCCGGATCCGGCCCGGTTTTTCCGAGACACGCCGTTTCGGAGGCCGGATCCGGCCCGGTTTTTCCGCAGCAAGCCGTTTCGGAGGCCGGATCCGGCTCGGTTTTTCCGCGGCACGCCGTTTCCGTCCCGGTTTTTCCGCGGCACGCCGTTTCGGAGGCCGGATCCGGCCCGGTTTTTCCGCGGCACGCCGTTTCCGGCCCGGTTTTTCCGCGGCACGCCATTTTGGAGGCCGGATCCGGCCCGGTTTTTTCCGCGGCACGCCGTTTCGGAGGCCGGATCCGGCCCGGTTTTTCCGCGGCACGCCGTTTCGGAGGCCGGATCCGGCCCGGTTTTTCCGCCGCACGCCGTTTCCGGCCCGGTTTTTCTGCGGCACGCCGTTTCCGGCCCGGTTTTTTCCACGGCACGCCGTTTCGGAGGCCGGATCCCGCCCGGTTTTTCCGCGGCACGCCGTTTCCGGCCCCGTTTTTCCGCGGCACGCCGTTTCGGAGGCCGGATCCGGCCCGGTTTTTCCGTGGCACACCGTTTCCGGCCCGGTTTTTCCGCAGCACGCCGTTTCGGAGGCCGCATCCGGCCCGGTTTTTCCGCGGCACGCCGTTTCGGAGGCCGGATCCGGCCCGGTTTTTCCGCGGCACGCCGTTTCCGGCCCGGTTTTTTCCGCGGCACGCCGTTTCGGAGGCCGGATCCGGCCCGGTTTTTCTGCGGCACGCCGTTTCCGGCCCGGTTTTTTCCGCGGCACGCCGTTTCGGAGGCCCGATCCGGCCCGGTTTTTCCGAGACACGCCGTTTCGGAGGCCGGATCCGGCCCGGTTTTTCCGCAGCAAGCCGTTTCGGAGGCCGGATCCGGCTCGGTTTTTCCGCGGCACGCCGTTTCCGTCCCGGTTTTTCCGCGGCACGCCGTTTCGGAGGCCGGATCCGGCCCGGTTTTTCTGCGGCACGCCGTTTCCGGCCCGGTTTTTCCGCGGCACGCCATTTTGGAGGCCGGATCCGGCCCGGTTTTTCCGCGGCACGCCGTTTCGGAGGCCGGATCCGGCCCGGTTTTTCCGCGGCACGCCGTTTCGGAGGCCGGATCCGGCCCGGTTTTTCCGCGGGACGCCGTTTCCGGCCCGGTTTTTCCGCGGCACGCCGTTTCCGGCCCGGTTTTTTCCACGGCACGCCGTTTCGGAGGCCGGATCCCGCCCGGTTTTTCCGCGGCACGCCGTTTCCGGCCCCGTTTTTCCGCGGCACGCCGTTTCGGAGGCCGGATCCGGCCCGGTTTTTTCCGTGGCACACCCGTTTCCGGCCCGGTTTTTCCGCAGCACGCCGTTTCGGAGGCCGGATCCGGCCCGGTTTTTTCCGCGGCACGCCGTTTCGGAGGCCGGATCCGGCCCGGTTTTTCCGCGGCACGCCGTTTCCGGCCCGGTTTTTCCGCGGCACGCCGTTTCGGAGGCCGGATCCGGCCCGGTTTTTCCGCGGCACGCCGTTTCCGGCCCGGTTTTTCTGCGGCACGCCGTTTCCGGCCCGGTTTTTCCCGCGGCACGCCGTTTCGGAGGCCGGATCCGGCCCGGTTTTTTCCGAGACACGCCGTTTCGGAGGCCGGATCCGGCCCGGTTTTTCCGCAGCAAGCCGTTTCGGAGGCCGGATCCGGCCCGGTTTTTCTGCGGCACGCCGTTTCCGGCCCGGTTTTTTCCGCGGCACGCCGTTCGGAGGCCGGATCCGGCCCGGTTTTTTCCGAGACACGCCGTTTCGGAGGCCGGATCTGGCCCGGTTTTTTCCGCAGCAAGCCGTTTCGGAGGCCGGATCCGGCTCGGTTTTTTCCGCGCACGCCGTTTCCGGCCCGGTTTTTCCGCGGCACGCCGTTTCGGAGGCCGGATCCGGCCCGGTTTTTCCGCGGCACGCCGTTTCCGGCCCGGTTTTTTCCGCGGCACGCCATTTTGGAGGCCGGATCCGGCCCGGTTTTTTTCCGCGGCACGCCGTTTCGGAGGCCGGATCCGGCCCGGTTTTTCCGCGGCACCGCCGTTTCGGAGGCCGGATCCGGCCCGGTTTTTCCGCGGGACGCCGTTTCCGGCCCGGTTTTTTCCGCGGCACGCCGTTTCCGGCCCGGTTTTTTTCCACGGCACGCCGTTTCGGAGGCCGGATCCCGCCCGGTTTTTCCGCGGCACGCCGTTTCCGGCCCCGTTTTTCCGCGGCACGCCGTTTCGGAGGCCGGATCCGGCCCGGTTTTTCCGTGGCACACCGTTTCCGGCCCGGGTTTTTTCCGCAGCACGCCGTTTCGGAGGCCGGATCCGGCCCGGTTTTTTCCGCGGCACGCCGTTTCGGAGGCCGGGTCCGGCCCGGTTTTTCCGTGGCACGCCGTTTCCGGCCCGGTTTTTCCGCGGCACGCCGTTTCGGAGGCCGGATCCGGCCCGGTTTTTCCGCGGCACGCCGTTTCCGGCCCGGTTTTTCTGCGGCACGCCGTTTCCGGCCCGGTTTTTTTCCGCGGCACGCCGTTTCGGAGGCCGGATCCGGCCCGGTTTTTCCGCGGCACGCCGTTTCGGAGGCCGGGTCCGGCCCGGTTTTTCCGCAGCAAGCCGTTTCGGAGGCCGGATCCGGCCCGGTTTTTTCTGCGGCACGCCGTTTCCGGCCCGGTTTTTCCGCGGCACGCCGTTTCGGAGGCCGGATCCGGCCCGGTTTTTTCCGCGGCACGCCGTTTCCTGCCCGGTTTTTCCGCGGCACGCCGTTTCGGAGGCCGCATCCGGCCCGGTTTTTCCGCGGCACGCCGTTTCCGTCCCGGTTTTTCTGCGGCACGCCGTTTCCGGCCCGGTTTTTCCGCGGCACGCCGTTTCGGAGGCCGGATCTGTCCCGGTTTTTCCGCGGCACGCCGTTTCCGGCCCGGTTTTTCCGCGGCACGCCATTTTGGAGGCCGGATCCGGCCCGGGTTTTTCCGCGGCACGCCGTTTCGGAGGCCGGATCCGGCCCGGTTTTTCCGCGGCACGCCGTTTCGGAGGCCGGATCCGGCCCGGTTTTTTCCGCGGGACGCCGTTTCCGGCCCGGTTTTTCCGCGGCACGCCGTTTCCGGCCCGGTTTTTTCCACGGCACGCCATTTCGGAGGCCGGATCCCGCCCGGTTTTTCCGCGGCACGCCGTTTCCGGCCCCGTTTTTCCGCGGCACGCCGTTTCGGAGGCCGGATCCGGCCCGGTTTTTCCGTGGCACACCGTTTCCGGCCCGGTTTTTCCGCAGCACGCCGTTTCGGAGGCCGGATCCGGCCCGGTTTTTCCGCGGCACGCCGTTTCGGAGGCCGGATCCGGCCCGGTTTTTCCGCGGCACGCCGTTTCCGGCCCGGTTTTTCCGCGGCACGCCGTTTCGGAGGCCGGATCCGGCCCGGTTTTTCCGCGGCACGCCGTTTCCGGCCCGGTTTTTCTGCGGCACGCCGTTTCCGGCCCGGTTTTTCCGCGGCACGCCGTTTCGGAGGCCGGATCCGGCCCGGTTTTTCCGAGACAAGCCGTTTCGGAGGCCGGATCCGGCCCGGTTCTTCCGCAGCAAGCCGTTTCGGAGGCCGGATCCGGCCCGGTTTTTCTGCGGCACGCCGTTTCCGGCCCGGTTTTTCCGCGGCACGCCGTTTCGGAGGCCGGATCCGGCCCGGTTTTTCCGAGACACGCCGTTTCGGAGGCCGGATCTGGCCCGGTTTTTCCGCAGCAAGCCGTTTCGGAGGCCGGATCCGGCTCGGTTTTTCCGCGGCACGCCGTTTCCGGCCCGGTTTTTCCGCGGCACGCCGTTTCGGAGGCCGGATCCGGCCCGGTTTTTTCCGCGGCACGCCGTTTCCGGCCCGGTTTTTCCGCGGCACGCCATTTTGGAGGCCGGATCCGGCCCGGTTTTTCCGCGGCACGCCGTTTCGGAGGCCGGATCCGGCCCGGTTTTTCCGCGGCACGCCGTTTCGGAGGCCGGATCCGGCCCGGTTTTTTCCGCGGGACGCCGTTTCCGGCCCGGTTTTTCCGCGGCACGCCGTTTCCGGCCCGGTTTTTTCCACGGCACGCCGTTTCGGAGGCCGGATCCCGCCCGGTTTTTCCGCGGCACGCCGTTTCCGGCCCCGTTTTTCCGCGGCACGCCGTTTCGGAGGCCGGATCCGGCCCGGTTTTTCCGTGGCACACCGTTTCCGGCCCGGTTTTTCCGCAGCACGCCGTTTCGGAGGCCGGATCCGGCCCGGTTTTTTCCGCGGCACGCCGTTTCGGAGGCCGGGTCCGGCCCGGTTTTTCCGTGGCACGCCGTTTCCGGCCCGGTTTTTCCGCGGCACGCCGTTTCGGAGGCCGGATCCGGCCCGGTTTTTCCGCGGCACGCCGTTTCCGGCCCGGTTTTTCTGCGGCACGCCGTTTCCGGCCCGGTTTTTCCGCGGCACGCCGTTTCGGAGGCCGGATCCGGCCCGGTTTTTCCGAGACACGCCGTTTCGGAGGCCGGATCCGGCCCGGTTTTTCCGCAGCAAGCCGTTTCGGAGGCCGGATCCGGCCCGGTTTTTCTGCGGCACGCCGTTTCCGGCCCGGTTTTTCCGCGGCACGCCGTTTCGGAGGCCGGATCCGGCCCGGTTTTTCCGCGGCACGCCGTTTCCTGCCCGGTTTTTCCGCGGCACGCCGTTTCGGAGGCCGGATCCGGCCCGGTTTTTCCGCGGCACGCCGTTTCCGTCCCGGTTTTTCTGCGGCACGCCGTTTCCGGCCCGGTTTTTCCGCGGCACGCCGTTTCGGAGGCCGGATCCGGCCCGGTTTTTACGAGACACGCCGTTTCGGAGGCCGGATCCGGCCCGGTTTTTCCGCAGCAAGCCGTTTCGGAGGCCGGATCCGGCCCGGTTTTTCCGCGGCACGCCGTTTCCGTCCGGTTTTTCCGCGGCACGCCGTTTCGGAGGCCGGATCCGGCCCGGTTTTTTCCGCGGCACGCCGTTTCCGGCCCGGTTTTTCCGCGGCACGCCGTTTCGGAGGCCGGATCCGGCCCGGTTTTTCCGCGGCACGCCGTTTCGGAGGCCGGATCTGGCCCGGTTTTTCCGCGGGACGCCGTTTCCGGCCCGGTTTTTCCGCGGCACGCCGTTTCCGGCCCGGTTTTTTTCCACGGCACGCCATTTCGGAGGCCGGATCCCGCCCGGTTTTTCCGCGGCACGCCGTTTCCGGCCCCGTTTTTTCCGCGGCACGCCGTTTCGGAGGCCGGATCCGGCCCGGTTTTTCCGTGGCACACCGTTTCCGGCCCGGTTTTTCCGCAGCACGCCGTTTCGGAGGCCGGATCCGGCCCGGTTTTTCCGCGGCACGCCGTTTCGGAGGCCGGATCCGGCCCGGTTTTTCCGCGGCACGCCGTTTCCGGCCCGGTTTTTTCCGCGGCACGCCGTTTCGGAGGCCGGATCCGGCCCGGTTTTTCCGCGGCACGCCGTTTCCGGCCCGGTTTTTCTGCGGCACGCCGTTTCCGGCCCGGTTTTTTCCGCGGCACGCCGTTTCGGAGGCCGGATCCGGCCCGGTTTTTCCGAGACAAGCCGTTTCGGAAGCCGGATCCGGCCCGGTTCTTCCGCAGCAAGCCGTTTCGGAGGCCGGATCCGGCCCGGTTTTTCT